>NC_056737.1:196041760-196046760 GCF_019279795.1 Protopterus annectens
TTTTTTTTATCTTGGCATACACGTGTAATTCTGTACTTTGCACAGGCTGGGGTATGTTTTATCCTGCAAATTCTCACATTTCTACATGGGATGTCCCACCAGCCATCTGAACAGGTGGCAAGCCTAGTGGGGTGACCTGCATAGTGGACAACTGTTTCCATCCTGCGTAGTATAGAATTGCATGTCTGTGTAGATACTGAACAGTACCATGACTACACATACATGTTTTGTCCAGATGTGTACAGTAATGGACACCGTGGCATGTAAACAACTCTGAGGTTTCAACAGGTTACTTATCCCAGCGGGATGTACACACATTGCCGTAACATTAGCGTGCAGGCATTTGGATTCATTGCCTGTGATGGGATGTTTACAAGCGTGGGATACATATTTGCAATCCGGACACTGCCTAGGGCGATACTTCCTACTACATATGGGGAATACCGCTATGTGTAGGTGTCTGCGGATGCCATAAGGCTGGTAGCTGGATTTGGTGTACATTCAGACATGGGTGCGGGTTATGTGCTATACAGGGGTTGTTGCGTATTGCATTTGCACTCAGGGGTTCTACTTTTGGATATCCTGGTTCCGCATATAGCATCCTATGTGTATATGACGGTTACGTTCCTGTTCATGTGTATAGCACATTTTAATATATATATGTTTGTGTGTGTTTGGTATACAATATGGACTGTCAGGTTTCTTTATGGTTGTTATATAGCCACAACTGCCCTGCTGTGTACTATCACTACCACTGTGGGACTGCTGGTGACCATACCCATGGGGCTAGACGTGTGTATTGGCGGCACACTGACATGAATAGCTTCACTTCCACTGGGTATAACTTCTGACAGTGCAGTACATTACGGACACACGATTTTAAATGTCATTTGTTCCATGGACGGAAACTCATATTATGTTGCGTGCATTTCTGTTTTGTTCTCCATTTTGTATGGCCGGGAACTGTCTTGCATGCTTTGCATATGTTTCATTATCCACGGACACTGATAGGTGTGATTACTATTGCAGGCAGGCTATAATATTCATCAGTTTAGGTTGCTCATCGCCAGCCGACATTGACACGCCTCCGGGTGCAGCTTAGTAACGCCCCATGCACTCGCGCACGAGTCCTATGCACGTGGATGTGGTAGTGGCGCACCTTCATTAATATGCATATGGTGCTATTACACCATTTATATGCCGCACGGCCAGCGCAGGCCTTACACCGGCCTTGCGCCGAGCTTCATGAATCTGGGGGGTAGTCTAAATACTTACTAAGAAAACATATTTTGCTCCTTTTACCATCAACTAAGGGTCTAAACTTAATGTCATTTAACCCTTTATGCAATGTTGGTGTATCAAATATATTGCTAACCATAGGATAATCATTTTTCAAATAATTGTATTCCATTTCACCTATCTGTCCCTGAAATAATAAATCATCTATCATGAGGTCTATTTTTAAGTATGCTATATGAATTTCGTTTAAATTACTTTCATCATACATATCATTAGTCAACATATTAAACATATGATCAATGTAATCATTTCTATCCATTATTACCATACCATTACCTTTATCTGGCTTCATAAATCTAAGACCCCTGTTACTTATTAGATTTGTTAGTAGTTTTTCTTCTTCTTTGCTTAAATTGTTAATACCAAAATCATCTGTGGGTTTTTTCTTTTTCTCATATGTTCCTTTATATTCAATTCACATGCCTTTTCAAAAAGGGCTACCATGGCATTAGGAGGAGGATTAAATTTGCTTGGTTTTCTTAATACATTCACATTTTGCACTTGATCATGCATAAACCACATCTTAATGTTCATTTTACGCGTTAACATTTTTAAATCTACCAAAACATCCATTAAATTCCCTCTTCTGCCTGGAATAAACGTAAAGCCCTTTGACAATAATTCCGCATACTCCACCCCAAACTCTTTACTAGAGTAATTGTACACATTATAATCACCAAATACATTAGATATTATAAATGGATGACTAAGTGTTGTAAAATTTTTTGCCCCTTGTATGACGTCAATGAGATTTGACACATTTAACAAATCAACATTATCAGTCATGCTAACTAAATTTGAAGTAGTTGTTTCCGTACTCATTTTATCAGTTATTAGATAGTTGTCATTGGACAACCAAAAGTCAATTTCATTTAAACAACTATCATTAGCGTCCACCATGTCAAAACATACATGTTCTTGATAGCTACCAGTCTCATTTAACGTTCCACTTTCGTTATTGTTCGCATGTGGACTGCAACAATTTAATAACCCAAATTCCGCAACTTCATCATTAATTAAGTTCAAAGGAAATCCAGCCACTGTATGCACACTTACTTGTAATAGTGGATCAGTCACTTCCCCTACTTCCATTCCACTTGATGGCTGCCGCGGAATTTTTGTTGGTGATTCCACTTTTTTGGCCTCGCTCCTTTGCATATATGCCTGATTCTCGTCCCATCTCTGCTGCTGCCCATTCTGCTCTCGGTTGCACAACCTCTCGGATCGCCTGGGCCCTTCTTCTAAAGGGCACTCATCCTGTTCAAAGCTGTAATTGTACTCGCCCCGATGTGTCATCATTTCCTGTGCCGCCCATTCGTCATCATTGGCAGTGGCTCTCCGGTGACTGTGGTTACCCTTGGAAAGTGGATATACTCTTTTATTGTGATATTCACCAGTGTCCCTTGCTATTTTGTGCATTTTCCTTTCATAAATGACATTACAACTGGTATCAATGTTAGCTAACATGTTTCTGTAATTTGTTTGGTAATGCTCAAAATTCAAATCACCCAAAATAATGTCATTTTCTTCCTCCAATTCATTCATTTGACGGGCTATTACTAGATCGTTATGCTTGATCATAATCTTCATCAACTCTAATCCAGCCCAGTCAAATAATTGATGCACTTCTTCAATCATTTCATTATTCCCATCAATGCCATTCAGATATCTCCATGAACTCAAACCTCATGGCACCAAACCCAATTCAATGTTCCTATGCAAATAACCATTCTCCATCTGCAATTTCTTCATGCTAAACAACTTTTTTTCAAATTCTTTTAACCGCTCACTTAAAGTCATGTTAACCGTTTTGACCATACCCACTTTATTGACATCTTGAAAATTGAAATTGTTAACTTTCCATTGTATCTTGTCAAGATTCTCCCTGTCGGAAACATTGTCATTGCCTAGTCTACCTCCATCTTGCGCTCATGTTCCAGCATTCGCCTCATTGGTGCCAGTTCCAGAGGTACCTGTGTTTGGTGTAGTTGAGTTAACAGAATACCCAAACTTCCAAATCCTTGACTCACAACTGCTAACTGTTGTTGACCCACTAATAATTTAATCTGCGCTGTGTACTCAGACAACTGCTGATTAATCTGACCAAGCAATTCCATGATATCCGAGCTGGACTCCAGATTCTCCATGGCTTCCACAAACAACTGAACTTGAAATGGACTATACACAAACCACCACTTTCAACAAAGAAACCAGACCAGCTCAATAACAGGAACCACAAGTGATGGAAAATGTTAAATAAACACTTGACTGGCAATAGTTTGGCATATATGGGGGCACAAGCAGCCCCCATAGCTACCCCAGTAACCTGTTTGCAATAATGACCTTCAAAAAATATAAAATTGTTTTTTAACACTATTTCCATGAGTGTAACAAATATATTAAAATGATCTTGCTCATATATACCGGTTTTTACCAACTGCATTTCCAGCCATTCCAATCCAATATCATTAGTAATGACTGAAAATAAGTTACAGACATCAGTAGTAAGAAGAATAGTGTGTTCATTTATTTTAACTGAATTTAACTTGTCTAAAAAGTGCCAGGAGTCTTTAGTTATATATTCAATTTTTTTTAAACCTCTTTGCAAATGGTAGTCTAAATACTTACTAATAAAACATATTTTGGTTTAAAAAAATCCGAATATATAACTAAAGACTCCTGGCACTTCTTACTCATAGAAATAGTGTTAAAAAACAATTTTATATTTTTTGAAGGTCATTATTACAAACAGGTTACTGGGGTAGTATCGTCAGTCAAGTGTTTATTTAACATTTTCCGTCACTTGTGGTTCCTGTTATTGAGCTGGTCTGGTTTCTTTGTTGAAAGTGGTGGTTTGTGTATAGTCCATTTCAAGTTCATTTCTAGTCTAAAATCAGTTCTTAAATCAAGATCTCTATAAAGATTCATGTAGTATGTGTATTTTAGTTATTTACACTAGATTTAATTGTAATTTAGAATATTCCTACCAAGCATGGTTTTTAAATTAATCAATAGAAGTTTAATGATTAACTGTCTAATTGTTTTATTGACAAGTTAATTGCTTGTTTTATATATGCTCAATTTTTAATACACCTGAGGAACCCTGTGTGTGTTACTTCAATAAAGTAAACTTTTCTGGCCATGGAACGCCTTGCGCCATTTTTAATTTATTTTTTTGTCAATAATGTAAAATGATTAGGGGATGCTGTCTACTCTCATTACATTTCCGAAATATGGAATACCATACCCAGCCCACTTAGGAAAATAAACCATAATCTTAACTTTTACAGAGACCTCCATGCTGATCTTTGATGCTAGATTCTATCAATGCTCATTCTCACCTGGCTGAATATCTACTATGATTTTAGATAGATAGATAGATAGATAGATAGATAGATAGATAGACAGATAGATAGATAGATAGATTGTCTAATTACATCTTCGCCTCTTTATTTAACTTTCAAGTTCACTTTCTCCACAAATGTCTCTGCACCATCTATCATCCTAATGAGCAAATCGCTAATACTTTGAAACCTATGACACTGCAATTATTTCAGAACATTCTAATACTGAAAACTACTTTGATATTTACTGACTGATTTATATTGTAATATTTTGCTTATTATAAAAGATACATTTATTTTTGTATGTATATCTACATGTAACTATGAAATATTTTACCTGACATATCTTTGGCTTAA
>NC_056737.1:196051760-196056760 GCF_019279795.1 Protopterus annectens
TGGGGGGGGCCCCGATTCATTACCCTGCCTAGAGCTCCATTTGACCTTGATCTAGCTTTAAATATAATCAGCTTGCAAACGCACTATCCAACTAAATTCCCTAGATTCTAAAACATTGTTTAAATCACCACCTCAAATGTATCTATAAACTATATATATTACTCTAAACAAAAAGGCATGATCTGAACCACATTTTAAAATATGTTTAGATAAACCATTCATTGTAACATTTCTTCTAATCTCTGCCCTATGTTCTGAAATATTCTTTAAGTTTGCACTTACACTTTCCTACATAAAATGCCAAGCATTTTGTGCAGGTCGCTAGATAAACATTGTTAGTGGCATTGCACATAGCAAATTTCTAAAAAACAATCAGAGGAATTAATGCAGGGTTGAGAGACACAAGGTTGGTAAACAAATTAGAAAAGATCAGATGGAGGAAATGTGCAGAAATTCTGACTACGTGACTAAATCATCATACGTTCCAGGGAAGCAGATAGACTGGACTCCGGATGTAACTTTAAATAAAAAAAAAAATATTTGTATAAAGCACTTTTCGTCCAGTTCTATACATGAACTTCTTCAGATACACTGTTACTAATGAAAATGGTGCTTAAATACTCTCCCTTACTAGTCATGTGATCAAAAGACCAATCAAGAATTTGAAGTTCCCCCTACATAAGAACACTTATATTACTCAGACTTCTCTCATACAAAAGCATATACTAAAACTTTTTTAAAAAACAAATAAATGTTAAACATGAGTAAAAACATGAATATGAAAATTTAAATTCCTATTCAACTACTCATAAATATTATCTTTTTACATTTTTCAGTTTTAAGATGCTGTGGATAGAACACATGTCATTTAAACCTATATGCATCCAGGCGTATTTGCCACAACAATTCAGATAATTCCAGCATTACTGTCATTGGACCACCTCTCGAGTTAGGCCACAGCATCTTAAAATTGAAAAATTTAAAAAGATAATATTTATGAGTAGTTGAATAGGAATTTAGATTTCCATATTCATGTTTTACTCATGTTTAACATGCATTTGTTTTTTTTTTAAAGTTTTAGTATATGCTTTTGTATGAGAGAAGTCTGAGTAATATAAGTGTTCTCATGTAGAGGGTACTTCAAATTCTTGATTGGTCTTTTGATCACATGACTAGTAAAGCAGGGTATTTTAAGCACCATTTTCTTTAGTAACAGTGTATCTGAAGAAGTTCATGTATATTTATACAAATATTTTTTTTTTTATTTAAAGTTACATCTGTCTACCTGCCTGCCTGGAACTTATTTGAATTTTGTTCATCAGTCTGGTTTTTGCAGTTGTTTATCTAGTTGGTATGTGACTAAATCAAAAGAGTTTAGAATATTTACATGGAATGCTTATGTAGACATTGTTATACCCAAAGAATTTTTCCAAGGAGATTCCCACAGACACAGAGTAGCAGTTGAAGGTATGTATGGAGAAAGAGGGAGCATGTGTTTGGGAGTGTGTGGATTTGAGAAAGTTTAAAGAAATGTTGCAAAATGCCTTATATCAGAAGCTAGGAGAAGAAGTGAAAGTTAGTAAAGAGATGATGCCATTAAGCACAAGAGCTAGGATTTTAAGACATAAAAAGGCCTTATTAACTTGCAAGAAATATGGACAGATCCAAAAAAATGGGGACAAAGGCCCAAAATCAGGGACAGATGTTACTTATTACTTTTATAAACTTAGAAAGTTGCTGCAATAACAGATTTTGTATCAGCATGCTTTTTCTTAAAGACATGAAGTCCAAAACTCAAATGCCTGTCATTATTTATTGAATTCAATTGCCAATCATTTGCCAGAAAACCACAAACTGTGTAAGGAACTGACCAAACATATGAGGCTAAAATCTGGACACTCTTTGAAAATCTTGAGAGTTGAGGTGCTCTCTGTATTATAAAGGCAATAAAAAAATGGGAGGGGGAGCTTCTTTGATGGGGAAAGAGGTGATGCACATCCTTAAATAAAATGCGTGGGACTATTACCTTCAAAATGGACCACACTGATGTGGAAGAAAGGAATGCTGAGGGAATAGAAAATGGCATAAAAATAAAAAGTAGTGAATAGCATGTGGGTATACTGACTAGAAAAAAGTCAATAGTTTGAAATTTTGAAATGTTTATGACAAAATGTGATCATGTAAATTCAGTAAGTACTTGATTGCAATTTCATGTTGATAATGTATTTGGATACACATTGTCTGATTAGGTCAATAAAACTGTGTTAAAAAAAGATCTGTTAGTTAGCAGATATTTAGCCTGAGAAACAGCTGATGTCCCAGCCATATTGTCAACATCAATGTGCCTGGCACAGCATCTTTTTATTATCTTCCTAATTCAGTTGAAAAAAGATTCCATAAAATGATTTAGATCAACAACCAGCTTAATTGAGCATGTGCAATTCCTGTAGTCTCTGGCTCATTTCCTCAGTAGTACCAGAGATTATCTGTAGCACATTCTGCTTGTCAGCATCTATAAGGCCACTAAATATTGAGGTTTTAATGCATTAACTGTTTCTATAAATTGATTGGTTTATTGAGGTACTGCTTGTATATTTAAATGATGTGTTTTAGTATGTGGTATGGACTGAAGAAGTGTTATACGAAAGCGGTTACCAGGTAATAAAGTGTTTTCCACAGCTTTGGTGGTCGTTGTCATAAATTTCAAGCACTTCCTTATTCCCTAACCAAGATGGGTTAAAATAGGCATGCAATGGTAATACTTCCTTTTAAATATTTGTTGTAAACAATTCAGTTCATTATCAGCTGACCAGCTTCTTTTGAGAATGTTATGAAAGCAGTTTATAGGACTGAGTACTATCCCCTGCATTTGTGTAACTCCATTGGGACTCCAGTGTAGAAGATCCCCATTTTTATCACTATTATTGCCTACAATAAGGCCATCTCTGATGCCCTGGGTAAGATCTATCCTTGTCATGCATGCCATGCTTGTGTCTGAGTGTCAATGTCACTGTACAGTATTGACCTCTGCACTCTTAAAAGGACTGGTTAAAGGTTAAAACAATGTCAGAAAATACATACGTACATTAGCCAGTCAGAAACTAGGTAACTGTTATCACCCATAAAAAAGCAACAATATTGTGAAAGGAAACTGGTGAAGTCAGCAATGAGTGGAATGAAAAAAATAATACTTTTTATTTGTTTTAGGGTTCATTGATATGGACCACCTACATACAGGATACAAGCATGCAGACAGGGTCTAACAAGGAATCTGGATAATTCCAGATGGAACTGCATGTTGTGTTTATATGTAGTGAAGCAGTGACTGCGTCACATGCATCAGCATGCAGTGTTACTTTTAATATCACAATGACACTGTTTCTAACACTTGGATTAGTACTTTGCTGTGCTGTGATTTTAAACCCAATTTGAAATGAGTTAGTAGTTTGAGTTTATTTCTTCTTTGGGTGATGGACTGTTTCCTACAGGCTTTAAGACTCCAGGTTTACAAAATACTTATCATATGCACTGTGTGACTCTTGACAGCCACAGAATTTCCAAAGAAAGCTTTCTGATCCAGTGATTGGAGCTATTCAAGGTCTGTTCTTATCTTAGTAGAATATGATAGTTTAGGTATATTCTTGGTTAGCCTACACAGGGGACCCTTCTAAGCTGGCCATTAGCAGACTATGGGATTTTAAACTGCTAGCCAATTGTGTCATACAGAGATGCAGATGCTACAGAACTGCTACATCTATTGATCATAGTTTATGTGGGATGTGATTTCTTTACCTTGTGAATATGATCACACTGATATCTGACCCTTTACACTCTTTTTTTGCTCAGAGCTTAGACTGCTGAGTGCTCTGCTGAGCCATTTCTTCTACCTACATGAGATCTCTGTGGTCCATTCCTTCCGTGGGATAAACACACACACTCTCACATTCCTACCAGATCCGGCAGACACCTGAGACATTAGTCAAGCTCAGTACACTTGGTAATTTTCCAGGGCTTTATCCCTTTATGATGGCTCTTAGATCCTCCTTTAGGGCTAATAATAGAACGATTTCTCAAGAAAACCTAAGGAAGTTTGCTCATTTGAGTGGATTGCCCCAGAAAGACTGTTACATATGTCTTTATTGCTTATTTTCCTTGATCCTGGCATGTGTGATATATATTAAATGTTTACTAAGGATGTGGTGAACCTAGCTTTTAAATTGTTAGGTATGACTTGCATCTATTTACCTGTGCACTATTTTTTGACATTACCATTATGGTTGCTCTGAAGATGTGTTCTGAAACAAAATCTAGGAGAATTACTCCCTTTGGAATTCATTAGTAGTTATGGTATTATACAAAATTCTTGTAGATGGCTTGAACTTTGGAGCATTTTAGCTTCTGTTCATTTGCAACCTTGAAAAATTAACCTTTCATGGAATTTGAGATGAACTTTCAACCCTAGAATTTTTTATTTACTTTTTCAAGTAGTGTTACCTTTTTACTGATAAGGTTATTCAGAGAGCGACTATAACTGGGTTCCTATTACAAGACCGAAGATGCATTCTTTTGAATGTATCCTGGTTGAACTGAAAAGACTGAAAAGGCAAAATATTGAAGAGGCTTTTAAGAATATTCTTTCCCTGGGAAAGAATTTGCTTGGCCGCTTCATTACTTTGCCATTTTGGGCACTGTAGTGAGATCTCAGAGTTGGTATATTTAAGAATGGGGGATGTGGGGGGGCACAGCTACCCTCATTAAGGGGTGGGGGCAAAGCCCCCCCCCATTTAATGTAATGTTTAAAGTGTTTTCTTTTTTTGTTTTTGGAACAGTGATTTTTTTTCCCCCTTGGAAAAAAATTGCTGTTCTGACAGTTCGACATTGTAAGCTTTCGCTTACATAGGGTTGATTAATCACCATTCGCTTTTTTAAGCCTTCGGTGATGTAATATAGACCCGTATATCTGATACCCTATACACCACCTATCACTACTGCACTATAAG
>NC_056737.1:196059260-196146802 GCF_019279795.1 Protopterus annectens
GTCAATGGCACAACAGGTAGCACCCTTGTCTTTAGTGCAGATGGCTGTAGGTTCTATTCCAACAGCAGGTCAGTTGACCACTGACACTGCAGTGCGACACAAAGGGGTGGAGGTAATGGACTCCAGAATGTGCTGCCTTTATGGTGGGTTTTAAAATAATGGTTAAGGTCTTTTCTTCATAGACACAAGGTACAGGGTTTGTTTCTGACCTTGGGTTATTGGCTAACCTTAAAATGCTTCTTCAGGGCAATTAGCCTACTATTCACCTATGAACCTACAAGTCACCCAGGCCTCTTAGGACTTTTCCAAATGTTTTAATTCTACTCTGCTGAAAAAGTCTAATGACAGTTGCAGAAAAGCTACAAGATAATTGGGTAAGTGATAAGGCATGTCAACTTGCTATGGAACTAATCCACTTTGACAGTTTAAGGTTTGGCTTGTCATTTATACTGTGATCCAGATTTTAGAACTCTCAACAGGTATGACAGTACAATGAGAGGGGGATCGATTTCTCATTCGATGTGGAACTATTCTGATGGTCAGACACCACCACTTCTTGGTCCATTTCTCCCTGGTGCTCCCAGAATTCATCATATGATACTGGCCCAATGCAGAGATTTATGAAATGATACTGTTGGTGAACTGATTACCATAATTCTCCAGCTCTTTGTGGATAATAGTGATGACAATCCAGAGATCATTGTAGATACCTATAACTGGGCAGTCAGTGGGAGCGCATATGCTTTCATTCTAGAATGTGTCAGTACAAGTACTGCTGTAATTAGGTAGTGATGATCTCACCAGGACTTTTGTGAGGTGCAAAAGCTAAGGTGGGGAAGCTTGCATTTGATCAGGGAACACCTTATGCTAGGCAGTCCGTATGCATGAGTCCATCAGATATCACCCACATAACAAAGCAATACTTTTTTCTGGCAGGATCTCAGCTACATCAATCCATCTCACCATTTTCTTTGAAAAGTACCTTTCTCACAATGCATGCAAAGAGCACCTAAGTAGACCTTTTATTGACTGCCCTGATTTCCAGTGGATGCATTTGAAATATATTGGATGTGAAGATGTGAATAATATCATTTCATCTCTTAAATCAACTTATTTTGGACAGGGTCATGGCCCTTCTCACCTAGGCAAATCTTGTCTAGAAACCATATTCCTGATTATTTTTCAGACTGTGTGGGTTCCATTTAAAACTGAAGATTTTGCAATTAATTTGAAAAAAATCATTAATATTCTACCATTCATAAGAATACTTCTTTAAATCCATTGGAACTACTGAATTAATTGTCTGTTCATTGGCTATCAATGACTATTCCATTCTTGAATCTTGTGACCTCCTTGATGTGTATGATTGATGTTTCTAACCACAACATAGTTCTGAGACCACTCTTGTTAGGGTGGTAATTGATCCCCCTATGTCAGTGGAACCAACTGTACATGACTAATGCTACTAATGGAGGGCATATTAAAGTATAAAAGCACATGCACAAAATATATATTACAGATACTATAACATAATGTCTAAAAATATTATTTTGGAAAGGAATAATATGGTTTAATTGAAAAATAACACAGCCTTGTGACAACATGCATAACAATAATTACAATGTATCACAGTTGTCAAGCTTTACAATAACAACAAAACTTCAACCCGTAAAGAGTTATTTCATAGAACTAGTTTAGATGGGCTGAAGAAAAAAGTTCAACAATACAGGTGTCATCAGGATGGCAGGATTTGTGAATTCCCAACAAATGGGCTTTTAAGATACATGACCTGCTAGAGCCCTGAACATAGGAATCTCTGGAGTACCAGGTTTGTATTCAAAACACTAGTGATTGACTCTCATTTGAATAACAATTGGTGTGCAATTAGATGGCTTTTTAATGGAAGAGTGGCTTGGCTGTATACTGGTGATTTCCACTTCTTCTGCGATGGTGCAACCTCAAAGTTGATACATACATAGGTAGAAGAGGTATGGGGGGGGGGGGCAAGTCTCCCTGATCCTTTTTAGTCTTGAGTGTTTTCTGCATTTTGAAGGTTTCAATCATTTCTAATCACATTTGTGAAAGGGTGATCAGAAATGAGTCATATGTTTAGCAAAAAGACAATCTGCTGACTAAAAGGATCTGTTGAGCAGATGTTAGTATTGCTGGGATTAGACAAGGGAATCATCTGAAAGCTAAAACATAAGAAGAAGTAAGGCAAGTCCTAAAGAAAGCTATCTAGGTATCCGATGCTTGAAGGTCACGAGAGGTGCAAAAGGTGGACATATTTCCATCATTTGCTAAAATGAATTAAAATTAGAACTATTATTTTCAATAAAAAATGGACATTGTAGGGCTTCCATACTGCTCTAAATTGTTAAATTTACTGACTCAGTTGTCAAAGAGCTTGAGATGGCCAATTGTTGTTTTAGGGAAATTTACCTTATTTCAGTTTTGTGGAACTGTGGAGTTGGTATATACAAGTCTGAGGGGATATGAAGGAGCTTGTCCTTCAAATGATGGGGTGCAGAGTAGCATGTGACATGTAAAAACTCATTCTATGAGGGGTTTTTTTTTTGGTTGCATATTAATGCAGGTGTTAAGGTTGTGTAATTCAGCATTTGCTCTGAATGTTTGTGTTTTGAGGTCTCATAGTAGAAGCCATTGGAGTGGCACAACTAAATAAATTTTAAGGGATTTTCTCTGATTAAACTTTTGGGTTTTCATCATTAGTTAAACACTTTGGTAGTATAATTTAAACAGGAAATGAAGCTTCTAACAGTGATAAAAGACACAAACAAATATTTGCTACTCCAGGTATACATGACTAATGTTATATATGAACCATCCATGGTTTATTTCACTCTGTCTCTTACAAAAAGAGGAGCTTTGTTTTACCCTGTGTGGATACAATGAACTATTTATAATGTTGACTTTTACTAAGTTAGAAAGCTGCTGCCATGAAAAACTAACCAATCAGCTACGGAAAAATAAAATAGTTGCAATGAAACTATTACAAAACAATTCAGTAATGATGATTTCAATGATTGAAGCTTCACAAGTCAGACTTCTGTATCATAAGTTCATAGGAGATTACTAGGCTAATGACTTAAGGCCATGGAAAGGCTTTCACTAATGTGAATAGGAAGCCTGTTGCAAAAAAGGCTCAGTCTCCAAGACACATATCTATCTCTGCAGCACATTTCGTTTGAGTTGTTGACTAAGTTTAGATTCCTAGATCAGGTGACCATCATGCTGTTTGACTTGTGGATGTGTAGAAGCTCCATCAGGGCTGGATTTGTAAGTGCCTTCTACTTCAGTTGTAGATCACCACTTAATAGTCGGTAGGACACAGAGTAAAGAGATCAGGCTTTTAGTCTATCCACATAGAACATGTTGTTTCTACCTTATATTTTCTTTGTGTGGAACCTCTGAGTTCACTCCAGCTGCTAAGTGCCTAGTCAAGTACATGCCAAATGGCCCATTGTACTCAGTTATTGGTCTAATGAGTGCTGAGTATAGCATGGCTGGAATCTCTGCGGAAATAGATGCCATATCTTTACTTATAAGTTGTTCCACATAGAAGGACTTCCTCACCACTGGACTCATTGAAAATCAAGCTATCAGAAATGTAGAAGAATCAGCCTTCACTGGAACGAGACTATATTCAGCCTAAATTCATTTTTTTCAGGGATACAAAGGCATGAATGTTGTTTTTTCTTTTGCTGGCAGGTATCTACTTCTTCTTACTTCTTTGATATCAGGATTTTAATTCAACCTAATGTAGAAGAAGAACATTCTATTCAAAATTAGATTTAACAATGAGTTTCATGTTTTTTGAACTGTCATAATCTCCAGTGAGTTGCAACAGAACACATCAAAATCAAAAGTTCAAAAACAACCATTTGCCTAAGAGGTACAGATAAGATTTACAAAATGATAGCTGCTGTGCAGAAACTTAGCCACCCCATAGATGCACAGATATTCTTCAATTATGACCTTCGAACATATCAGTATTTAAAATTAATGATTCACTTATATCAGGTGAATTCTAATGGTGTGAAAGTCTTTGAGTTTGTGTTTCTTACATTAATCTGTAATCATAACTCATTAAGTTTGTTTTTATCCAGCAAGATCAATACTTGGTTACAAAAACTGATAATCAGACGAAGATACAAAGATGAAACATTTTCAATTATGTGTCATAAGGAAAATAAGGATGCCAACTTCTGTTTCTTAGAGAAAAGTGTACTGGAAGCCATACACTTTATATATAACTATTTCTTATCCACAGACAGATCACATTGCTTTCTGAAGAAGAAACAGTCCATCATAATAACTCTAATCTGTAATTCTAAAATGTTTCTAAATCAGATTTCTTAATGAAGATTTGGTGCATCACAAAAAGACTACTAAAATAAGGGAAAGCAATGTATTTTATGGGAGCAAAGCCTGCTGTAACATCCAACAACTTATCAATAAAATCATATACAGTATATGATATCAAATAAACTCAAGCAGTCACAACATATTTCTGTGTTTCCGCTCTAATTACTAACCATTTCATTATTGTCAAGGCTATATTCTCTGTAGACAGATGGAGTTTGAGTTCAATATTTACATCAGCTTTCAATTTAAACAGTGATTAACTTCATAGCACTAAGTCAAATGAAAGGAGGTCTGTTACTTCCATGTGAATGGAAAGCTGTATGTGACAGGCAGATGGTACATATAATCATTATAGCTGTTTAATTGTTAACCATAATTTGTCTGCTTTATTTATAAAGATAAAATATGAAGTACTTCCTCTTACCTGTATTGCAATTAGGGTAATTGTTACAACAGCCATAGAAATGGCCAAAATGCCTGCCACACTAACCCTGAATACTTCTGGAAAAAGTGCACACTATCCTAAACCATACACTATAATATAACTTGGTTCCTTCCTTTGGTCATCACTTTCAACAACTGCTTAAGAATTTGATGACCTCTTCCAGTCTGTTATATCAATTTCTTCCAGGTATACATTTGAATTTCAGACTTCATATGCTGCAGAAAATACACACTAATACAAATCCTGTTATTCTAGCAAGTTTCTAAATTTATAATAGCAATTTTTAAAATCTGTCCCCCTCCCCCACATTATTTTAGGCTTTGTCCAGATTTCTTGCATTAAAAGGGTGAGAGGTATGCAAACCAGTGTATTGTTAATCTCACCCCATAGGCACATTCAGTTTTCCCAGGCAAGAGCTAGGACAATTAATTCCATAGTCTGTGATTTTACTGCAAAACTGAGGTAAAGACAAAGTTGCTAAGCACCTATCTGATGTCAAAAAGATCCTTAACAAGTTATTGCTAAGCATCTCTATGTCTGTTAAGCTTTAGACTGGCTCTAACATATTTGCAAAGGTCAGCTGCCAGCACAGGAAGTGTGTATTGCTTGTGGATACAATATATTTGACAAATTCAGGAAATATATCCTAGTGCTGTTGAATATTTTGAGATAATTACAAATATTTTCAGATTGTAAAATAAATTTAGATAAAACAATAGTCATATATATATAAATAATGTGCCCATGCATGATTTAGTGTAGCAATTTCCAGACTTGTGGGAGCATAAAATAGAAGTACATAGGAGTAGGGGGAAGGAAGTAGAAGTTCTTGATTATGGATGTGGATAGTAAGAAACAGATAGCAAAATTCTTGATTCTTTATGCACATCAGGCATATTTCTACCAAACTGGATGATAAAAGTTATGGCAAGAAATAAATAAAGAACTGTAGAACATCATTTGTAAGGAAAAGGGCCTACAGTTTAGGAGGAGAAGATGATCCAAATGATTGAGCAAGGAGGCATGGGGTTGCATGATTTAAATGGGTACTTTAAGGTGGTGCAGTTAAGTAAATTATATATACTTTAAATAGTGGGGTATAAACCAAAATAAATGGATGAAGAGTAGGCAAGAAACAGTAAGAAGTAACAGGAAGAAGAAGACCAAGATATTAGAAGCAAATAACCAATGTATGAACTATGGAATGAAGCAATAGAGAAGTTTAGGTTACATATAAATAATAGGTTCCCATATCAGGGAAGAATAGTAGAATGCAGTCAAAGAGAGAGAGAGCGACATAATTGTGAAAGGTGACTGGCAGTATTGATGAAATATTTGGTCAATCTGATAACAGATAGCTCTATAGATAAAGGGGCAGTTAATAGTTCATATAGAATTATATATATATATTTCTAACAAACAACAAAAAATAGACTTTGACATGCTAAAAACTTTAATATACAGCAAAGATTTCGGCATATACCCTTCTTCAGTGAAAAGTAAAACTCAAAACAGTTAACACAAGTTTAAAAGAATTCAAGAAGATAAACATGTGACACAACCCTAATCACAATCAGTGAGCAATTATTCAATTTAAAACCAGAAGGCATCAAAACATTTTTAAAGTGCTATTAAGTTATTACATAGAATACATAACCATACATATAAAACATACATTTTACTATCTATATTGCATTTGATTTCTGACTAAACGTGGTTTAATGCTCACTGCAGTGTTAATGTCTGACATATAAAGGTGACATAGGCAGTCCCCTAGGGCCCCATGAAGGCTAGGGGCCCCATAAAAACAGAAAAAATAAAAATATATTTTATTTCTGCAATATGTATTTATTTTTTTATTCAGATTACAATCTGATGATTCCAAACTGTCATGTGCACTGTGCATGGTTCAATGTGCTTGCAACATTTTCATGGGCATTGGTGATTAGCTTGGTTTCTTCCACTCTGTTAGGAGGGTGGGGGCACATTTCTGGTAGAGATGCTTTTTTCAAGAGGCATCAAACTAAGCAGCAGGTCACAGGTGCTGCAGCACATTTAGCAGTCTATTAAACCATACTTTATTTGATGTGGCTGTGAATCCTGATTGGAACCCTCATTTGTCACAACCCCTCCTGAAGAGTGTTAAAAAAAAAGAGTTCAGTGTCAGCCAACTTTGAGTGTGCCAACCCCACAGACAAGCAGAATGTTCAAAGGAAATTGCAGACCAAATAAGGACATATTAGGGTAAGTCACTCAGTATGGTGGAGAGTAGTGAATTGGCTGGTTTGTCATAGTGTGTGTGTGTGTGTGTGTGTGTGTGTGTGTGTGTGTGTGTGTGTGTGTGTGTGAATGGTCAATAAGGAGTGAGTGAAGGGCTGCAGGAGAGGAGCACATGGTGGGTGATAAACAACTGTCCATGATTTTTGCAGGAGTGGGTGTCCATTAACAATACAGTGTGTGTGTGTGTGTGTGTGTGTGTGTGTGTGTGTGTGTGTGTGTGTGTGTGTGTGTGTGTGTGTGTGTGTAAGAGGGAGGTGGGGTGCATATCTCTCAACTGTTCAGATTTTCAACTTGACTTTTTGGTTTGTTTCTCATAAAATTGTAGCTTTCCTGCAAATCACTGAGAAATAAAGTCAAAGAATAATGGCAGACATTTGATCTTCAGACTTCATATATTTAATATAAATAAAGCTAATGTGAAACCTGTTATTCTGTTAACATTCTAAGTTTGTAAGAGCAATATTTAAAAAGTGTCCCTATTTTTGGTCCTTTGTCCCCCATTATTTGTGGCATTGTCTAGATTTCTTGCTCTAAAAGGTTGAGAAGTAAGTGTGTGTGTGTGTGTGTGTGTGTGTGTGTGTGTGTGTGTGTGTGTGTGTGTGTGTGTGTGTGTGTGTGTGTGTGTATGTGTGTGTGTGTATATAAGAGGGAGGTAGCCTACCACTCAACTGCAGAATGCCCTGATTTTTGCCACATATTTTTGTTCCTCATAAAAGGGACTGACATTGCTAAATAATGGTGGTGTATTTGAGATTTAGAATTCATATTCTTCAGAAAAATGCACACTAGCACAACTCTGTTATTCTAGCAATTCCCTAAGTTCATGAGAACAATGTTTATAATTTGTCCTTATTTATTTTAGGCCCTGTCCATATTTCTTGCACTAAGAGGTTGAGCTGTGTGTGTGTGTGTGTGTGTGTGTGTGTGTGTGTGTGTGTGTGTGTGTGTGTGTGTGTGTGTGAGAGAGATATGCCCTAGTTAAGTTCAGCAGGTTGTTAATAATTTGCTTAGGCTCAAATTCTGTACCTTAGCTACAGGAAACAAGAATCTGAATCCTCTACTTCAACTACCGAGCTGCATTTTTCAAAGAATTGAGTTTCAAGTGCATTTTCAAGGAACTGGATCTTCAAGGGAAGAGAAGTTTACTGCTGCTCATACTGTCTGTTTACAATGTGCAACGGTTTTGTTTAGCAAATGGTAACAATGTTGTTGTATCAAATCTAAAAGCAGTGATAGTAGCACAACATGTAGTATAGTTGCTTTTTGATGCAGATGGCTGTAGTTTCTACTCTCACAGCATATAGATGGATTGCTGATACTGTGTTGTATTTTAAGGGGGGGGGGGTGCTGCAGCCCCGAGTATGTCCTCCTTTGGATAAGATGCATAGTAACTATGAACCTGTTTTCAGATTGCCATCCATGCCCTAGTGCAATATTAAAAGCTTACCATTTCTTTTAATGTAACCTATCAATGTATTCTTCAAGGGCAGCAGGCACAGAATTGGTAGATGAAACACAGAAATATAAAGTTGTTTGCTAGCGGCAACCTCTTCATTAGTTACAGTCTCTCTGTGGAATTATTCAGATGACTTTTACTTCTACAGAGGTTGCACATATTTGCTGATATTGGTGGACCCTTGCATGTTTTTATGGTCCTAAAAATGTGTGCAAGGGGCCTGTGATTAGAAAACAGCCCAAATGTAAACTTAATCTGCCAGTGTCCAGATGCATTTTCTTTGAATGTGGGTTTCAAAGCAGCTTCAGTGAATGTGAGTTTCAAAGGCAGAGAAGCTTTTAATGCTAAGTCTGTTTTCATTGTGAGACTGTATTGCCTTGTTTAGCAAATGTCTATCAGTGTTTGTGCTATAAAGTTTGAAATAAACGTTTTAAATTAAATCCAATTATCTGTAATCATTGCAGAAGTAAAGCAGGAAAGAGCATGCACACTGAGAGTTTTGAATAGTGTTTATGAGAAATGGAAAGAAATAGTCAAGTAATGGGGCACTGGAATGGCTGCATGTGGGTTATGTTGGGCTGAGCATGGGGGGCCTTGATTCATTACCCTGCATAGGGCCCCATTTGACTTTGATCCAGCATACATATTCTGCATATAATCAGCTTGCAAACCCACTATCCAACTAAATTCTCTAGATTCTATAACATTGTTTAAATCACCACCTCAGATGTTTCTATAAACTACATCTATCACTCTAAATAAAAAAAAATCATGATCTAAACCACATTCAAAAATGTGTTTAGATAAACCATTCATTGTAATATTTATTCTAATCTCTGACCTATGTTCTGAAATATTCTTTAAGCTTAACCGTATAATTTCCTACATAAAATGCCGAACATTTTGTACAGGTCACTAGATAAACAATGTTAGTGGAATTGCACATGGCAAATTTCTAAAAAACAATCAGAGGAACTCATGCAGGGTTGGGACACAAGGTTGGTAAACAAATTAGAAAGGATCAGATGGAGAAAATGTGTCGGAAATTCTGACTATGTGACTAAATAAAAAGAGTTTAGAATATTTGCATGGAATGCTTATGTAGACATTGTTATACCCAGAGAAGTTTGCAAATGAGATTCCATCAGGTACAGAGTAGCAGTTGAAGGTGTATTTGGAGAGAGAGCATGTTTTGGAGAGTTTGCAGAATTGACAAAGTTTAAAGAAATGTTGCAAAATGCTTTATATCAGAAGCTAGGAGAACATCTGAAAGTTACTAAAGAGATGATGATGTTAAGCAGAAGATCTAGGACTTTAAGACGCAAAAAGACCTTATTAACTTTAATTATGTTACTGTAAAAAATAAGCAGAAAGTGGAAAACAGTAGTTATACTGACCTTGGAAGATAATACTTGACATATATCACAACTTTTTAAAGCAAGAAATATGGACAGATCCAAAAATAATTGGGTTAATAGCCCCAAATAAGGGATGGATGTTACTTATTATTTTGATAAATTTATAAAGTTGCTACAATAGTAGATTTTGCATCAGCATGCATTTTCTTAAAGACATGAAGTCCAAAACTCAAATGCCTGTCATTATTTAGTGACTTCAATTGCCAATCATTTTCCAGAAAACCACAAACTGGGTTAGGAAGAAACCAAAAATATGGGGGTAAAATCTGGACACTCTTTGAAAATCTTGAGAGTTGAGTTGCGCATTATATTATAAGGGCAATAAAAAAGTTGGGGATGCTTTTTTGATGAGGAAAGAGGTTACGCACATCCTAAAATGAAGTGTGTGGGACTATTACCTTCAAAATGGACCACAGTGATGTGGAAGAAAGGAATGCTGAGGGAATAAAAAATGGCATAAGGATAAAAAAGTAGTGAATAGCAGGTGGGTATACTGACTAGATAAAAAGTCAGTAGTTTGAAATGTTGAAAAGTTTATGAAAAAATGTGATCATGTAAATTCAATAAGTATTTGATTGTAATTTCATGCTGATAATGTCGTTGGATGCACATTGTCTGATGAGTTCAATAAAGCTGTGTTAAAAAGATTTGTTAGTTAGTAAATATTTAGCCTGAGAAACACCTGATGTCCCAGACGTATTGTCAACATTAATGCGTCTGGCACATAGGGCCGGATTCACGATGGCTTCCACGGAGTCTAAGAGTAGAGTAAGACTCCATGCAGCCATCATGTCTGACGAGCGATCCACGAACAGCCTGTAGGGGCGTGTAAGAGAGCTCCTAAAATGGCTCTTACACGGACAGGGCTTGGATATGCAAATTACCTCACTTGCAGCCGAAAGGCATGCAAATGAGGTAAATTTGCGATCCAGGAAGCACAAACCTGTCCATGTAGGAGCTGTGTTAGCTGCAGAAATGTACTCAGTTGACAACTGAGTATTGTTCTGCAAATAGCAGAATGGAGCCTTGTCAGCTCCAAATAAAGGTTGGATATGTTCCAGGAAGCATGCCAATGGCCAAATATGTGGCCACTGGCAACATACCCACATGCAAAATTAAAATAAAAATGTTTTTTTTTTTTTTTCGGCGATTGCCGATGTTTTATGAAAACCATCAATTTACAATGTAAGGGAATAGCAGGCTGAAAACAACATGGCCACCAAGTAGGGGTTGCTAAGGGGGGAAGCTCAGTGTAAGACATGTAACTAAGCATTAGTAGGCAACCCTATGTAAATGAGTGTTAGGATAGTGAATCGCACTTTTACATAGCAAATGAACACATTCCCTGGAGTGTAGGAGTAGGATAAGGGGAGTAACAGAGTAGGAGATAGGTGACATCACAGGGGGGGGTTTGTATGAAAGAAGTGAAGCTCATTGGAGCAGAGTGGCATGTGAAAGCTGTCAGTTAGACATCATGGAAAGAGGTGTGTCAACAGATAGGCAAGGGAAAGCCAAGAAATGGAAGGTGTATGCTGTGGATAACACCAAAGTTTCTTGCTGAGCGTGCATGCATGCGTGTGCACGCTGGGAAGCCCGAGTCAGATAGAGCGCGCTCATGTAAATGTGAGTGCGCGTGTTTAAGCCGGAGTAAGCATGCATAAGCCTGTTTAAAGACTTGTAAGCATGTTTGCGCTGGTGTGTGCATGTTTTAACCTGAATAGGCCAGTTCTACTCCATGTAAGCATGTGAGCACGCATATTAGCTGCTGGGTGCGTGATTGTGCTTGTGTGCGTGGTGCCCCCCCCCCTTGAGGAAACAGAAAAGAAAAAGGAAGCACAACAAATTGTAGGAAGCTACCAGGGAATACTAGCAGAGCTAGCAGGTGAAAACAATCAGAATCATGCAATTACACAGGCAGACACTAGCCCAGCCCAGCAGTTAAAACTCTGCAAACAACAGTGCAGTATGTTTCCCTCAAGAGACACTGCAACACTGGAGTAAGCTAGTAGAAGTGAAAACTGAAAAAGCTTCACTCAGACAAAAAATGCTAGGGGCTGCCATAGCTGTTATAAGGCAACATATGCAACATGCTGAGGGTGGTGACAATGCAAATGCTGCCGGACAACCCACAGTGAGGAGACAGAGAAGAGTGTACAGGCCCAGGGTCACCTACCAGGGGTTACATGAGCTGGAGACAGTGGAGTGCTATAGAGTGGACAGAGACCTCCTGCAGCAAATTGTTGAGCTGTGCAGGCCACGCCTCACACACAGAACCAACAGAGGGGAACACATCCCAGTGGAAACCAAGGTATGTGTTGGCCTAAGAATACTAGCAACAGGTACCTTCCAGAGATCAACTGGTGATATGATGGGGATATCACAGGCATCAGCATCCAGGAGTACTGCACCAGTTCCTGGCTGCCATGTCAGCACATGTCAGTGATCATGTATATTTCCCCAATTCCTGTGAGGTATTGGCCAGCAATATGTGCCTCTTCCAGCAAATAGCGGAATACCCTGAGGTAGTGGGTGCAATAGACTGCACACATATACACATCAAAGCACCAGCTGGTGAGCGGGCTAGGGCTTACATTAACTGCAAGGGCTTCCCCTCCATTAACTGCCAGGTTGTGTGTGATGCCCAGGGCATAATAATGAATGTGTGTGCTGGCTGCCCTGGAAGCTACCATGATTCCCATATCTGGCATCTATTGCAGCTGTACCAGACATTTGCCAATGCGGACATCCCACATGGTCACCTACTGGGGGATGCTGGCTATGCACTGGAGCCGTGGCTGATGACACCCATCAGAAACGCACACACACCTGAACAGGAATGCCATAATGAGGCACACGCACAAACACGTAATGTAATAGAGAGTGTGTTTGGGCTGCTCAAGTCATGGTTCCAGTGCCTGGACACATCTGGTGGAGCCTTGCAGTACTCACCAACTACATGTACCCAAATTGTCATGGTATGTGCTATGCTACATAATATGATTCTGTGAAAACAGCTGCAGCAGGACCAGCATAGGCTCAGCCCAAACAGCCCCCCACCATTGCCAAGGCCATCACAGGCAGAGCGTGACTCGGAGGAGGAACAACCTGTGCCTGCTCCAGTAGGCAGAAGGAGGCATGCCCAGTATGCCTTGGCCTTGGCAAAGAGGCAACGCATAGCACATACACTGGCTCAGTAGGAACCCTGGAAATGATACCTTTCTCTGACTCACACATATAGTAAAAGGGATGCCTAAGTTGACACAACCTGCTTCCAAACAAGTACAGGGATTGTAGTATGTGCATCCAACATAGGCAGCCCTGCAGCACCACCTGAGGCATGATTGCCATGTGTTAAGCAATGTAACACCATGTAGTATATGCAAACTTGATGACCCTGAGTAACATCCTACCCTCACCAAGCATGATGCCACAATATGAAGACAAGATGATCAATTACAACAATTGGCTTAAGTATTTTTGTTAGTCAAAGGGGATCCAATGCCTGTCAGCCTGGAATGACATGCTCAACAAGACACGATGATCCACTAGGGATGGCTTGCACCTATCATCCCTGGCCTTTTGGATACTGGCAAAGGCTGTTGTCACCCCCATAGTGCCTTGAATAGGTAAGGCTCAAAACACAAACCCACCTCCATAGGTATCACAAGGGATAAGAAACTAGAAGTAATGCTACCCAATGCCAGAAGTCTAAACTGCAAGATGCATGCAGTCCAAACTCTCCTCAGCATGGAGAATGTTGATATCTGTGCACTAACAGAAACCTGGTTCAAGGCTCCCGAGAGCACCCTAGCACTACCAGCTTACACCTCATGCCATGCTTTACAGCCCCAAAACATGAAACAAACTGCAAAAGGAGGGTGAGTATCAATAATTGTCAAGGATACCCACACCCCCAGGTTGGTGCCACAGCATGAAGCAGCACAGACTATCCACGTGCAAGGAACAGTGGCTAAAACTGCCTACCAGTTTGTAGCCTGCTACAGACCACCCTCCTAAACCCAGGAACCCCACTTGGCCTACTTGAGAACACATGAAAATATGAAGGTCTCTCCAAACTACATTATATTGGGCGACTGCAACTACCCAAACATAGACTGGGAGCATTACTCTAGCTCCAACACCCTAGGCCAAAGGTTCCTAGAATTCATAAACCAAAATGCTATGGAAACACTTGTTACCACTCCCACAAGGGGGGTAAACATACTGGACCTGATAATCACCAACATGGGGACTCTATGCCCAAGACCAGAAGTGTATCCCTCACTGGTAAGATCAGACCATAGAGTAATCTCACTGGATATTCACATCCCGACCCCAGTCCCTGGCCAGAAAACCACAGTGAAAAACATGTGTAAAGCAAATTTTGCACTCCTCCAAACTGAGGTTGAATCCATTAAAGCCCTTGTGCCTGTGGAAAATATGGCCCAGACTTCAGAACCCTTTATAAATGCATTCTATGAACACCTTCAGGAATGCATGGATTATGCAATCCCAAATAAAACCAAGACCCAATCCTCCAAAGGCAGGCATCCTGTCTGGTGAACCCCAGCCATTAACAAACCATGCAAGAGAAGGAAGAAGCTACTACATGATAGAGCAAAACCCAAAAAGGGAAGGCATCTCTGATCAGTATTATGACAAAAAACTATGGCCACACATAAAATCCTCTAAGGCCAGCTATGAGATAAGAATTGTACAGGACACTAAGGATAATCACAAGGCTTTATTTACTGATAGTAGGAACTTGGGTGGGAATTCCCAGATATGCTCAGAATTAGTCCAAAATGACAAACAATACACCAAACCCACAGACATTGCCAACATCCAACCTGACAGGTTCAGTGCAACCCCCCCCCAAAAGGCCAAATATCTATCCCAGCAGAGTGCTGGCCCCCTGACATCGCAGATGCTCATGTAACAGCCAGCGTATCCAAAGCAAAACACACAGCATCAATGGGACCAGATGGTGTCCCGGGCTGCGTCCAACATGAACTCCAAAAAGAATTGAACACCAAATAAATCTACTGCTCAGTCTCAGGCTTACCACAGGATATGTACCCAAAGAGCAGTGTACAGCAACAGTGGTCCCTCTTCACAAAGGTGGTGCCTGAATGGATACTGCAAAATATCACCCCAGAATCCTCCTGACTAGCTTGGTCTGCAAAGCTATGGAAAGGATCATCATGGACCTCAGAAATAAAGATATTGGGGACCTACAGTCACTGGACCCTACCCAATGTGGCTTTCTTAAGGGCAGATCCTGCCCCTTAAACCTGGTTGAGTCATTTGAAACAGTCACCAAGGCCATTGATGAGGGTGAGGGGAAGGTGGTCCACACAGCCTACCTGGACCTTGCAAAAGCCTTCCATACAATACTCCACTTGGTCATTATAGATAAGCTCACCAGCTTAAATACAAACCCCTATGTCACTAGATGCCAGCTCAAGGACAGAACCGACATGGTCAGAAATGCTGGAGCCATGTC
Source organism: Protopterus annectens (assembly GCF_019279795.1). Taxonomy (NCBI): domain Eukaryota; kingdom Metazoa; phylum Chordata; order Ceratodontiformes; family Protopteridae; genus Protopterus; species Protopterus annectens. The sequence continues at coordinate 196,074,755 of NC_056737.1, forward strand.
AGACTCCAAACACGCTACAACTGGCATCCCACAAGGCTCGGTCCTGGGACCTCCCTTGTTTGGTATATATTTCTCAGAGGTACAGGCCAACATGGAAGGAGTGTGTCTGAACAAGTTTTCAGATGACTACAAACTGGGTGCCATATCTGACCCTCCAGCTGACACAAACATCCTACAAAAGGGCCTCATAGAAACAGACAACTGGTGCCAGAGCCATGTCATCAAGCTAAACGCAAAAAAGTGTATAGTCATCTCCTTTGGCAAAAAGTAAGTGCCCACCAGTTACCACATGGGTGGTAACCCATTAAGTACAGAAGAAGTAATAAGAGACCTGGGGGCACAAGTTGATAGAAATCTCACATTTGACAACCACGTGGCCGTAGTGGTCAGAAAAGCATTTCATATACCCACCTAATCATGAAGGTATTCACATCTACATCAGGGGAGGTCAACGTGCCTCTTCAGTCATCCTTCATCAGGCTCACAATTGAGTACAATGCCCCTTGTGGGATGTACCTTAGCAGACACCTCCAGCAACTGGAAAGACCCCAAAAGTACCTCACCAGGAGGATCAAAGGGCTCTAACAGATGCCATGTGCTGCCTGATTAAACAAACTGCAGCTCCACACAGTGGCATACTGCCTGCCCAGAGACAATCTGCGCCTGATGTATAAAGCCATGTCCAACCTAGAATCAATGCACATGCTGCACCTTGTAAAGTCTGAATCCCATTGAGCTATGCAGATGAGAGACCTGAACCTCAGCACTGAAATAAATAGGACATGCTGGAGTGATAGATCCATAACCCAGAAGCTCCCTCCACTCTTGAGTAAACTCCCAGTCCAGGTTAGCCATAGAGTCCCTCATTGACTCTCTTCAGGAGGAATCTTGATGAATGGATGGGAGATTGTAGGTTTACCCTGGGTATCACTTTTATGTCACAGTTAGACAGAGGCACAGTATACTAACCTTGAAAAATGTCATGGCAAACTCCAGTTAAAATGTGTGTTGAAGGACAAACACACTCTGACTAGGATTAGAAATGCCCTAGGGCACATAGCCTAGTGTTAGTCAATGTCCACCCAAGCTGCGGAATACACTAGTAATGTTGAACAAGCCTGGTTTAAGTAGGCCATAGCTGAACAAAATACAGCCTGGTTATATTTGCCCAACTGGTTCTTAACCAGTTTGGTGTGCTCAGTATGAATATTTAAAGCAGTGATGGGACTCAAACCCATAATACCGTGCACCAGAGTGAAAGGACTGAACCACTATACTATGACAATATTGCAGTGCTTGGTTAGTATGAAAGAATGTTGACAAGTGTATGCAAACTATCCCATGGAAACCCTGCAGGCACAGCATAATCCCTGTTGGGTTCAGACACAACGCTGTTGGGCAGTAAGAACACAACATGACTTCCAACATACACACTATAAATGTCAAATATTGTTCAAGTTCACACACAACCACAAATGTAGTGGACCTCAGATCTCAACATATGGAAAGGTCACACTGGGCATGCTCACACACTTTGATAAATGAGACATATGTCAGGCAACAAACCATGGAAAGCCTGAACTGGGCATGCTTACACACTTAGGCCATGTCTCAGTATAGCAGTCGGCCACACATATCTGGCATTTGTATGTTTTAAGCCAGGAACCTCCCACAATACAGCAATCTGCCCAGTGCACACAGTTAAATGACAACAGAGACACAAATAATATACTGGAACCCTGTCATGATCAAACATCTTCCACAGATACACAAGTTGTTCATAAAAACAGGGAAAGCTATGGCAATAAAGACCTGCAAACAGTTTATCAGCAACAAATATTGTGCATCCCAAACATAAACATATGGGTGCAGAGGTCAATACTAGGCTGTTTGCCCTAGGGAATACATAAGTCTAGCCAGAGTGTATTTGGCGCCTGCCTCCCCAGTACAGTAGCCTACTGTGCCTCTGTAAAGTAGGTCACAGAAGGCACCGTTTAAGGCTAGTTTCCTGTGCTTCCATCAAGCAGGGACACAGTGGAGATCCCAGGGGTTGAATTTGCAATGTCACATCCATGTGGCTGGAGTTTGCTGGAAGAGGGTTGGTGAGGGGCTATGTCTAACATTAATTGGGATTCAATTCCAGACTGAGGGGAGCCTTATCTGTAGTGTCTGGGCAATTTCACTGTCAAAACTTGCAAGTGATGATTTTGAGGGATTGAAGTGTCTTGCCAATACTGTTCAGAGATGTCCTCCCTCTGTGGGATATTGCTCTGTTATGTATTAGCTCCCTCCTTCTGTTGTACAGCTTATATATGGCTGGTGTCAACCTGTTGTGGAGGAGTCTTGGTTTTATTTGGGATAGCATGATCAATGCAAACCTGCAGGTGCTCATAGAATGCATTTGTAAAGGATCCTGCAGATTGTGCTGTATAATCCCCCAGCACTGGGCCTTTGAAGTATTCAACCCCAGCCTTCACAAGTGCAAAATCTGCTTTTGAGAAAGACTTTGTTTGCAGTGATGTCCTTGCTTGGGGGTTGGGATGGGATATGGACGTCCAGGGAAAGTTGGTTATGGTCAGATCTTAACAATGGTCATCTACCTCTGGTGTGGAACATAGAGTCCCCATGTTGGTGATGATCAGGTCCAATATGTATTCCCCCTTGTGGCTGTGGTGACTGGGTCTGCCATAGCACATGGATTCACAAATTGTAGTGGCTGTAGGGGGATGTTGTTGAGGCCTGAGTAGTTCCCCCAGTGAATATTCCTGTGCCTGAAGTTAACCACTGTAATGGCATATGTGAACACCTTCATATCCTACACTGTTCCCAGGGAAGCCAAGTGTGTTTCCGGGATATGGGGTGGGGGGGGGGTCTGAACTACACACAAAACCAAAAGGCAGTTTTGCACAATGGTAGTTGTATATGTATGGCCTGTCATGCTTAGTGCAGTGGTAACAACCCAGAGGTGTGTGTATCTGTGATGTATATGGATACACCCCCTAGTTGTGTTGTGTGTTACAAGTCCTGTGGTCACAAAGCATGGCATAAAACATAACCTGACAATGCCGATGTGCATATGTGACCCTGAACTAGGCGTCTGTTAATGCATAAATATTGTTATCCCCCATACTAAGGGATAGTAATAGATGTACATACCTCTTTGTAAAAACTGATGTCAGCACCCTATAAATACAGCAGGAGAAAAAAAAACCACCCAGTAAGGCGAATAGCGTGCTGTGCTAATGCGTCTCTCTCAAGTGTCATAACATAGTTAGGTAGGGGTTTGAATCTTGCCAATGCTCAGTGTGTGTGCACAATTCTCTTTAAAAGAAATGGCCCTTTTGACAACTGGAATAACACACTACATGATTTACATTCCTCTTTGTAAAGACTGATGATGTCAGCACCCTATAAATACAGCAGGAGAAGTGCAGCCACCCAGTAATGTGAATAGTGTGCTGTGCTAATGTGTCTCTCTCAAGTGTCATAACATAATTAGATAGGGTTTTGAATCCTGCAAATGCTTAGTGTGTGTGGGGGGGTGTGCATGCATGCAATTCTCTTTGAAAGAAATGGCCCTTTTGACAACTGGAATAACACACTACATGATGTACATTCCTCTTTGTAAAGACTGATGATGTCAGCACCCTATAAATACAGCAGGAGAAGGCAAACCACACAATAATGCGAATAGCGTGCTGTGCTAATGCGTCTCTCAGAAGTGTCATAACATAGTTAGGCTGTGGCTTGAATCCTACAAATGCCATGTGGGTGTGTTTGTCACACAGTTTGTCAATCTGTGGTGGGTTTTGCTTTTATTATTGTATGACATATAATTATAACAGTAATTTCAATGCACACATCAGGTATGTGTGTGCCACATACAGATATGTACCTGTGACCTTCAATAGTTCCTATGTGTGAAGCCTGCCTCATATGAGTACAGTTGTTACCTTTGCCAGCATGCGCTGCAGATTCCCAGACTGTACGCCATACATGTATGTTGTTGACAATGCAGGCTACTGCAGTGATCTGCATCATAGGCCAACTGGGTGACACACACTCATGAAAGCTGTGATATATTAATGTGGGTGAGGGTTCATGTCTGGAGTATATGTCACACATGTTATAACACAGCAAAGTCTGTGAGTAATGGACATCCAGTGTAGGTGTATGGCAACTGTTGCTGATATGCATAATGACACCTTCTTGCTTAGGCGATACACCAAGGGACTGCACAATACCTTTGGAAATGTGAATATCACAGGATAGACAAGAAAAAACTTGTCCATATGTACACACCATTACCCGTTCTATATGATGGGTGCTGCCACCTACATGGTACTGTTGGAATACTATGTTAAGTACATGCTGATGACAAAGTTACAGTTGAGTTACAGTAATAGAGCATGGCTTGGACAACAGGTATCTGTCTGTATGATACCCTTGTGGTGGTCATGTGTGTCATGTGCAGAATGCATTGTAGGCCACTATATGCATTTCCAGTTGTGGATGAACATATCCCTAGTGTTTAGGCATGTACGTGAGACTGCTATATGCCAAACAGTATTCTTCCCAGGGATGTGTGGGGCTCAATAAGAATGTCTACTGGTATAGTGTAGTACTGCAGGGATATCACTGACACTGGGTTTCCTACATCTGTGTATCAGTTGAGGATACATCATGTAATAGGTTCATAGGTTCATACTAGGCTATCTGCCCTAGGGCAGTTATAAGCCTAGCCAGACTGTGTTTGGCTTTTGCCACCCATTTTAAATGAATTTTGCTATGCCCCTTTTCCCGGTTAGTATACTCTGCCTCTGTGTAACAGTGACACAGAAGTGATACCCAGGGTAAACCTAAAATCTCCCATCCACTCAGCAACATTCCTCTTGCAGAGAGTCATTAAGGGACTCTGCCTAACCTGGACTGTGATTTTATTCCAGAGTGAAGGGAGCCTCTGGGTTATGAAACTGTCCCTCCAGCATGTGCTATTTATTTAAGTGCTGAGGTCCAAGTGTCATGGGCAAATAGCTCCATGGAATTTGGATTTTCTGAGGTGCAGCATGTCCATTAATTCCAGGTTGGACATGGTTTTATATGTCAGGCATCTGTTCGAGCCCTTTGATCCCCTTGGTGAGGTACTTTTGGGGACTTTCCAGTTGCTGCAGGTCAGGTGTCTGGTAAGGTACACCACAAAAGGGGCATTGTACTCAATTATGGGCCTGATGAGGGATGACTAAAGAGGCACGATGACCTCCCGTGATCTAGCTGTGAATCCCTTCATGATTAGGTGGCCTATAGAAACTGTCTGTCTAACCACTACAACCATGTGGTTGTCAAATGAGAGTTTGCTATCAACTCGGGTCCCCAGGTCCCTAATCATGTCTACAGTACTTAATGGCTTACCACCTGTGTGTTAATTTGTGGGCACTTTGTTTTTGCCAAAGGGGATGACTATACACGTTTTGGCGTTTAGCTTGAGGCCATGGCTCTGACACCAGCTGTCTGTTTCTATGAGGCCCTTTTGTAGGATGCTTCTGTTGGCTGGTGAGTTGATTATGGTGCCCAGTTTGCAGTCATCTGCAAACCTGCTCAGCCACAGTCCTTCTGTGTTGGCCTGTACCTCCGAGAAATATATACCAAACAAGAGAGGTCCCAGGATTGACCTATGTGGGATGCCACTTGTAAATGGTTTGGAGTGTGACATGGCTCCAGCAATTCTGACCATGTGCGTTCTGTCTGTGAGCCAGTTTGCAACCCATCTAGTGACATAGGGGTTTATAGTTATGCTGGTGAGCGTCTCTATAATGCCCGAGTGGGGTATTGTATCGAAGGCTTTTGCGAGGTCCAGGTAGGCTGTGTTGACCACCTTCCCCTCGTCACTGGCCTTGGTGACTGCTTCAAAGACATCGACCAGGTTTAAGAGGCAGGATGTGCCCTCAACAAAGCCGAACTGGGTAGGATCCAGTGTCTGTAGGTCCCCAATATCTTTATTTATGAGGTCCATGATGATCCTTTCCATAGCTTTGCAGACCAAGCTAGTCAAGCTTATGGGGCGATAGTTTCCAGGATCAATTTGAGGCACCACCTTTGTGGAGAGGGACCACTGTTGCTGTACGCCACTCCTTGGATACATATCCTGTAGTAAGGCTGGGACTGAACAGTAGTTTTATGTTTGTGTTTAGTTCTTCTTGGAGTTCATGTAGGATGCAGCCTGGGACACTGTCTGCTCCCATTGATGCTGTGTTTTTGCTTTGGGGAGGGCGACTGAGCATCTGAGATGTTAGGGGGGCATCACTCTGCTGGGATATATATTTGCCCTTATGGTGGGGAGGGGGGTGAGAAGTTTGTGCTGAACCTGTCAGCAATGATGTTGGCAATGTATGTGGGTTAGGTGTATTCTTTGTCATTTAGGACTACTTCTGAGCATATCTGGGAATTCCCACCCAAATTCCTAACATAACTAAAGAAAGCCTTGTGATTATCCTTAGTGTCTTGTGCAATTTTCCTCTTGAAGCTGGCCTTAGACGATTTTATGAGTGTCTGTATTTTTTTTTCCAAATACTGATCACAGATGCCTTCCCTTTGTGGGATATTGCTCGATCATGTAGTAGCTTCCTCCTTCTATTGTTTTCTCTTATGTGGCTGGGGTCCACCAGAAAGGATGCCTGTCTTTGGAGGATTGGGTCTTGGTTATATTTGGAATTGCATGATCTGTGCATTCATGAAGGTGTTCATAGAATGCATTTATAAAGGATTTAGCAGTCTGGGCCGTATTTTCCACAGGCCCGGGGGCTTTGAAGGATTCCACCTCTGTCTCGGTTTTGAGGTGTGTGGAATTTGCTTTAGACAACTTTTTCATTGTGCTTTTCTGGGCAGGTGCTGGGGTTGGTATGTGAATATCCAGTGGGATTACTCTATGGTCTGATCTTACCAGTTAGGGATACACTTCAGGTCTGGACCATAGAGTCCCCATGTTGGTGATGATCAGGTGCAGTATGTTTTCCCCTCTTGTGGGGGTGGTAACAAGTTGTTCCATAGCATTTGAGTTTATGAATTTTAGGAACCTTTGGCCTAGGGTGTTGGAGCTATAGTAATGCTCCCAGTCTATGTGTGGGTAGATGAAGTTGCCCAATATAATGTTGTTTGGAGAGACCTTCATATATTCATGTGTTCTTAAGTAGGCCAAGTGAGGTTCCTGGGTTTAGGAGGGTGGTCTGTAGCAGGCTATGAACTGGAAGGCAGTTTTACCCACTGTTAGTTGCACGTGGATAGTCTGTGATGCTTCATGCTGTGGCACCAACCTGGGGGTGTGGGTATCCTTGACAATTATTGATACTCACCCTCCTTTTGTAGTTAGTTCCATGTTTTGGGGCTGTAAAGCATGGTATAAGGTGTAACCTGGTAGTGCTAGGGTGCTCTTGGGAGCCTTGAAACAGGTTTCTGTTACTGCACAGATATCAACATTCTCCATGCTGAGTAGAGTGTGGACTGCATGCATCTTGCAGTTTAGATGTCTGGCATTGAGTATCATTACTTCTAGTTTCTTATCCCTTGTGATACCTATGTAGGTGGGTTTGTGTTTTGAGCCTTACCACAAGAACGCAAACCATTGACATTGGTAAACCGTATGACCCACAGCATACTGTCAAACCATGTCATACATACATGTGACCCCCAGGTGAGACATATGTGTAGTACAACACAAAGTGGCCACCAATATGAACTACAATGTATGACTACTGTGTCACATGGTACATGTCACCCTTGCCATGTGTGCACTACGCATCTACATGCAGAGAATGCAACTCCACCTTGTTCACAAATTTACACCTGCAACTGTGTGCTGCAAATATCACACATGTACTGTCCACTCCACAACACATGCAGGCACAGGTACACACAACTGCCATGTGGCACATGTGCAGACATTACACTTCTGGAATTAACACTGGTGTATAAAAAACTACAATGACAATCATAGTGTTAATGCATCAGGCATGCTGGGATATACCTACAATGATATCATTACACTGCGCTGTTAACAACATGATAATATTACTACAGTGCTATGTAGTCACCCTGTGCATCAGCACCATGCTATCTTGTTCCTGCATCAATGTTACAGATTGAGGAGGTGGCACAGTTTCATCATATGCACAGGGTGTGTACTTGGTTTTCCAGAATCTGCCATTGACACATCCAATCGACATGTATCTGTGTGTGTGTTAGTGAGGGACAACAGTACAACATGGGGCAATGGTGATGCGGTGTGTGTGTGTATGTGTTAGCCCTAGGTGTTAGCATTATGCCTGTGTGTATGCATGCATACAGTTCCACCACATGGCTGCCATATACGAGTGTTTGTGGACAGCCACAGACTGTACCTGCCAGGTCATACAGATCACTGTCTCTGGCCATGGACACGGTACCTGTGCCTGGCAGGGGTGCTACGGACAGTATCAGGTACTAAGCCAGACTGGGTACTGTCATCAGAAGCAGTGGGTTGTTGACTGGACACATGTCCCTGCTGGGACTGTCCAGAGCCATGTGCACGTGGTCTTCTAGGACGGTCTGATGACAGCACAGACCCAGCATTGCTGGGGCTGGTACTGGCACTATGGGAGTGGCGGCGGGTTTGTTGTCGTCCACGATGACTGCCAGCTGATGATGTTGCTGGCATACGTCCTCGTCGATGCCTCAACCATCCTGCATTGCCCTGGCTCATGAACATGTAGTTGTCGAACAGATCTAATGTGTCCCCCCAACATCTATCAATGACCACGCCGACAGTACGGATGGCAGCCGCATCATCATGCATAGGGTCATTCATAGCAGTGCAATGTGCTCTAAGCTCCCTCAGACCCTGTCTGGTGTACCGTTCCATACGTGCCTGTGCCTGCATTACAGCCCGGAACATAGCTGAGGTTGAAAGACCTCTGTGGGCACGTCTGACAGGGGCAGTACGACCATGGATGCTCCCACGAGAACCCCTGGACATCTGCCTGTGTGGTACCATGTCAGGACTCTGGCCATGGCTGCTGTGAGGGGATGCATGTGCCACTGATACCACATTACCCTGGTTAATGCCCACTGTATGCTATCCATCAGCTAAGGACATTGGTGACAATGGATGTATCGGCAGGATGATTGTGCGCATTGATGGGGTTGACTGCTGTGTACTGTTGATTGGCTGACCAACAACAGACCCTGTCACACCTCCCTGTGCCATTACACATGTATCATCATTATCACTATCCCCAGCAGTGGCTTCAGGTTCCCTGTTGCATGCCAACAGAGCAACCCCAGAACCTGTGAGAGGAAGACAGGAAACACAGTTTACAATGTGTACACAATGTTACCACACATGCACACGGGCACATGGGCACACATGCACACGGGCACACATGCACACGAGCACACATGCACACGGGCACACATGCAGACGGGCACAAATGCACACATGCACACGGGCACACATGCACACTGGCACACATGCACACATGCACATGGGCACACATGCACACGGGCCCACATGCATACGGGCACACATGCACACATGCACATGGGCACACATGCACACTCCTCAGTACAGCAGATACAAACACACACACACCTGCAATCCAATACATACACAATATTGTTTGAGGGTATTATTAGTATTAATATTATTAGTAGTATTAATAGTATTGTTATCACATACTCACCAGCATGGATTGGCTGCCTTGCTGTTACTCCAGTGGGACCTGCACAAATAAGAGAGTTATTGTCAGTGGCCACAACTGTGCCATTGATACTGTGAGTATGATACAGTACAGTAGTACAACTTTTGGCTTTCACAGGTGTAGTGATGATATTCAGAATATCAATCTTGCACAAGAATAGGCAGGATAACAGCTACACACACAGTACACATCTCACACATGCATAAACTTCCAGTGCAGAGAACAGTCAACTACAGATATGGCATGTTACCTGCACACTCCATGTCCACATGCTGGGTGGCTCCGGCCTCCATCATGACACATGTCTGTGGATGTTGTTGTTGTTGGCCTGGAGCCACAACACTTAGGAGGAGCTCCTCCACTCTGGTGAGGGGGGGTGGATAGGTACCCCACCACCTGTGGCAAGCTGTTGTTTGTGGATATCAGATGCATGCTGACAGACATTTCTAATTAAATCACTGCAGTGATGGCATACCTGCTCATATGTCCGGTTATGCATGCCTATGTCATTTACCCGACGGACAAGGTCTTTCCACAGTGCAGCCCTCTCCTGCTGGTTCTGGCTGGTCCTGGAAAACAGTGTAGAGAAATCCCGCACCAGGCTCTGGTGTATCTCCTCATCCTCTGCAGCTGAATAACACGGGTTGCGCCGATGCACCATCGCCCTGTAGGAAAAGAAAAATATGTGAGCAAGTAATATGGCACACGTAATACTCTACTGTACTGATATCACTGAACTGCCATATATAGCATCTGTCTGTCTATCAGGGGATACACATGTAAATTACCACATATCAGTACTCAGCCCACAACTGTGTGACAGTGCCTGCCACACTCCATACAACAAACTAGTATACACCAGCACTCGGCACACTGTTTGAGGTACAATGCACAACCTCACACTGGGGGTATGTATCAAGCTAATGGATGGAGAATATTGTCATCCCATGCAATGCATGCAATGCACATTTACAGTTTCACTGGTAATCCACCTAGTCTTTGCTGCCATACCCTACCTACACCGCGTATCGTACACAGGGAACTACAGCACAACATATGGCAATCTAGTATGTTTGTATCCAAATAACTGACACATCTTTCTCTGGCCTCACACCGAGGACACAAACTACCATGACAGACACAAAGTCACGCTGAGCAATCACACCATTACAGACCTTGCACACAGTCAGTGTCACACTCATTCCACCTCACATAATTGGTATTGCACTGAGTACATGTGTGTGTGCATTGTGTCATAGGTAGGTAGTATGCTATTGGCCCTGGGCCTACGGCAGCATAGCCGTATGCTACCCTGCCCCTTGGGACACATGTAATGTGATTGTACTTGCTCCTGTCAAACAGTTACACAGAGGTGACTCACACGGCATATTACCTATCTCCATAACATTCATCAGGGGTATGTCTGACATCTACTAATAAGGAGCCTTGTTTGTTAATGCTGGGTGGTTTAGTCCGGGGTATGGCATATTTGTGGATAGGAACCTGTACCTCCAGCATGTGCTCTTTACTGCGGTGAAAGGGATTAGGGCCATAGGTCATGTAGGCTGGACAGATTGTGAGGTGTTACCATGGCGGTTGTACAACTGGTATGGGTGTGACATAACTCTGTATGTCCAGCACTGGTAACCTCTGTGTAGGCAGTATGCAAGGCACTCTAGCTGTGGTTTTGTGAGTCAGTCTGCATAGGGAATGTGTTTGTGGCCATTACTAGTCATTGTTAGGTATGTTAGGTATGTCTGTGGCCTTTCCACTTGCTGTAGTTTTCATGGGAGGTACATACTGCATAGGACATTGTGAGGTGTACAGGGGTGCACTGACTTACATTTCCCTAGCTGACACACCTTTTGTGATGACACGTACCATGTACAGGGATTACAAGACTAGTGTGCCACTGTGGATATCAAAGGGGAGGCTATTGTACACCTGTGTCCCATGTTCCCTTCCGACACCTCCAGTGGTAGGCAGGCAACCACCTATGTGGTAGTTAGTGGGTAACATGTTGTGGAACGGGGTATGGTACTGCAGTATCAACACTGGTGTTCTGTCCATGCCTTGGTCACCAGGCACCTGTTGCAGTACATCTGCCCCCATGTCCCCCTCTCTCACTCTCTCTTATATATATATATATATATATATATATATATATATATATATATATATATATATATATACACATATAAATATATATATATATCAATATATACATATCTATATATATATATCTATACATATCCATATATATATGTAAATATATATATATATATCTACATATATGTATATATATCTATATACACACTGCTATATATAACTATATATATATATATATATATATATATATATATATATATATATATATATATATATATATACACATATCTATAGACATTCATATCTATCTGTATACATGTATGTATCTAAATTTATATCTATATATGTATTTGTCTATTATATCTATATCTATATACATATTCTCTATCTATCCATCCATATATCTCTATGTATCTAATACAGACCTCTTTGTCTATGTATATATATATATATATATATATATATATATATATATATATATATATATATATATAGATAGATATGTAGATATATAGAGACATATGTATGTATATCGATATATAGATATATATATAGACATATATATGTGTATCCTACTGCATATTATATTACAGTTTTTATGAATAAATGTTATATATATTTTTTGTAATAAATTTATTCATGTAATAGAGGGAAAGATGCTAGATTGGTGTTGTGAAACAGTATTAAAGGGAGCCTAATTGTATAATTAGGGGATGGTGCATCAATAATTCAATTAAAATGTTCTTTAAAAATGGGTGGTGTTTGCTATGTAAATTGTATTCCAGGAGAAGGCGAAGGCCGAGGTACCAGAATTAAAATTTTCAAACGTACAGCAACTGGTGTTCTTCATTTTGTATATGTATATATATTTGAGCAACCTCAGGAAAAGGTACATATCAGTGGGATACACCCATGATATATTTCAGATATTCTGCAGTTGTGACTGTGGGGTATTTTGAGCATATGTATTACTACACCATTTCTGACATGCAAGTAGTGTCTACTTTAACTTATTGACAGTCACCATTACATGGGATTCCGCACCTTTCTACCTACTGTTAGTACATTTCACAGGAAGTCAGTGGGGCACAGGTAACATTTTTTGCAAATCAGGGACATCCCTGTAAATCAGTCACAGTTGGGAAGTCTGGCCTCATACCTATTCAAATATGGCAGTGTTTATCATGCTCTAATACTGCGTGGGGTTTGTAAGGTGCTACATTAACATTATTACCTCCTAGCATGGCTAATTCTCTTATCACACTAATGTAATGCAATTCTACAGGAATTGCCAGTAAACATACAGGGAACAAGCTTTGTGTAATGGCCTTCCTATATTCCCTTTACATTCAGTCCTTCTATTTCATGATATATTTCTTTCAGCACCAAGCTCTTGTATATCTGTCATGGCGCAGTGGTAATTCATGCAGACTACTGTTTCCAAGGTACTGGGTTCTAGACTGACAGGGGAATTTTATTTTGCTGATGAGCAGACTACAGGCCTTGTCATACAGAGTGACTAAGGCACTTTTAAGCAGTTGTAAGTGGGTTTGAGCTGGTTTGCGCAATTCTTACACATGTGCACACTAGCCTAGCTAAGCGCACCCTCGCTTAGCTAAACGCACACAAGTGCACACGTGCTTACATCTGCTTAAAACTGCTTACTGCTGCTAACACCCGCGCTAATTTCTTTTAAAGAAAAGAAAATGGGGAGATAGAAAAGTGGTGAAAAAGGGGGCACAAAGACGGTAGGACAGTAGGAAAACAAGCTCGGGATGTGCAGGAAGGATGTAGGGAAGGGCCATAGCTGCCCATTTCTTTATCAGCAACAGCTGTGCATATGCATGAAATTTGTTGTGAAATTTGAAACCTTCCACCCCTGAGAGAGGGGTGCGATCAACAAAATCTGTTGTACTGCCATTTAGAATTATCAGTTTACATGTCCAGTGGACATGTGTGCGAATTGAGCAGCTATGTATGGGGCATAATTTTTTTGTGGGAACAGAGTGCCCTTTTTTTATTTTTTTTTCAGGTGAGAGTGGAATGTGAGGTACAGGAAGTAGGTATATTCGGGGAGGTAGGTTGGGGAGGTTAACAGACAAGACAAACAAGATGCATACAGGGGTGGAGTATGACACATGTGGGGGGTAAACACAAATGACAGGGACGGATGTTTGGATATCGCGAGCCCATGAGCCCACAGATGGCAACAGTGGAACTGAAATCCCCACCCATAGGCAGTTACCACTGTGCCTTCACAGCCTAGGCTGGGGCTGTGCCGGGGGCTGGATAGAATGGGCAGGTACACCCGTGAGTTGCACCACCCTCACCTCAAGCTGGCGTAGGGGATCAGTCACAGACCGCCTGATCTTGCTACGCACCACAGACCGGACCCTATGGAGGGTGAGTGGAGGCTCTCCTCTGGCCACACTTGCAGAAGGGGGATGAGCCCCATCCCCTGCAGTGCTTCCACCTGAAGGTGGCACAGGACCACTGGAGGAGGAGGTCCCGGCCTGGGCACTGATGCCAGGTGCACTCGCCAGCTGAGGTGGGAGAGGTGGATTGGCTGGAGCCCACCTTCCCTGTTGTCCTATGTTTTGCAGTATTTTATGGCATTTTGGGTTAGTAATAAACAACACCGTTCAAAATTAGTTGTAACAGCATGCAGCAGTATTCCCATTGACCAAACACCCATGAATTCCGAACATTAAGCAGCAAGCATAACACATGCATATTTAGAACAACAGTGCACATTCCAACAGCATGCAGGGTTGATTGCTGGCAACAGGCCATCAGGTTCGGATATGTGAATGGGGCACATGCATCAACGTACATGCAGATATGTATGAACCAACAGGACAAATATCCATGGGAATTAATTGTGAATACACATACCCGGTTTGGTGTGGAATGGCATAATTTGTGACAATAGGGTAAGGTGAAGAAATATTACATTAACAACTAAAACTACCTATACATATACTGTACATTCTTAGTAGATGCAGATATATATCCCCTACATGTATTAGTACAGTTTCCTGTATGTAACGTTAGGAATGTTGGTGATGGTGATGTTACTGCTACATTAATATACATTCCATTTTTATTCATATATGTTCATATCTGGCTGTGTTCAGGTACAGCATCCTGCTACATTTGATTTATATGGGTCTAGACAACTGTGGATGTTCAGCATTTCATACAACCATACTATTTCCATAATGCAAGGGTACAACAACATATCCAATTTGTGGGATGGACACAGTCCATGTTCTGCATTTTATTTCACACATTATTGTTTGGTTGTGGCTGTCTCATTCATTTCATTATGTAGTGACTGCAGTATACCTTTATTCCAGACTTATTACAGCTTTCTTGGTAGCTTCAAAATGTCATTCTCACACTCTCGCAATTATTTTATATTTACATTTCAGAATGGTACTTAATTCTAGGCTTTATTAACATTTATTACTGGTTTACAACAATCCTTTACAGCTGACTCACTTATTTCATATGGCAGAATTTACAAGGATGTATTTGACACTTGTCTATCCTTTGTTGCTTGATTACCACTCATTTTCTGGCTGCAGCAGTTATCTGATATTACAAAACAGGTGGAAACTCTATTTGAGACTTGTTTAATCTTTATTACTGGTTTGCATTACACTCTTTTCCAGGCTGCATCACTTATCTAATCTTACAATACTAGCAGAATCTTTCTTCTAGGCTTATTTTAGCTTTATTAGTGGCTTACAACACTGAACTCTTTTACAATCTGTCTCAGTTATATTCTATGACAATACCAGCTAAATAATTACTAACCTGCCTGGTGGCGCAACCTCAGCAGCCTATCAGCATAGGCTCGCTGATTCATGGAATGAACACCTGCAGCTGTAATATAAATAAAGTAATATTAGAACATGCATCTCCATACTATAGGCTAGGATAGCATTTCTTACATACATAATTACATGGATACTTAGTAGTGGGGCGTTGGGCATTTGGCGGGCCTCCTGGATCCAACGGTTCAGTTGGTCCTTCTTCCGTCACTTCAGGTCCGCATGGTGGTGAAGGACCTGTTCACCAGTCCTCGGAATGCCTCTGGCACTGGTGAGATCATGTGCCAACCAGTTCCATGCCTCTGCCTTGTATGCACCCCAGTGAACCTGGCCCTGCATGAGTTGTGCTTCATGATCATGGACTAGGAGCCAAACCATATATTTTGACTCCTCAACACCTCACCTCTGTGCTCTAAAGTGACTTCCCTCTCCTGCACTTGCCATCCTGACTGCAAATGGGTACCACAATCAGTTATGCTGTGTATTCTCACCTATGGGGCTTATATATGCCATTTTTCCCGCACTTATCTGTGATTGGCCATTTTGGATATTTATCAGCTTAAAAAACCTGCTTTGTCATGCTTCTATTTACATTAATTCCTATATATATGCTAATACTGCATTTCTCAGTACAGCTGTCATGGCTTAGTGGTTCAGTGCTTTGACTATGGTGCACATTATCCTGGGTTCGAGCCTGACCATTGCTTTTTTTATTTTACTACTGTGTAGACAGCTAGGAGGTGTGTCTGTGTTAAGGCGGCTTTGATACAGCTTGCCCAATATTGCCCGCCGGTAAGCTGGTTTGCACGATGAGCAGCTCCGCGCAAATGGCTTACACTGGGTGATGCGTTATTTGGCTATGAGCACTCATATTACGCTGGGTGAAGCATTGCTCAGCTACGGGCACTCCTTATAAGCGTGTTAAAGCACTGCTCAACCCCGGGCACTTATATCAAACCTGTTAAAGCGCTGCTCACCTGTGGGCACTCATATTACGCTTGTTGAACCACTGATCACCTATGGGCAGTCATATTACGCTTGTTAAAGCCTTGTTCAGCTATGGGCAATTATGATCCTTTTTTTATATTTTATTATGTCGGATTTCTTTAAAAATATATGGCCCATTTCATTACACTTAAATTATAGTTTTATATATATATATATATATATATATATATATATATATATATATATATATATATATGTCAGGGGATTGCTTCATGCTTATTTAAATAAAAATGGTGAATGATGTTGTGGGGGTTCGAACCATGACTACCTCCTCTTTGGCCAACGTCTCTTCCGCTACACTATTGCTACTTGGCTTAATTTGCATATTTAGATCTTATATGCTTTTCAATGTCTGCTAACTGTGGCTGAGCGGAGGGCATACCCGGGCAAATGAGCACAACTACGGGCAAACATTTTGGAAATTATAAAAAAAAAAATTAAACTGCTATTTTTACGTTTTACATTACAGTTGGGTTTATAGTCTGTGGGGGCATGTGTGGTGTTGTGTTCTTTGACATTTCCGCGGACTCGCTCGTGGGTGTTTACTTTCAGGACTCTGATTGATCTGGGGGTATGTCCCTTTGCAGAACTCGGCATTCGGACACGCCCCCTACTTTCCTACATGGACCGTGTTAGCCTAGGGTATGATTCAGCATGCCCTCATGAATATGCATGGCATGCTGACGTCATACTGTTAGACTGCAGCCTCCATGTAAGACATATTAACTCTTACACGGAGGTTTTGTGAATCCTTCTTGAGCCTTCATTTGTTTCCTGAGTTGCAGTTTGGATTTGTTTGTTTGGATTAAACATAGAACCTCAGTGGACTTTAGATGCCATCAATATGATTGACTGGGTGACCATCATTTCACCACAGGGCTTCTGCCTTTGTCCCTTGTGGATGGGGGTAATATGTGCTTATCATGTAAATAAGGGTATAAACTTGGCTAGGGTTGTGAGGGCTGTAGGGCCATTATGCTACTAAAGTTCAAATATCCTATGATTCCATAAGCAGGTGTAAAATGCTCTAACAAACACACACAGACACAGCTACATTGAGGATAGCACTACTTCCAGTTACTATTTACAGGACATGGCACAGCACACACATGCACTGCAAGTTGGCTGCATGTAGAATAGAACACTTACGTATCTAATGCCACCCACTGCAGATCAAAGCACGTGACGCATGTGCTATGCTTCATTTCTGCTATTACTGTCTCTTTAGGACATCTTATGATTGATGACATTGGCCCGCGGTGGTGGTGCTGTGGTAGCGTTGTCGCCTCACAGTAAGACACTGTCTGGTTCGATTCTCAGCTAGAGCGTCTTCTGCGTGGAGACATGTGTGAATGGGCGTACCTTCGTTGAAGGCTGTGCGTCAAGCCTGGCAAGCCAGTCCTTAAAAATCAACTGCCAATCATTAGCGGCCAGGAGTTCTGCTGTGGCGACCCCTAACCAGGAAAAAGCCGAGAGACACATGCTTGATGACATTGGCAGGCCTAGTTGTGGTCAAGCATTTGGAGGCCTACATCACCTGCTACAACCGAAATTAAGTTATTGAGGTAATCAGATTTATATTGTACAGAGATACACAAACCAAGTGGCCTGGAATGAGATTAGAACCCTCACCTACCTAGTCTCACGCACTCTAGACCACAGTACTAATCGCATGTGCTATGGGTTAACTCTGAGCTTATAACTGTAGCCGGTAGTCTTAAGGTCGATGACATCAGCAGGCTTTGTAGAAGAGGGCAGTTTGGAAACTGGCAGGAACTTATAGAGTCAAAAGGTGCAGAATCATTGCAGCTTGATTGTCAATGAAGAATTCTCATTTGTTTTGCACAGGGATATATGCACAAAGTGGCCTGGAGTGAGATTAGAACCCCTACCTAGCTACTCTTACATACCATAGATCACAGTACTTATCACACGTGCCATGGCTGACACTTGTTTGATGCATGACTGCAGGCAAACAGCTTGTGGATTACACAAACTAGGCTTGAGTTGAATAGCATCTGTGGCCTGTAGAGTGATATTGCTTTGTATTGTTATCTGCATCTAGTAGCCTAGCAGTCAGATAACTGTTATTTATCCTAGCTATGTGGCTACAGTTACCAGTCTGGCCATATGTGGCTGTTTGCATTTGGATGGGCATGCCTGTGGGCAAGAAAAATGTGTCCTGCCCACGCGTGTGTCGACAACATTATACATTACACCACCTGCTGACCTGCTGCTGTATTGTGTGGTGACAACCAACAGGCACAGGGGTCTGTACGTAAGTGCATTATGTACTGTTTAGCTCTTACTTTGTATCCTTTGAGCAACATTATAGATGTGTGATAGTGCAGCTTTACTCACCATTTTTCAGGGTATATAGGACAGTACAGACTTCCATATGGGGAGAGACTGAAATGTATGTTTATATATATATATATATATATATATATATATATATATATATATATATATATATATATATATATATACATACACACACACACACACACACACACACACACACACACACACACACACACACACACACACATACACACACACATACACACACACACATAGGTATATATAGGTATATATTTGTATATACATAGAGATAGCTATACTATCTATGGGAGAGAGCGATAGTGACAGACAGATATGTATACATATATGCATGTATGTATAGACATATCTATACATAACAGGTAATTTTGAGCAAGGGGCAACAGAATTGCACTCTGTTTAACTAAGTGTATGAGCATGCCCGGTGGGATTGTCAGTACTTATAAACTGATAAAAAAGAAAAAAGCTGGAAACAGCGCACCCAAACCGCACTTTATTCAGGTTCACAAAAGCCACTGATAATCCACAAGATAATCCACAAAGTAGTATCAATTTCTGTCCTTAAACTAAAATATTTATCCCTTTCTTGCTTTATCTCAAAAAATAGGTCTTGCTTAATAAAATTATCAAGTAACAAAATCTCTTCTTCAAGTTCTACTAACTGTTGTTTTCTTTGATAATAAGACCCAAAATTTCAAGACCACATTTATTAAAAGTACTAATTAGGTCTTTATGAAAAGCAGTGCCTGGTTCAACATTGTTTGGGTACTTCCATACCCTGAGCCCTTTCGGTACAATGTTATGTTTAATACATGCTGTTAAGTAGGAATTTTCAATACACAAGGTTTTATATTTATGCATTGATTTAGTTAGTTTGTCAATTTTTAAACTATAAGAGTCACCATCCTGTGGAAAGTTTTCCTGTTCAGGAATAAGATTAAAACAGCACGGATTTTTAAGCCAGTCTAATAAGTTGTTGGAATTTGAAGAAGTGGGAACAGTACCTGTGGCGTTCATGCCCGGCGTGTTCGTAGTTGGAACACTAGCCCTGTTGATAACCCCCGTGTGTAAGTTCCTATTCGATGCTGAACAAGAACCTAGGAGCATCGGTGTGATGGCAGGATCGAAAGTGCCACCATTCGGTTCAGCCTCATCGAGTGATGTTGAGCCGGAATCACAGTTGGATCTTTTCCTTTTCTGCTTAGGTCCTCCGAACCTTTCGGTCCCTTCCGGTATACATAATACGTCCGTTGATTTCCTGCCAGTCAAAGTAGTACACAACGGGGTTAACAATAAGATGAGCTCAGTGAGCTGCCCGATCAGTTTACGGGTCTGTCCCAGTTCTTCGCGGTTGGAAGAATGTGGGCTGTTCTCCATAGCTGGGCACCAAACTATAAAGTCCAACAACAGGCGCCCAACCAAAAAAAACGTTAACCAATAAAAAAGAAAAAAGCTGGAAACAGCGCACCCAAACCACACTTTATTCAGGTTCACAAAAGCCACTGATAATCCACAAGATAATCCACAAAGTAGTATCAATTTCTGATAAATTAATTTAATAATAATAATAATAATTATAAAATATAAACTGATGCCAGGCCATACCTAGCTGTACTCCCATCTGGGATTTTGTGTGTTACAAACAATGACATCATCCCTGTTTGTGCATTACTGTACTTCACTCAAATTGTTCATGGCATTCTTCAGATGTCTGATGTAATTAATATGTGACAGAGGTTAATAATGTTACACCACACGCAGACTGACAGTCTATAAAAAACAAAAAAAAACATAATACCTCATATCCAAAAGATGTGGGAACTTTCATATTAGATCCATAAACACCATCACCCATGCTGGCTTCCCCAGTCCACTGAGCCAAACAAGCTGTCAGATAGAGAAGAGTCATTCATCATACAATCAACAGCATAAATATGTACATTGTTATTCCTGCATTAAGTGAAACATACAATGTATGATCAGTTTCAATGTTACTGCCTTGAGATTGTGTGGACTGCTGATATACCATTGATGAGTTATTGTTAAAGCAGTTATATGGGAGCACTGCTGTGTTGGGTTTGAGGGAACAGCATGTTCTGCTGGGATACACAGTAGTCCAAATATCATGTCACCACTCTGCTTAACATTTACATTGACTGATGTAGTGAATATACCATGCATGAGCATAGTGACTATTAAAGGACACATGAAAGTGGACTGGGTATCTGTAGTCCCATGTGGAAGTTACTTCTGTCCAAATAGCCCACTATATTTACTTGCATAAATGTAGCAGATCCATACATACAATACCATATCATACCAATCCTTATAAGAACTGTGTAGGTTAGAGACTTATCTTGTGAATGCAGGAGTTGACAGAACTGTAGTTCAGGGATGACTCTGATGCAAGCAGTACACAGCCAATACATGGATAGATGCACATTATGTGGGTTGCCTGATATCAGTTTTAATATATGTATATGAGTAGAAGTAAAGTGTCAGTCCCTAGGTCCCTAGGTTGTCAGTGAATGTGCTATGCATTGTCTCTTAGCCAAAGCTAGAGTGTACTGAGCATGCCTACATTTGCCTGCAGGGACATCATCAGGGGGTTCCTCCTCTGAGTCCTCCTGTGACTGTGGCTTTGGTGATCTAGGCATTGGTGGGGGACTGTGTATCCCTTCCCTTTGCTGATCCTGCTGCAGCTGTTTCCACAGGAGAAAATTGTGTAGTATAGCACATACTGTGAACATATGTTCACATGTGACTAGAGAGTACTGCAAGGCTTCACCAGATATACATGAGACCTGTAAGGAATCAGCCCTTCTCCCTCCCTAACCCTCTTTACTTGTTATTTTTTCTTTCTTTAGAGTCCACTGCCTCTGTATTGTATGAGCGTATCTCACTATTTCTCACCTCCCTGCTGCGTTTTGTAAATCCCTCCCACCAGGACAGAATTGGCTCCAAGCAATTCCACTAAAGCAGGACTGAACTAATAGCCTGAGCTTTCTACATGGAGTTTTGTACTGTAAACTGAATGCATGTCCCTACTCTAGTATCTCATATAGTTGCAGCTTAGAATCTCAGTTGATTGTGGCATGCATAAAACTCAGCACTAGCTCCCCACAATAAGAAGGCTAAAAATAATAATACCATTAAAATACGATAAATACAAGTTCCTAGCCTCCAACACTTTTATTTTTTGCAAGAATTTATTTAGAATTGCAACTGAAACAGATTGTTCAAAATTTATCTAAGTCACTTGGTCAAGTTTTAACTGATTGTTTCGGTAGCTTACCTGACTGATGGCTCTGTCTGCTCCATTCACCCTCACCTTGCTTGGGCTCTTTTCACTCGTCTTCCTGACCACCATTTCCACCCATCCCCACTTTTATTAGCTTTATGCTTTAACCTAATTAAAAGCATTCCCTGTCTCTATTACAAACTCCACCCTCCACCTACTCCAAGTGAACTCTGTCTATTCTAGAGCTCTCCTATCTAGCTTATCTGTACACACAAACTCCTCATTTTCTCTATCCCCTTCAACTCCAGCCAGTTTTCCTGTCTTTCTACTTTATTCCTTTTTCCCATCTACATTCCTTGTCTCCCAACATCTTTATTTCTCTTTTACCCCACTCTTTCTCAGCTGTTTACCAATCTCTTTGAAACATGCTATCACTCTTCCACTGCTCATCCTGCTTATTTATTCTAACACTTTCACTTTCTTATCTTAGCTGTTTGACCACAACTGTCCTACCACTTACTCTCCCCTATCTCCACCCTGATGTACAAACCTCTATCAACTTCATCATTGCTCCTTTACTATTCTCGAACTGCACAATAAACTTCCACAAAGTTAAACTCCTCCCACTTACTTCTCTTCATTATAAAATGAGACCTAAGTACTCATCACTCTACCCTCTTGCAAATATTTTTCCTTTTTAACTTAGTATGCTTTGCTGACATTCATTCCAATCTAGGGCCTCACACCGATTTTTCTACACATAGCTACATTTCTCCATCTTCTCCTACTGTATCCAACATTTCTTCCCCAGCTGCCTCCATCAACTCTAATAACCTCCCACCTTCCAAAAACCTAACTATAATGTCTCTTAATATACAGAGTATAACTAATAAAGTGAATCCCCTTCACTCCCTGATCACTCAGCATACCCCATACATTCTCACTTTCTCTGAAACCTGGTTACAACCACATATCTCTGACTCAGAAGTCTTTCCCCAGGCTATAATATTTTCTGACTCAATCATCATTCTAAAAGGGGGGAGGTGTAGCCATTCTGTAGTCTGAACAACTCTCACTTTACCCTCTTCTCCCACACCCTCCTAACTTTCACCCTGCTGAAATGCCTATAGTTAATTGTAAACTTAAACACAAAAACCTCACTATTGCTGCCATCTACATCCCCACTGGAAATAACATTTCTATCCTAGAGCACTTTCTCTCTTGGATCTCTGATAACATCACCTATGCGACCATTATCTTGGGTGACGTTAATATTGACTGGGCCACTATCAACTCCTCCTCTCCCCATAGTTGCATTAACCTCTATGGCTTCTCTCAGCTCATCTCTTCTCCCACTCACTATAATAAACATAGCAACACTGGACCAATTCTTGACTGGATCCTCACTTCTAATCCTAAACTATATCACAATCCCTGTACTCTTCCAGATTCTCACAGTGACCATTTTCCCACCCATAGACATTCTCCTCAACGCTATAGGCTCCACCATTTTAAAGACTGCCACAAACTCTCCATCTTTAATCCTGATACCTTTAATAATATACTTTCCTCATTTAACTGGTCCTCCTTATACAACATTCCTCTTGATGAAGCTGTCTCAAATTTCAACAAAATCTTCCTTAATACTTCAACTCTTTGGCCCCCATGTGAAAAATTAGACTAAAATCTAACTTTTGACATTGGTTATCTCAATCCACTCATAACCATATGCTACAGAGAGACAGAGCCTGGAAGTTCTGGAAAAAAAATAATTTGCTAACCCATCTTCAAAGTTATAGGGAACTCGGGAACCTTACCAAGAAACACATTGACAATGATAAAAGACATTGCTATCATAAACCACTAAACAATCCTCACTCTAACTCCAGAGTACTTTGGAACAATATCAATAAGCTCCTTTAGCCAGGAAAGCCTACTACACCTATTCCCTGTCCATATAGCTCTGACATTGATACTGCTACTCTTCTAAACACTTTCTTTATCGACTGTATCAAAACTCTTACTAAAATTAACAATACTAATCTTTCCTCTACTGATCCCATTCCCTCCTCTTTTGCCTCTACCTTCTCTCTGAAACACCCCCCACTGCATATATCAAATCATTTCTCTCTAAACTTAAACCATGCTCTCCTTCTGCTGACAACTTACTCCCGCAATTTCTCAAAATTGCTGCTAATGCCATTGCCTACCCCATCTCCACATTTATCAATTGATCCATTCTTGAAAACATTGTGGCCAAAAGTTGGAAGAAATCTTATGTTATTCCCATTCATAAATGTGGAAACTCTACAGACCCCTCCATCTATTATCCCATTGCTATCCTATCCCCCCTCTCCAAAATAATGGAAAAATGTATACATAAATCATTGAACATCTTATAGAGGAAAACCTCCTAGCCCCCACATAACATGGCTTTTGTACCCATCATAGTACTACTACAGCTCTCATAACTTTCACATAGACCATTGACAAAGCTTGTGATGAAAACAAGCTGGTATCAAGCCTCTTTCTCGATTTATCCAAAGCTTTCAACACTGTCTCCCACAAGCTGCTTTTATCTAAACTTAAAAACCTTAATCTCTCACAATCTACTATATTCTGGTTCACTAGCTACCTCTCTGATAGACTCCAGTCTGTCAGATGGCTATCAGCCTCCTCTCCCTTCTTTCTTGTTCATGCTGCCATACCTCATGGCTCCATTCTAGGGCCCCTCCTCTTTAACATCTTTACAAATGATCTTCACACATCTTGCTCTAAATCTTCTCTTATCCAGTATGCAGAAGATTTCACTATAATATCTTGCTACAGTAATCTCTCCCACCTTCTGTCCCTTACCCAAGACTCACTTCTGCCTGTGGAAAAATGGCTAACCAGCAATGAGCTCCTACTTAATCAAAAAAAAAAAAAAAAGTATCTTCTTTCCTAAATCTCTACAACATTGTATTCCTTCCTAAATCTCTACCGTATTGTAAAAGCTCCTTCTCAGTCACATCTCTTAGCAATACTACCATCTCAGTCAAAACTTATACTAAACTCCTTGGTGTTGTTATCAACGATCAACTAAAGATTGACATCCATATTCTACAGGCCATAAAAAAACACCAAAAACTAGGCCTGTTATGTAGAAATAAAAAAATACCTGACTAAGGACACAAAACCTTCTTTGGCACAAGCTTTGCTACTGCCTGCTCTCTTTTATGCTGCACCTATACTTACTAATCTACAATCCAACCTCATGGCCAAACTTGAATCCACCTACAATAAAATTGCCATATTTGCTGCAAATCTTCCTTACCGCTCCCACCACTGCACAGCCGTAAAATATTTCTGTGGCCAGAAGTGCAAAACCAACTCTTCCTTCCTCAACTTGACCTCACACACTCTATATAAGATAATCCCTCCCTCTGCCCTGCTTTTTCTACAGTAATCTCTCCCTATTCCCCCAAATGTTGTCTCTGAGTACAGACCAATCTCTCCTGGAAGTTTATAAGCCCATGAAGGAAATTGGTAAACTTCTGTATAGTCATTCTGTTGCCAACACCTGGAATAAATTTCCCCCTGACCAAAAAGTTATCACTAACAGTTTCAGTTTCAAAAAATGCTAAAAGATCACATGCTTAAAACATGGACTTGCCCCTGCCCTACTCCAACTTGACCTATTCCTCCTCATCTTTCTTCATCCTATGTCTCTGTTAATACAATGTTTCAGAAACTATACCACTATTACTTTTCTTCCTCCTGCAGACAATCTGCCAAAAAATCAAAAACTGTCTATGGCTATAAATAACCTGTTTTCTGTCCGTCAAATGTATATAGCTAATTTACTTCACATATTTTAACTTGTTTTTTGCCAAGTGTTAACTGCAGTCTTACTCTCTGTATGGCTGCAACTATTTAACTTTTATGTTAATAAGTCTAATTGCTGTTGGTATACAACATAAGTTACTTGTTATCATTATTAGTTGAAATTTGTATTTATATATGTTTTATATGTTTGGAGCTTTTCTCCTTGGGCCCCTGCTGAAAAAGGGCTTCTTGCTCAGTCAGACTAACCTGGTTAAAATATGTAAAATAAATAAATAAACAAACAAACATATTGAGTCATTGGCACTCTGACTTCAGAAGCCCAAACACATGCTCTATGATGTTCCTAGTTTGTGTGTGTGCCTCATTATGGCACTCTTCCATGGGTGTGTGTGCATTTCTGATGGGCATTATCATCTACGGCTCCAGGGAGTAGCCAGCATCCTCCAGTAAATGGCTGTGTGGGATGTCCCCCCTAGCAAACATCTGGTACAGTACCACACTACGAAGTAGCAAAAACTTGACCAAATAACAATCCTTTGTTGAGGTCCCAAAAAACCACTGCTCGGACAAAAAGTTTAAAAGCGATGTACTTTATTCCAAGTGAAGACCCAACAGAAAAACTTTGTTCAAAGCATACAAATGTTTCCTGGTTAAGCGCTTTCATCTGCAGAAATGCAAATTTCATCAGAACCAAGATCAAGGCGCTTGGAACTCTTTTTAAAAACTGATTTTGGCGCCAAAAATCAAAACCCTTTTAAATTAAGGTGACAATAGAATATCACTATAAAAATAGAATATGACTATAAAAAATGTACAAAAATGTTTAACTTCCAAAATAAACAACCTACTTGTTTAGTTAAAGTAATAAATATAATAATGCTTTGGATAAAATGTACTAATAAACTGAACTGTCCAGAAGGTCAGTCTGTTAATAAGAAGAGACAATCCATTACCATAAATCAATCTATTAATAAAAATGGTTTAATACTAATGTGATCATTCAATCCAGGACAAGTAGTGGCGTCACATAACATTTGCCACTTACTTTCTAATAGTCCCAAAAAAAATTTTCCAGTTGCCTTCGCAACCTTTAGAGTCGATATGATCAATGATACTAAAAAGAAAAGTGTGTTCCTGCCCTCTATCTAAAACATGTTTACTTAGAGCATTGTTACTATCATGTTTTTTGATCTTATATAAATGCTCGTAAATTCTAGTTTTTAATTTTCTCTCGGTCTTCCCGATATAGTATGCATTACATACTATACATGTGGCGACATAAACTACTCTAGATGTATTGCAATTACCTACTAAACTAACCAATCTGGTTTTGGTAATGTTATTCAACGTTATTATCTTAGCTTCATTAATATTCTTACACTGATTACAGGCGCCACATTTAGTTGTTCCTTTTTTGTTAGTGTCCTTATCCCTCGCCTTCTTGGTAGCCTTTTTGCTCTCCAACATGTTTTTAATGTTTGAGGATGTTTTGTAAACACATTTTGGGGTAGTCCCCACTATTTTCCCTACTTCTTCTGATAAGGTTAAAATGTTCCAGTGTTTTACTAAAATTTCTTTTATTACGTTTGTGTAAGGGCTAAACATAATCACACAAATGTTGGTGTTGTTGTAATTGTCCCACTTGTTGGAGTTAAAAGGTTTCCCCAACAAGGGTGGGTACTTGTGACCCCATTCCTTTTTGACAAAAGTAACTATAGGAGTTAACATGGAGTCTGGATACCCTCTGTTGGTAAACATGTTATAAATATTGTCCAATTCTTTTTCCATAATATTTTTGTTGGATGACATAAGTGCTGCACGTATGCATTGACCTTTAAACACGTTTTTGAAAACATGAGGTGGGTGACTACTCCCATAAAATATATAATCATTGGAGAAGGTGTCCTTCCTGTAAATTCTTGATTCAAAACCTTTGGTACTGTTGTTGACGTAGGTGTCTAGATATGAAATCCCTTCCTTTTCTACCTTATAAGTAAATTTCAAAAAACAAGTCATCTTGTTTAAATAATCAATGAAACTCTTAATTAGGTCTTCAGGTCCCTTCCAAAGAATGAATAAATCGTCGAGGTATCTTGTGTAATATACCATGTGTTTGTAGTATTCACTAGGGAATATATATAGAGATTCCCATTCTAACATGACCAGGTTGGCGAACACAGGGGCACAATAGGCACCCATAGCTACGCCCCTGGTCTGCCTGAACACTTCTCCTTGAAATTGAAGTTAGTTTTGATCCAGGATTAAACCCATCATGTCAACAATGAGGTTAATTCTCTCCCAACTCAAAGTGGAATGTTTCCTTAAGCTTTCAAAAAAGTATTCCAACCCAATGTCTTTTGGAATACTTGAAAAAGGTCAACGACATCAATTGTTAGAAAAAGAAGGTCACCTTGCCAAATGTCTGGGGTTAAATTTGCTAAAAAGTTCCATGAATCCTTAGTAAGATGTCAGACGTTGTCATAAACATGCTTGGTCCATCCATCAATAATGACCCCCATATTGTATGTCTTGGATTTAGAACCGGAAATAATAGGTCTAAAAGGGGGTTTGTCCAGACATTTATGTATTTTTGGGATGCCGAAAATATTGGCCATCCTCGGAAATTCTTCTCGAATAAACTCATAGACCTCATTAGTTATTCGATTGTCTAGTAGATATTCCTCTAAAACAAGGTCTATTCTCCTGTACCCTATGTTAACTTGGTTAACTGAAACCTCTTCATAATTACCAGAAAGGTGGAGTATTTTATGGATTTCATTGTTGTAATCCAAAGTAGTGAAAACAACTATACCTCCACCTTTGTCTGGTTTCATGATCCTGATGTCATGGTTGGCCAAAATGTTTTTCAAAACTTCCCTTTCTTTAGTATTTAGGTTGTCCTTAAACAACCCACCATAGTCTGGGTTGGTTTTGATGTTTGAATATAACCAATATATGTCTTTACTTACTAATTTTTCAAAATTGGCTATGTTCGGATGATAATTTGGGATGTACGCACTTTTTTTCTTAAATTTATTAATATTATTGTGTCTGTCCCTTTCATCTGTTTCACTGAACTGTATGGCCAAATTAAGTCTGCGACAAAATAACTTAATTTCCTTAATTGTATCTATTATATTGAATCTTGCCGTAGGTATGTATTTCATCCCTTTACTGAACAAGGAGAAAAATTCTTCATTGATGTTTACATCAGTGTAATTATATACATTAAAACCATTAGAAGTGTGAATAGTTAGGTGTGTATTTTCACTAATTTGGATTTGGTCACCTTCTGAAGTGTCGGGAAGACCAACTTGAAAATTGGAAGAAATTGATGAATCATGGGTGTGAATTTCAGTCGGGGGATTAAACTCTTGGACATCATAACCACCTAATGCCCCATTCTGAAAGTCTAATACCTCTTTTTGTATGTTTTTGCAGGTGGATAAAATCTTCCCCCCTGAAAATTTACTTCCTCCTCATATCTTTTTGAGTCCTTACGACCCCTAAAATCTCTATCCATGTCAATAAAGGTAGATACTTGTCTTACTCTCTCATGTGGCCACACATAGGCTCTGTTACTCTTGTATGAGTCAAGGTCCCTTTCAATTTTCTTATTCTTCCTACTATGTGTGTCCATTGCTCTATGTTCTGCTGTTTGGAACTGTTTGTGGTATAGATCATACCATTGCTCAAAATTGTCATCCTGAATAATCTCCTCATTGACCTTCTCAATTTCGTCAGTAATATTGAATATTTTTTCTTCATTATATTTCATAAGTTTCTTCATAAACAAAAAACCAAACTCATCAAACATCTGATTAAAATCATTAGTAACATGACTGTTGAATTCTAAGCCCAAAGGTAACTTAAAAAAACGTAAGCCTTTGGGTACAATCTGTAAATTGATACATTGTTGCAAATAGGCGTTGTCTATTTTTACACTTTTAATATGCACCAATTTCTTTCCTAAATTGTATATTTTATGCTTAATAGATCCACCATCATTGTTACTTCTTGAATTATTATGTAATACATTTCTCTCACCATATTTAAAAACAACTTCGTGGTTTAAAAAATTCTCAATAACATAATTTTTATGACGTCTGTTAGATGCTGTCATTAAATGTCCTTTTTTATTAAGAACATTAAATCTATCATTAGGACTTGAACCCACTTCTTTTAAAACAGTACCTTTATGTGCATCTTGGCGTTTAGCCATAGAGGAATACGTTTTAACCGCTTCACGATGTTTTGGCTTTGTTCCCAGTCTCTGCGTTTCATCGTCCAATTGGAATAGACTGAAGTCAAAAGTGCAGTCCACATCTAATGAATTGTTTAGATCGTTTTCTTTGGAAACTAAATCCTTGTTAACGTGTCTTGTACCCTGGCATACAAAAACGCCTTCCAAGACAGAGTTGTGGGCATTAGACACTTGTCCGTTTGGTATGTCATTGGAAATACTGCTGTTAAGTTCTAAATTCCCCTCCGGCAATGTTTTTGCGTTGTTTTTCAAAGTTTTATCACTTGGGTTGATGTCTACAGCCCCCGACTGGGACTGCTGTTTGAAAATGTCAGCTAGTTTGCTGACTAAACACAGTAGCTTACTGATGTCAGCCTGTAAAGATGTAACCTCCGCCCTCAAAGATAGCAGCTCCTCCTAGTCCGATAAAGCCGGTGGTGAATCCAAGACCTCAGCCATCAGGATGAAGTAAAATACAGTACCACACTACGAAGCAGCAAGAACTTGACCAAATAACAATCCTTTGTTGAGGTCCCGAAAAACCACTGCTCAGACAAAAAGCTTAAAAGCGATGTACTTTATTCCAAATGAAGACCCAACAGAAAAACTGTTCAAAGCATACAAATGTTTCCTGGTTAAGCGCTTTCATCTGCAGAAATGCAAATTTCATCAGAACCAAGATCAAGGCGCTTGGAACTCTTTTTAAAAACTGATTTTGGTGCCAAAAATCAAAACCCTTTTAAATAAAGGTGACAATGAAATATCACTATAAAATAGAATATGACTATAAAAATGTACAAAATGTTTAACTTCAAAATAAACAACCTACTTGTTTAGTTAAGTAATAAATATAATGCTTTGGATAAAATGTACTAATAAACTGAACTGTCCAGAAGGTCAGTCTGTTAATAAGAATCCATTACCATAAATCAATCTATTAATAAAATGGTTTAATACTAATGTGATCATTCAATCCAGGACAAGTAGTGTCACATAACATTGCCACTTACTTTCTAATAGTCCAAATTTTCAGTTGCCTTCATAACCTTTAAGTCGATATGATCAATGATACTAAAAGAAAGTGTGTTCCTGCCCTCTATCTAAAACATGTTTACTTAGAGCATTGTTACTATCATGTTTTTGATCTTATATAAATGCTGTGATCTAGTTTTAATTTTCTTCGGTCTTCCCGATATAGTATGCATTACATACTATACATGTGGCGACATAAACTACTCTAGATGTATTGTAATTACCTACTAAACTAACCAATCTGGTTTTGGTAATGTTATTCAACGTTATTATCTTAGCTTCATTAATATTCTTACACTGATTACAGGCGCCACATTTAGTTGTTCCTTTTTTGTTAGTGTCCTTATCCCTCGCCTTCTTGGCAGCCTTTTTGCTCTCCAACATGTTTTTAATGTTTGAGGATGTTTTGTAAAC
This sequence comes from Protopterus annectens, assembly GCF_019279795.1. Classification (NCBI taxonomy): domain Eukaryota; kingdom Metazoa; phylum Chordata; order Ceratodontiformes; family Protopteridae; genus Protopterus; species Protopterus annectens. The sequence goes on from NC_056737.1 coordinate 196,106,540, forward strand.
ACATTTTGGGATAGTCCCCTCCCTACTTCTTCTGATAAGGTTAAAATGTTCCAGTGTTTTACTAAAATTTCTTTTATTACGTTTGTGTAAGGGCTAAACATAATCACACAAATGTTGGTGTTGTTGTAATTGGAATGCTGGAACATTTTAACCTTATCAGAAGAAGTAGGGAAAATAGTGGGGACTACCCCAAAATGTGTTTACAAAACATCCTCAAACATTAAAAACATGTTGGAGAGCAAAAAGGCTACCAAGAAGGCGAGGGATAAGGATACTAACAAAAAAGGAACAACTAAATGTGGCGCCTGTAATCAGTGTAAGAATATTAATGAAGCTAAGATAATAACGTTGAATAACATTACCAAAACCAGATTGGTTAGTTTAGTAGGTAATTGCAATACATCTAGAGTAGTTTATGTCACCACATATATAGTATGTAATGCATACTATATCGGGAAGACCGAGAGAAAATTAAAAACTAGAATTTACGAGCATTTATATAAGATCAAAAAACATGATAGTAACAATGCTCTAAGTAAACATGTTTTAGATAGAGGGCAGGAACACACTTTTCTTTTTAGTATCATTGATCATATCGACTCTAAAAGTTGCGAAGGCAACTGGAAAATTTTTTTGGGACTATTAGAAAGTAAGTGACAAATGTTATGTGACGCCACTACTTGTCCTGGATTGAATGATCACATTAGTATTAAACCATTTTTATTAATAGATTGATTTATGGTAATGGATTGTCTCTTCTTATTAACAGACTGACCTTCTGGACAGTTCAGTTTATTAGTACATTTTATCCAAAGCATTATATTTATTACTTTAACTAAACAAGTAGGTTGTTTATTTTGGAAGTTAAACATTTTTGCACATTTTTTATAGTCATATTCTATTTTTATAGTGATATTCTATTGTCACCTTAATTTAAAAGGGTTTTGATTTTTGGCGCCAAAATCAGTTTTTAAAAAGAGTTCCAAGTGCCTTGATCTTGGTTCTGATGAAATTTGCATTTCTGCAAATGAAAGCGCTTAACCAGGAAACATTTGTATGCTTTGAACAAAGTTTTTCTGTTGGGTCTTCACTTGGAATAAAGTACATCGCTTTTAAACTTTTTGTCCGAGCAGTGGTTTTTCGGGACCTCAACAAAGGATTGTTATTTGGTCAAACATCTGGTACAGCTGTGATGCTGTCAGATATGGGAGTCATGACAACTGTCAGGGCTGCCAGCACATACAGTCAGGATAATCCCCTTGGCATTGCACATGTCCTGGCAGTTGATGGAGTTGTACCCCTTGTGGTCGACATTGATTCTACCCTCCTCACCGGGTGGTACCTTGATGTGGACATGAGTGCAATCTATGGCACCCAGTACTTCAAGGTAGTGTGCTACACAGTAGAAGTGTTACATATTGCTGGCCCTGGCCTCAGCTGTGATGGGAAAAGATATGTGCTCACTAGCATGTGGTAGCATGGTATACAGGAACTGGTGGGGAATCCTGGATGCAGATGCCTGTGAGACCCCCATCATGTCCACAGTTGGTCTTTTGAAAGTACCTGTAGCTAGTATCCTAAGGGCTACACATACATTTGTTCCCACTAGGATGGGTTCCCCTCTGTCTGGGTCTGAGTTGAGGGTGGCAGAGCTCAGTGAGTTCTTGTAGTATATCCCTGTCCACCCTGTAGTGCTCTACAATCTCCAGCTCATGTAGCTCCTGGAAGGTTACACTAGGCCTAAACACTCTTCTTCTTCTCTGCCTAGGCCTATTGTCAGCAGCACCAGCAGCATTGACTTCAGCATCTAACACATATAGATGTAGCAGACCTGCAGCAGCCCCTAGCATTATCTCAGTTAAAATTCCCAAGTCTGTACTACAATGGTCCAGAGTATTGGGAAAAATCAGAATGTAGGGTGTATGCATACTTTATATAGCTCTGCTGTAGGTGCAGAATGTGTGATTGGCTAACTGTGATGAATTACACCTGCCTACATTATAATTAACAGCATTTAATGGCCCTATTTCATTGTGCAATGCTCCACACAGCACTGCGACATGCAGCATAGCTTATACAAAGGTCAGAATTTCTAATTGAATACATCTGGTTTTAAGAACACACTCAGTCGGGTGGTGTGCCACACAAGCACGTGCACCTAAGCTTAAAAGCACTTAGGAGTGACAGAACACACCCCCCGATGTCAGCCACATCCTGTGTAAAGATCAACATGGTGTAAAACCCTACATGAAGGGGATATGCAGACACAATTACTCCTTTCTGCTATTCAACAATTCCACCTTATTTGCATACTTATCCATGCTGACATCCTGGAAAATACATGCCTCATAGGTCTACCACCTTAGCAACAGCAGCAATGCACCATTGTAGGGACCCCATGCAAAGTCATATAATGTATTTCTCTCACATAGTATAACATTATTTTTTTTTTCCAATTTTTTTTTTTATTTTTCTATTAAGCATGTTTGTGCACTGTGGAGCATAGTGCAAACATGCCAAGATTATTAAAAAAGGTACTAATTTAACTTATTCCCTTTAATCTTTTTGACATTCTGAATAATAGTTTTGCTCATATGTGTATGTGGTATTACACTTCCAGGGGATTTATATCCACATTTCTACAGGTTTACACTTACACTCCCTTTTGTTTGTTGTGACTCCTGTATGCTTAATTTTTCAACTTACACTATGGACACTGACATGAGGTCTGATCAGATGCCTTTCTGCTTTTTGGATCACTCAACCTGCCTCATTTGTATGAGATTGATCTACTGCATGTGGTGATTTGCATGCCATGGAATTTTCCATGTTTGTAAGCTTTATTAAATTCCCCCCTATGTCATTTGATTACTACTTTGATTTATGCAAGATGTTTGAATGTCAAGCAGTGTTCAGGGTGATCAAATGTACATTTTTTTAAGAGAATTCTGAATGATGTTATGCCAGAGTCAGCTGACCTAGATGTGATGTCACTGGGTGCCAGAGCTGGGAGAATAGAATCCTCACTGTAGCTGCTTTTTTACTTTTCGAAGTCTGATATGAGAGAGTAGAATTCTCATAGTAGCTTCCTGTTACTTTTGAAAAATCTACTATAAAAGCAGGCTCTGAGTCAATTGTTCAGTAGTTGTTTTCCAGAGCTATTCAGTAGTAGTAGTCCAGCTGCCTCCAGAGTAGTTGTTCTATTCGCTGAGGACAGACAACAGCCTGAGGTGTGGACATAATTCCTCATCTTGCCTTGCAGAAGTAAAAGTATATTCTTGCCTTGCTAAGATATTTAGATTAGATAGGATCAGTTAATCTTCAGATAGACTGGCAGCTATAGCTAGTTAGTTAGAGGTTTTCTAAAATCAATGTGAGATCTATCCTATAGTATTATTTTCATATTTCCTATGTGTGAAAATGTTGTTTATTTGAATCAGTTATTCAGTATTATTTTCATATTTCCTATGTGTGAAACTGTTGTTTATTTGAATCAGCTATTCAGTATCTGCATTTTTTAAATCTCACTGTGGCTGGTTATTTAGTGAACATTTTTAATAACATGAGTGTGTTTATGCTTATTGTGATAACACCTGGGCCACTCCGAAAAGCATTACTACTTGGCATGCATCATTTGATTCAATATCTATTTTACCCAGTTTAACTGAATACCCCTTTTGAAGGGTATTGTGATATGTGACTGGTGACAGCCATTACATTGTAATTTGGGTGAAGAAATATAGCAGGTGAATCTGGGTCAGCCTTTCACAAAATGTAAAGCTCCCTGGACAAGAAAGCTGAATTCCAAACTCTTTATTCCACAGGTTAAGCGCTTTAATCCAACTTCTGTTGGACTTCTTTAAAACAACTGATGATAACAACTCAACCCTTATATACACACACCTTAACACAGCCTTTTCCAAGAGTGTGTGTATGTGTGAATATCAGACATTTAAGAATGTGCGTCAGATACCTAGAACTGGGACAGAGTGTTTTGCAGTGGTTTGTGTGGAGTCTCATTTGAGGACCTAGAGTGAAGCATATAGTCCACTACCAGGTTTTGGAACCTGTTCCTGGTGTACTCTTAGGGCACATTGTGTATTTCTATCCCTGATTTTAGTGACACTTGCTTACCAGAGACAGAGGTGAGGATTGAGAGTCCTAAGTTACAGTCCCAGGGTAAACATACCTCATCACACAGGCAGTTTGAGAAGTTTGCTTGACAAATAAGTCACAATCCACACCTTCAAAAATGTAACCCATGCAATCAATGTTCTCAGTGAGCTGTGTATTTACTAGATGCATCACAGAAAGAGGTACCACACATGCATCTTGTAAAGCACCTTGAAGAGAAGTCTGCATTGTGGACTCTTAATGTTTATACATCACAAAGAATGCATATGTATGGGTGTCAAGATGTGTTGGAAATCACTGTGGCAAAAGTGATATACTTAAGTAAAGCATCCATGGATGACATAGGTATCAACCATATGGATAACAACACTTAAAGACAACATACTAGTATGAGTGTAACCCTACACACAGCTGGGTATTGCATGACATCTGCCACATGTAATAGCAATGGATATTGTCTGTAGCATCTGTAATTGATTTGTGAGCTCAGAAGTAATCCAGCCTAACAAATGGTACAGTACTATGTGAGACTCGTGGCAATGCATCAATTATGCTCATGTGCACAGAAACTCCAGCACTGCAAAATCTAGCTTCAATGAGTAAAGAAGCTGTCACTGTGATATTGTTCACATACCAAGCAATACACTGAGTACACTTTCTATAAGCACATGTCAAACTCAAAACATTTGGCCATACTATCACTGTCACCCTGACATTGCTACGGAAAATGTTATACTACCATGAGATCCTGACATGCATGTATATGTGTTCATGCAATCTATCAAGTGGTAATACTGGTGTGATGTACTGGTATGTCCATGACACTGTGCAGTCACACTATAGCTGTGCCTAGGATACAACTGAACTTCTTAGGTGTATAGGTACTTGGGAGAGTACTAGGCTAAAGTCCCAAGATCCAATAAAAGTCTAGCCATACTTAACCTGACTTACACTATTTTCAATAGGTAAGGGAACAGTGTTCACACAGGGATGAGCCTGTGCTATGTTATCTAATATCAACTGCCTCTATCCATGAAGGATATGGACATAACAACAGGAGTACAATCATGATTAACCATCCATTTATTTATGTTGGACTTGAAGACAGACAAGAATGGCCTTTGCTTTACATGAATGGCAAGCATGTTCCAGAGAAGGGGTAGTGTCTGAAAAATATATCTATTTTTGCAACATGATTTATTATGTCAGAGGCTAGTTTAACATCTTTGGAATGAGTGATCCTTGTGCAGTTTGTGTTAATGTATAACATTGCCATCAAGGTCAGATTGTAGGGTGCCCTGTAGGCCACACACCAATCTACCCTTAGTAGTCTATTGCAGATATAATACAGTGATAGAGCTTTAAATCTGTCTTCATATGACTTGTTTTTTACACCGTGTATCTTCATTGGGCAAAATACTCTGGGGTTGCTCCAGCTGTTGCAGATGTGTGGTGAGGTGCATGCAGAAGGGTGCATTGTACTCATTTATTGGTTTGATGAGTACAATGGCAATATAATGTCCATTGATGTAGACGGTCTGCCCATACTTATGAGTTTTGCCACATACACGGGATTTGTCAACACTGTGGACACATGGTCAACGTTCTGATTACTATGTAACTGAGTACCTAGATCACATACTGTATCTCTGGGTGTACTCATAGGGCTGTGCTGTTTACATAGTAATTAGCTTGGGTATTTGCTTTTCAAAAGGGAATAATTATGATTTTGTGTTCATTTAGTGTGTTTCCATGGCTCTGGCACAAATCATTTTTGTGCATTAATAGTTTATGCAGTATATCAGTAGTGCTTGTAGATTCAGTGATTGTCCATGTTTTGCAGTCATCTACAAAGTAGCTAACACAAAGGCTGTCTGAGTTTCACTAATTAACAAACAGGAAAGGGCATAGTACAGAACCCTGTGGTACAGACTTTGTCACTGGCCTCTTGCTAGAGGTGAATTCACACAGTTCAACAGTACATGTCCTGTTGGTGATCCATTTGGCTACTAATCTGGGGATGTATGTGTTTATGGCCAGTTGATAAAGTTTGTCTGCAATGGCTGAGTGTGGATTTGTGTCAAATGGCTTGGCCAGACCTAGTTAGGCAGGATGCACAATCTTTCCCTCCTCCATGCCTTCAGTGACCTTCATGAAGAAGTCAAACAGATTTAACAGACATGATGTATGCTTCAGGAATCAAAAATGGGTTACTACACTGTCTAGAGATTACCTGTGTCCTTGTTGATAAGATCAATCATGATTCTTTTGATTGCCTTACAGATGGGGAGAGTCAGGCTTATGGCTCACCCTTGTTCAGATGGATGACTGTTGCTGTACAGCTTTCTGCCAGAACATAGCCTGTCTGGAGGCTGTTATTCAGTAGGGATGCAACTGTGTCTTCTAGGTCAAGTTGCAAGTTATTAAAAAGATAACTTGGGATGTTGCCAGGGGCCACTGATGTTTTGTTTTTAGCCTTAGAGAGCATATAGATGAGCTGCCTTGTTGACAAAATAAGCTGAGTAATGTTTGATGTATACAGTGCATGATATCCAGTGTGGCCGGGGGGGGGGGTGAAGTTTGATCTAAATCTGTCAGCTAGCAGATTGTCTATTTCCTACAATTCAGTATGTGTAGTGACATGCACAAACAGCTCTGCACTCAGTTGTGAATTCCCCGTATCATTTTGTACTTATTTAAAAAAAATGATTTGTAACAACAGCTTCAAATACAACCTTGGGTATGCATCGCATGCCACACAGTGGAAGTCTTCACCCAGTCATATAACTTTACCCATGTTATGTAATTACATCAATTGCACATGATATACATAGTTTTTCACTGTAAAGCTGTGTGAGTGCCCTGATACCATATATGGACACATTACAAATGAGGTGAATATGGTTCATGCTGAACAGTTACTGACACAAATGCTGTCAGTCATACAATGCTGCTTGGGGACCACATTAAGAGTCTTGTGAATGGCAACACAATGTGCATACAATGACCTCACAAAGGCTGCAAATGAATCTGGAGTACTTATATGTTTGTGTATATAACCATATTGCAACAAGTGGATAAAACAAGATGTTTGTGCCTATGTAATCAGTATGATGTTATACTGATGTATCTCACAGACCATTTAATGATGGTAGCTATACACATGCACACATGTGCCATACTGCAAGGGTCACTGTGATGGTTGAATAACAACTGGCTAGCGGGCTGGTATACTCCACTTCACTACAAAAACACATGCCTTAATAAGGAACCAACATACATAGATCATCTCATTTCAGAAGTTCTCAGGAGCCATATTACTACAGGTTTTATTTAAGGAATATGTAATCAAATGGCCACAGCAGCCATCAATACAGTACCTCAAGTCACAGATTGGAATACACTGTCATAGGGCTACTGTACATCCACACCTCTACATAGCACATGTAGATGACAGCAACATTGATATGTGCAGTGTCATAGGGTCAAAAGACATTACTAGGCTAAGGGCCAACATCCCATAATGTTCTAACCATTATTATGGCATTTAAACAAGAATCGCAATATCTATAGGATGGAAGATAATAAGGGTATATGCTTATGTGCATATTTGTTTGATAATATTACATACTGCCTCTGTCCATATGTGACATGTTCACCAGCCCATGAGAAAATTAGCAGCCACACATCCAGTGGTCTGGAGATGGCTTGCAGAGGGTCATGGAAGGACTCTGTTTTATGATGTGTGTGTGTGCATCTTTGAGATGATGGCATCCTCCAGTCTTCTCCAGAAAGGATGTTATATGGACAGAGGGGAAAAAGGGGATGTTGGATTCTTGGGGCAATGTTAAAGGTTCTCCTGAATGGGAGTCAAATGAAGAAATATTCAAAAGATCACACAATGACTGTAATATACCACCAACCACACACACACAGCAATTAAATGAAGTCAGATTTGAAGAGTACACATCCATGTAGGTATAAAAGCTGGATTCCATACAATGTAAGTCTAGCACCACCACATATGTCTGACTTTAACAGTGTTGGGCTGCACTTTATCGAGGACAATAGCAGCATTGTATGCCGAGATTATGATGTTTGGAGGAGTGTCTGACATAGATGTGGAGTCACATATTGATGTTAAATTGTCTCTGAGATATCATTTGGATGAAAACACACTCAAGTCGACTGCTGTGAGATTAGAACCCCTATCTAGTTGCAGAAGCTGGAGATTACAATACTTAACATCAGTGTCACAGCTCAAGTTTGACTTAAGTAGTGTCAGGTTGCATTTTATAGAGGATGACATCATCAGTGTATGTTGAGAAGAGTATGTAAGGAGGGGTGCCTCACATGCTGCTCTAAAATTGTGTTCACAATGACAGCTGTCTGAATACAGACACACACGTTGACTACAGGGAGATTAGAACCCCTACCTACCCATCTACAGAACACAGCAATTAACACAAGCACCACAGCACAAGTCTGACTTTCACAGTATCAGACTGCACTTTATAGCACCTGACATCCTCTGTGCTTTGAAAAGATGACATCAGGAGTCACCTTCCTATCTAAAGAACAGTATTTAATGCAAGTGCCACAGCACAAGTCTGAAGTTTCTAGTGTCAAACAACACTCTTTAGTGGATGACATCATCAGTTTCTGGTGAGAAGAAGATGGTAGTAGGAGTGTCTCACATGCTGTTCTAATATGGTCTCCAGAGTGTGAACTAACTGAACACAGACACACAGAAACACACACACTGCAGTGAGACTAGAACACCTACCTATGTGCCTACAGAACTTAGTACTTAACACACACACCACAGCATAAATCTAACTTTAAAACTGTTGCAGATCACTTTGTAGCAGATGACATCATCAGTGTATGTTTGGAAGATGATGTCAAGAGACCTTTATGAAATGGCTGTGTAGGCATGTATGACTGTAAAAAATCTTGTTCTCCATGATGCTTGATTGCTGATAGTAGGATATAGACTCATTGGCTTCTGACTACACACACACAAGTTAACTGCAATGAGATTAGAACCCCCACCTGACTAGTTACAGAAATTAGAAAGCACAGTACATAATGCAAGCACCATGGCATGGTTCTGACTTTTACACTGTTGCAGAACATCTTATAGCACATGACATCATCAATGTATGTTTGGGATCAAATGTTGGAAGGCCTTTATGAAATGGCTTGAAGGGATTTACAACTTTGACTGCTGACAGTAGGATATAGACTTGTGCTCTTCTGACTAAACACACACACACACACACACACACACACACACACACACACACTTACAAGTTGACTACTGTGATTTTGTAACCCCTACCTAACTAGTTACACAAGCTAGAGAACACAATACTTAACACAAGCACCATAGCACAAGTCTGACTTTTATACTGTTGTAGAACACTTGATAGCAGATGACAGCATCAGTGTATTTTTGTGAAAAGATGTTAGGAAGCCTGTAAAAAATGGCCATGTAGGCATGTAGGACTGCAAACATTTTTGTTCTCCATGAGACTTGGATGTGAATAGTAGGTATAGACTCATGCTACACATACACACACACACACACACACACACACACACAAAATTACACATACAGACACACACAATTACACATACAGACACATGCACACAATTTATCTGTTTTGTTAATTGCACTCCTACACAGTGGTCTTTATAGAAGATGACATCATCATTCTATGATGCAGGTAACATATCTTGTTATGAGAGTGATGTGCAAAGTGTGGACTTTGGAATTTCTATTTTGGTTCCAATGTGCAGATTTAATTTAAAGACAGCTTCTTAAACCATATGCAATAAGCAGTCAGGAATGCATGTTGCAGAACTTGAGATATATGTACATCTGTTTCTCAATACCTTGTGTACATTACACAATTTCACACACACACACACACACACACACACACACACACACACACACACACACACACACACACACACACATTGTGATCAACATGGATTGAAGTGTTGATGCATGTGGATTCATATTGTGATGATTTGATGCCCACAGTAAAACATGTATAGGACAATCTCAATGTCTGTTTTCAATATAAAGCCTTATATAATGTACCAATGCAGTCGTGCTATTTATTTTGGTTGGTGTAGTTGACATTTGACCTATTACTGACATGTCCATTTTCAAGTGCATGGGTGCAGGGCACACATGAGTCTGAGTAAATATGTGTTCAGCCATTAACACTTCCCTTCTTTGTGGTTGTGTTTTTACATGGATTTTGAGGGGCTGAAGAATAACTGGGCAATAAACATAGTAATACATACCAAACACCTCTTTTCATAGCACACCGTCAAGCAACTGGTTTGTGCAAACAATGGCAAAGTATTTGCCCATGTGAGATTCATATTTAATGAATACAACTTAAACTTGAAAAGCAGTTATGCATATTAGATTTGGGAGAAATAGCTGACAGATACTATATTGTTCATAGTGCAGTTTATATTGGAAATATGTCATAACTTTTATGACATTAATAACTGTTGCTATTGCCTTCCCCATTTGCTCAGAATTAAGCAATGAGCAAATTAATTTCTCTGCTTAAATGTAAAAACAGTGATATGTCTGTTGGTTCACCTTCCCTCTCACAGACACACTAAGCAGTGAGGCATGGCTATCAGCACTTTGAAGAGTACTGAGTGTAAGAAATACAGCTGCTGTCTAGCTTTTACTGTGGCAACAAGTGTATGAGCAGTGAGCTCATATTTAGAGCACAGATGACACAGGGTTTTAATCCAGATCAGTTTATTTTTTTACACATGGTGTGAGGATGGCATTACACAAGAAAATATAATAATTCCCGAAAATCTGAGCAGCAATGACTACAGTGAAGTACTGTATAAAAATAAACATCGGTCAAGTGATTTATGTCAATAGTACATAAATTGATTTGCATTTTTATACATTCAGCAATCTAAATAACTGTTAGAGTAAATATTTCAAAGTACTGCCTTTACTCTTCTTTAACTCTGTGTTCCTTTAGCACAGTGAGTTTGAGCAGCATTGTGTGGAGGTAACTGCACAGCACCTGCCAAGTCTGCACAGGTCATCCAACAGGAGTTCAAGTTTTTTCCCACCAGTTTTGTGATATCACATTTGATGGTCAGTGAGCAAACCCGCACAACTATGCCAACTGCATTGAGTGATGGTACCTACTGAGCAATGTTGCCAAACAGCGAGGAAGGTATTTTATGAAACAGGAAGGGTAATGTGACAGTTGGCATTAATTTATGGCTTGTTTGCTGCTATACCTGTTTAATGAATTGACTTTTGAAATATGAATTGGCAGGTGTAAATGTATAACTTGACACATATTTTATGGTCCCTTACACACACTGATAAAAGTACTTTGTACAATGTGGGATTCAAACCTATGTAAAACAGGGAATATATATTTTTTTCAAATAGACATTGTTCCCTCATTGCTACAGAAGAAGTATTCATCAGATATGCTCATTAATTATATAGACACATTAAAATGTGAGTGGTGCTACACTTCAGTTAACTATGTATGTGTGTGTAACCTGACAAGGTCCTAGTTTATGCATTCTAATGTGTGATGGAGGAGTAATGTGTATCAATATACTATAAATGCATATACTTGTATTACTTGCAGGAAATATTTCAGAGTTCTGAGTCAGACCACACAATATATTCTGTTCTTCAGCTATATTTGTGTTATGTGAGTTTTGAAGATGACTGTCAGTAAACTATGAAGTCTATCCCAACGGAGAAAAGGAACTTTTAATTACAGAAACATACTTTTTACGCCCAGTCATACATAATAACTATGTATAGCAATTGATATCATATGGATTATGTGTGTAAATATCTTTATATTGTTAACTTTTATGTAAAAATTAAGTGGAACAGCATTAAAAAAATTTAGAGTGCGCTGGATTAGAACCCTAGCTCACCTGCATTGTGGCTTAGAATGTTTGAGTGAAGGAAGGTGAAAGAAGTAACAATGTATCTTTTTTGTCTGCAACCATAATGCATGTTTGGCACAGGTGAGCAATGCACAAATAAGACAGGCAAAGGCAAAAAATGCAATTTTGTTGTAAAAAAATTCTTAATATCATTTATGCTTAAAAAATAATGTGGAACTTGAACCATGGTCTGTCTGTCTTATGTCCTGTGTGCCTCAATCTTTACAAGGTGTGCTACACACACAGCTGAGTCACAGCTATAATTTATGCGGTTCATATCATCCAAGCTGATGACACTAAGGCACACACTATGCAAATGTTAATATTTGAAAAAAATATTAATTTTATACAGATGCAGATTTGAACTATCATACTAATGAAACTTCAAACTTTTAAAGGCCAAAAACAAAACACAATCGAAAAAAATGGCCCCGGTTGAAACAAGATGAAGAAAGATAAAAAAATTCCAAATAAGCAACTAAGAAGTGCTTAAAAAAGAGAACTTTAATTTAACAAATAAAAATAAAAATAAATCAGATACATCCAGCAAATCAAGTGCTTTCGTCTTCAACCATTTGGAGACTTTATCAAGACAGAGCATGCCCCAACTGCTAGTAAATTTATAATACAAAGTTAATTACTGAACCAATCAACATCCAGGGTTCATGAATAATTCATGAGCAATGACTATTCCTACAATTTACATCTAATAATGTCAAATAACCACACATAAAACATTCACCATCCTAAATATTACCCACTATAATGCATATAAATACATAACTAAAAATACATTATTAAAAAATCTAATAAAAACTCAACATTTCCTATATGTTGTACACCTCAAATAACCCCAATGTATTATAGTATAAATACATGTATAAATACATAATAGATACAGTATAAAATTAACCAATGTATACATATAAGACATAAAATTAATGCATATGTTTCAACTATTAAGAATTACAAGAACATTTCTTTAAAAGCATCATTTGCCTAAAGTTTTTAATCTTAAAAAGCAAGTAATTGCAACAGATTCATTTAAGCCTGGCCATTGAGCTGCATTCGTTCTCAACTGCCATAAGGCCTCACTTCTTTCCAAATATAAAGTCCAGGGTCCACCTCTTGGGTCTAGTTCAATAACTTCAATAACAGTGAATTTAAAGTCATGTCCGGGCCATTCCATGCAATGTTTTGCAAGGGCATTGTTTTCTTTTTGCAGTCTGATATCCCTCAAATGCTAATAAATACAGTTTTTAATTTTCCTTTCTGTCTTTCCAATATAAAAACAAGCACATTTGGAACAGAAAGCACAATAAACCACCTTCTCAGTGTAACAGCTGCACTTTTTTTGTAAAGAGACCTTTATACCATTTATGTTTTGACCCTTCCTATATATTGGCAATAATTGCATGCCCCACACTTCTTCATATGGCCCCCATTCTGAATCTGGTAACTCCTTTCAAAGATGTTCTTTAAGGTTTTTCCCTTTCTATATACCACAATAAGCTTCTCACTTATGCATTGTCTAGTGTCATTACTTGAGGTCAAAACTATCCAATTTTTATCCAAAATCCTAAAAGTTTCTTTACTATCAAGATTATAAGAAGTGATAAAAGCAGAACAAAACTTTCGATTTGCTTGCACTTGTTCAACAGGTGTCATAACATTCACATTAACGTTGCTGTCAGTATTAACAGAACCAACATTCAAATTTAAAACCACATGCGTGTTCCCTTCATTGACAGAGTGCACCATCTCCAAGGGTTTTATCATGCTATACTGAATTCAGAGATGGTGCACTCTGGCAATGAAGGGAACATGCATATGGTTTTAAATCTGAATGTTGGTTCTGTTAATATGGACAGCAACGTTAATGTGAATGTTATGACACCTGTTGAACAAGTGGAAGCAAACGGAAAGTTTTGTTCAGCTTTTATCACTTCTTATAATCTTGATAGTAAAGAAACTTTTAGGATTTTGGATAAAAATTGGATAATTTTGACCTCAAGTAATGACATTAGACAATGCATAAGTGAGAAGCCTATTGTGGTATATAGAAAGGGAAAAACCTTAAAGAACATCTTTGAAAGGAGTTACCAGATTCAGAATGGGGGCCATATGAAGAAGTGTGGGGCATGCAATTATTGCCAATATATTAAGGAAGGGTCAAAATTTAACATAAATGGTATAAAGGTCTCTTTACAAAAAAAGTGCAGCTGTTACACTGAGAAGGTGGTTTATTGTGCTATCTGTTCCAAATGTGCTTGTTTTTATATTGGAAAGACAGAAAGGAAACTTAAAAAACATATTTATGAGCATTTGAGGGATATCAGACTGCAAAAAGAAACCAATGCCCTTGCAAAACATTGCATGGAATGGCCCGGACATGACTTTAAATTCACTGTTAGTGAAGTTATTGAACTAGACCCAAGAGGTGGACCTTGGACTTTATATTTGGAGAGAAGTGAGGCCTTATGGCAGTTGAGAACGAATGCAACTCAATGGCCAGGCTTAAATGAATCTGTTGCAATTACTTGCTTTTTAAGATTAAAAGCTTTAGACAAATGATGATTTTAGAGAAATGTTCTTGTAATTCTTAATAGTTGAAACATATGCGTTAATTTTATGTCTTATATGTATACATTGGTGAATTTTACACTGTATCTATTATGTATTTATAGGGTATATATTAGATCAGTGAACACTTAAACAAGCGAAAGCTGATTGATCGACCTTATTTAAGCGAATGTTCAAAATATCGAAGCAAAAGATTACGGAATTCTTTCCTAGGGAAAGAATTTGTTTGTCCGTTTCTGTTGCGTCGGTATTTTCAGTGCTGTGGTGGAAAGTTATGGGTTGGATTCAGGTAAGTGTGTGATTGTGTGGATGTGAGTGTTAGGGTGGGTTAGGTGAGTTAGGGTTAGGGTGCAGATTAGGTATGTGTGTGATTGTGTGGACGTGAGGGTTAGGGCGGGTTTAGGTGAGTTAGGGTTAGGGAGCGGGTGAGGTGAGTATGTGATGGTGACGGACCTTAGGGTTAGGGTTTGGGTTAAGGTAAGTGGATAGTTAGTGGTGTGTACATAGTTTAGTGTAGGGTTAGGTGTCAGATTTTAGGTGTATGTGTGTGGATTTCTGTTTGTTTGGTGTGCTTGTGTTGCATGTATGTGTTTTGGATCAGCGATTTTTTCATTAGGAAAAAAAATCACTGATCTGACAGTTCGAGTTTGTAAGCTTTCACTTACATAAGGTTGCTCAATCAGCGTTCACTTTTTAAGCATTCGCTGATCTATTATAGACCTTATTTGTACATGTATTTATACTATAATACATTAGGGTTATTTGAGGTGTACAACATATAGGAAATGAGTTTTTATTAGATTTTTTAATAATGTATTTTTTAGTTATGTATTTATATGTATTATAGTGGGTAATATTTAGGATGATGAATGTTTTATGTGTGGTTATTTGACATTATTAGATGTAAATTGTAGGACTAGTCATTGCTCATGAATTATTCATGAACCCTGGATGTTGATTGGTTCAGTAATCAACTTTGTATTATAAATTTACTAGCAGTTGGGGCATGCTCTGTCTTGATAAAGTCTCCAAATGGTTGGAGACGAAAGCACTTGATTTACTGGATGTATCTGATTTATTTTTATTTTTATTTGTTAAATTAAAGTTCTCTTTTTTAAGCACTGCTTAGTTGCTTATTTGGAATTTTTTATCTTTCTTCATCTCGTTGCAACTGAGGCCATTTGTTTGGATACCAATGAAACTACAAAACAGGGTGGGAGTGTGTTATCTGTCCTTGCCACAGACAGCTTTGCAGCAGGAAAGAAAATCATGTGCATACAAGCAATTCTCATTTCCTCTACAGTATTAACAGGACATACAATTGCACATTCTTGGTTGTACATGTGTTGCTTACATATTCAGGGTAATGAGTGATCACACAAACATTTATGAATATATTTGCACAAATGCAGCTCTGCTTTCATTCGTCCATTTCTCTACTTTAATGTCACATATGCATTCTACAGTTAATTTTGTATCATTCTAATTTAACTTTGTGATAAAAAGTACATGACAGTAAAAACACTTATCAGCACAGGCAGGAGAGTTTGTCTACTATTAGATGTAACTGATAAATGTGTGATGTTTAGCTCCATTTAAAAGCTTGCTAAAGTTACTTTTACACTTTGTAAGTGTATCCTGAGTGACACACCCACTGCAAAGAATATAGTCTGAATTGCTGCTGTGTCTTCCTTCTCTCTCTCACTAATAATTTACAGTTGCAATCCATTAGCAGCTATCATTGTTAAAGCGCCTACGCTATGTTTACATCTGATGCACAAAGTCAGAAATTTTGTCGTCAGCAATTCTAATGAGTTCACACATCACTTGCATCTTCACCATGCTCAGAAGCCTGAATCTACAGTATAAAAATGTAACCACATAGCTAGGGAACTTGAAGGTGAGGTGACTTGTGCATTTGGACAAAACTGAACAATGCTATTCCTTTTGATTTATCTGCAGAGAAGACATCTAATTTTGCTAAGGTATACTTGTATTTTTCCAGTACATTCTAGATTTTGTAACATGTTACAAAGCAATTTATCTATGCAGTAGAAAATTAAACTTTTATCTGTATGCATTTCTTACAGTTTATTGTTGATAGAAGTGTTTTGGCAAACCTTTACATTTCTCAGATAGATTGGTTATTAACTTTCATCACAAATGAGGTTTGCAACAAATCAATTTGTTCAAGGCCACCTATAGTGTCGAGGGGTTAAAGTTGGGGAGTGGAGAGGGGGATAGTAAGGCTGGGATGGTAGTGGAAGAAAGTTAGAGTGGTGGGGTTAGAAGGGTTAATGTTAATAAGGAGGATGGTTGGGGACAAAGTGAGGTAGGAATGAGGAGGGGCTTAGGTGATTTTATATGAGTGCAACTGTGTGAAAGAACTGATTTTGGTGGAACTTTCTTCCCTCCCTTCCTCCCTCCTCACAGAGTGTTGTTTAGTGATTGTATTTGTTGATGTTTAGACAGAGAATAGGGACAGGCTTGTCCCTCTTCTGTTCCCCCTCTGGTGTTGGGTGTTTGATCCAATGAGTTAGTGGATGAAAGTTAGTGGTAGGATGTTGCTTGAAGTAAGAATAAGCGAGTAGTGGTGATGACACTGCTTATTTGGTCAGGGTGAGCCGTGATACACTACACTAGTAAATGGTTACATGAATGTTCATGTTGTGTTTAATAAACTAAATTTTATTCAGTAAAGTTATGCTTATGAAAATGTAACAAAGGTCGTCAAAGGTCATTTGGTGTGGTGTGTTTATTGGAGGGGACTGGACAAGTGTTATTATTAAAATTATTTTACAAATTTCTATGTTATTGCAGAGGAATGTAATGTAGATGTCACTGACATGGGTGTTATGTGTCTGAGATGACCCAGACACACCTCCAGAGGAGTGGTGGGCACAATGAGAGGTGACTGGCAAACATAAATTTAGTTTTTTGTTGTAAATGTGTACACATTCTGGTAATCGTGTTGAAAGTATATATATCAATTTAACTATGTGGTATTCCTTAGTTTGTACAAACCTTCATTTGTTTGTTGTTTTTGGGAGTGGGGGCCACCTACCATTTGTGTGTTGCCAGAGCAAAAGTGTATTTGAAGTGCTTTTCTCTGGAAAATGTGTAGGTGTTCTGATATTTCAGTGGGAAACATAAGATATTACTGAAGTGGTATACTTTGGTTTGGATAAACATTGGTTTGTGTGTGAGGGTGTGGTGGGACAACCACACAACCTTCAATTTTAATAAATGACGTGGGTTTCCAGTACTTAATGTTAACAAATGTGTAAATAAGCAAAACTTCATTTAGGTGATGTTTATGTGCTGCATCCTTTTGTGTTTTATGTCACACAAGATTATGTCACTCAAACATACAAATCCACATAAACCCCTTTCAATGATTCAGAAAATGATGTGATAGTGCAGGTTTTCAGGCACCAAGGTGCCTTTCTGCTTGAGAGAGGACATGTGGATATGGCTGTCAGAATGCAGATTTGGAACTAGTTTGTGAATGATGTCAATGCAGGAGGAGGTCACAACAGGACTTATGATCAGGTGCATCATCAGGCCACTAATATGATTTCATTAGTCCAGAGGAGAGCAGCTGAAGTTTCCTGTAAATAGCTGGCTACTTGAGGGGAATGCTGCTACCCATTCACCACTGACACCAAATGAAGAGTTCCTGTTCGGTGTAAGGGATTCAGACAGTTTATTGGAAAGTGCATACCAACACGTGCTTGATGTCAGTGTTGATATGTTTGGGACGACAACTGTGTCCCAGGAGCACCTTCCAGATAGGCTTAGATATGCCGAGTTCTAGATTTGCTTGTATAATAAAACGTATAAATTTGAGCAATACTTTGTGGGTGGATATTTTTTATTGCGCTCATTGATAACTTAATATATGTGTGTAGAAACTGAAAACACTGTCATCTGTGTTAGCATGCATATTCTCAGATAAAGTATTGTTTGCCAGCATGCCTAATTGTGAACATGTAAATAAGTTTTTTTAAATGTTGAGTAGTTCCCTGTTTAAACAGAATGTTTAAAGAGTCTGACAGTGTTCTGATATATTTCTAAATGCACATGTTTGATAGGGAGATTCTAAAGTACTGTGGAGAATCAGCTGGACAGTAGATGGTGTCATTAGAATGTTTCTGGTTGCTTAGTGATTATTTGAACAACTGATTGACAGGAAAAATAACTTTTTCAAACAGCTGACTGTTATTTTTAAAATAAGACAGGTAAGACTGTTAAGCTGTGCAGTTTGTCAAGTGCTGTGCAGTTTGTGAAGAGTGGCAGTCAGTTACAGTGCTATGCAGTGATACCTAAAGAAGAGTCCTCACAAAAACTGTAAGCCTGCCTTTGTCTTGCTGTTATGTGTTAGATTAGATCAGGGCTAGTATTCTCTAGTTAGATTAGGAAAGTTTAGTTATTCAGATAGAGTTTTTCCAGAATGATGGACTTCTATCCTACAGTTTAATTTTACATTTCTGGTTATTGAATTCTGGTGTTTATTGAAAGCTATTGATTTTCATTCCTGTAATCATTTTACTTATTATTAAATGTTTTTCATTACTTTACATTTTCTTTAGAGATTAGATAGTGTTTATACCTGTTTGATACTCTCCAGATCCCCTCAAAGGATTGGCGGCTCTGGTCATAGCTATCATTTATTTTGATATTTAATTTTCATAATTGAACACCTCTTTAGAAGGGCATGAAGACACTCTAATTGGTGGCAGCATTACCATATTATTTTGGGGAAGGGGCACAGCTGTAAATCTCTATCAGGCTTTCCCAGAAGTGTTTGGATGTGTGAGATTTAAATTTACTTTGAGTGTGAGTGTATCAGAGGTGTTAAACTGGGACACATTGCTCTGAAGTGTGTAATAAGGAGTTACATTAGGGGTGGACAGAAGTATACAGTCCAGTCCCAGAGTATTGATTGTGTTCCTGTTGTGTTCTTAGGAGAACATTGTGAAATGTTATTCCTGTTTAAGTGACAGTCTCACATTGGAGTCAGTAGTGAGGACTGAAGTTCCTTAGTTATTAACCCAGGCTAGTAAGGGACGTCAGTTTTAATTGGTTACATTCCAGTGGGATATAGCCATACATCAGAAGGTGTATATGACACAGTTGTTGATTACACATGGGCTGTGGGTGGATGTGTCAGCCAAGTTTCAGTTAAACGTAATCTTCAAGGACATATAAGCAATTGTGTATTCACTGTCCCCCTTGTGTTGTTCCCTCACTTCATTTCTTCCGAGACCATCTTCCCTACAAAGTGTGGAGTCATCTGCACATAGTAAGCAATTTTGTTTGGCTTATTAATGACAGTTCTTCAGACATAAGCATTAATATGTATGTGTGAGGCAGGTGTAATGCGTGTATGTGTTGCTGTACCATCTGCAAGACTGGGACCAGTGTTAGTTTTTATCATATAAATTGTTTTAATATTCAGTGTAGGATTAATTTTGTTCCTGTATTTCTTGCTTATTATTACAGGTGAGCCTGACAGTGGAAGTGTAGGACTCTTACCACCTCATATGAAAGTATAAGTAGCCTCTGATGATGATGGTGGCCAAACAGAGGCACAGTCAGGGGGTGCAGATGCTGAATCTGACACTGAAGTTAACATTCAGCCACCCCTTGGGTTTTTCATTAGACACAGTATATGAATACCTATTCCACTGAGCCCTCAGATATTGGACAGGTGCAGGGTGAGACACTTGATCGGGATAGTGTGGCTACTGTAGATTCAGTACTAGTTGAATCTAGCTGTAGTCAAAGTGTGGGGGAAGTGCCACACAGAAGGGTTGTTAGGGGTGCTCTAAGGAGGCCTGCTGTCCACCATCCAAATGATCACAGTGTATCATGGTGTGTCATTATGTGCCAATCAATGTATGTTTAGGGCCATCAAGGAGGCACAGGCACGTACCTCTGAGGACATGCTTAGGGATGTAGACTTGGCACAGGCTAATATGCATGACTATCTCCACAGTGTGGCCAAAATCAATGGATTGGATGAATGACATGATGGAATGGCACTGTCTGTGATGGAACATCTGTTGGTAGGGTCACACCATCCGTGTGGACATAGGTCAGCAACATAATCTGCTGTTAGCTAATGTGGCCATGCCCAATCACTCTCCTGTAATGGCAATACTTCCACTTCTCTGTCAGTGTTTTTTGTGTCCACACTTAGATGTGGTAGGCCATGGGGTCATGGTCATGGTCCTGGGCGTACACATGAGGATAGCTCATCTAATAGACATCAGTCATGTTTGGGTAGCACCAGCATATCCAGCCATGGACATTAATGTACCAGTGCAACTGTGATGAACTGTTAACTCTACCATGCATGGCTCACACCTATCTGACATGCCAGGATGTATGGCTAGCACAGATCTTGGTTGAGTTGTTGCAGACACTCACAGACATGTTTCACCTCGAGTGCCCATACAGACACACACACATAACAGGTACATGGGTCATTCATGAGGCTTGCAGCTCATTCTGTCTCAATGGCCATTTGATAATTAATTAATTTCAGCTTGCCTGTCTTTATTACTCACACACCCTCACTACCATTTGTGTCAGCCTTGGCCTTCTACCCCACCCCCCCCAAACAACACCCTGTGCAAATGATGATAACTTGTTCCTGTCTTTTGGATTTGGGGATACATAAGTCCTTTTTCTGATGTACAAGGTGCATAGAAGACTGATTGCTTAGTACACATGTGTCTGTGATGCTCTGTTGAAAATCGTCCTGCTTTCTTACAGGTTTTTGTATTGTGTGTATCTTTGATGCATAAGACCTATTAGCTGATGAAGAGCAAACATCATTAACATAAGTCAGTCCTGTCACATATTGATGTCATTACTGTAAAACTCACACACCTTCTACTTAGGTAAATTAGCAAGTAACTGTATGCAAGGATCTGACATTCATTTGTGTTCTTTCCCATTTATTTTCCTGTTCCAAGTTCAACACATACCTTAATAGTCTGGCAATTACAAGTGTTTTAATTTGGGGATGCTTCTGTGTGATGCTAGCAGTACACATCCATTACATGGGCAATTAAAGTTGTGAGAATTGCCTTGCATCAATTTTACTTTATGTATGTGCAAAGGATGAAAGTTGTACCCCTTAGGTGGTTAGCTTGTGTGCTATCCATTGTCTCTTGGCAAGGGGATGCTGTCCCATTGGTAGTTCAGCTTAAAAGTGTTTAATTTTACCTGCATTTAATCCTTGTGCTTGTGTGGGCTTACCAGGAGCTGCACAACGTTCAGCAACTTTTACCAGAGGTCTGGAGAGATTCTGCTGAAATCCAAAGCATCT
The DNA here is from genome assembly GCF_019279795.1 of Protopterus annectens. Lineage (NCBI taxonomy): Eukaryota > Metazoa > Chordata > Ceratodontiformes > Protopteridae > Protopterus > Protopterus annectens. Next base: position 196,128,585 of record NC_056737.1, read on the forward strand.
ACTGCTAAGCCAAAAAATAAGTACCTTGTGAGTTTTCTTTGCACTTTACTGACTGTATTTTATAATTTTTCTGATTTTTCGTGTATTTCTCTGTACATTAAAAAAGCTGTTCTGTTGCTTTAAGTAGCTAGTACATAGCATAGACTAGATTCAGATCTACTGAATCAAGACTGCATTGTTACACTTGAGCACTATTCAGCCATCTTACATTAGGAGGGCCCTGCCTGCACCCTTGTGGCAGAAGTGTGTAGTCTGAGCCTCATCTGAGTTGGAGCTTACTGGAGGAAAACTCACTGTATGCTTTCCCAATGATAGTTTAGCTTAAAAGTCTTTAATTTCACCTGTATTTAAGCTTCACATTTGCACATAGTTGCCCACCATTCAACGGGGTTCAGTGGTGCCCTGTATAGATGCAAATGCCTTGAAAGACAATTTTCTCCTAGACATCTGTTGGTCAACCCTCCCAAACTTCCCTGCTGCATTGCAGGAAACTCAGATGCACACTGAGAAGCATTGCCATAGGTTTCACCACTAGTCTTCAACAGAATAAGGCCTTTTGTTAATCCTAGAACAAAATCTGGTAAAGCTAGCCCATTCCCCGGTAGTAGTTATGGTAAAATCCTGCCATAATAGGCAGTCAGTTTCTAGCCATTTCTCCAGCCAGCATGACTGGCATGGATATTTTGAGGCAATGGACTAATTGCCTCATGTATACTGACAGCCACTTACTCCTAAGACAAATTAATACAATATGTGTGAGATGTAATTACACCATGAATTTGGAATCAATTCTCTCACATAACAACAAAATGGACATCAAACAGGTTGTCAGCACACACAAAACCTGTCACACAAAACAAATTCACAACAGATAAACCCATATATGTGGAGGTACTCAACAGAAGCCTACCAAAAGACCAGAGACCTCCCAAGCACAAACCACTTGCACAGAGTGCAAAGGAAATCGAATTCATTACACATAACAACACACACACACCAGTGTCTCAGTAAATAAGCCTGTAATACAAAACACCTCAAAACCAAATGTCCTGGTCATAGGTGACTCCATAGTGAGACACAGATGTCCCCCTCACCAGGCTGGGCAAGGAGAAGGTTATGGATGGTCAGCTCCCTATCAGATGCCAGGATCCATCAAATCGCACATGCACTTAAATCACTCAACAACAATTAATGCTATGACTCTCTCATAGTGCATGCTGGGCTGAATGAAATAAGATGTATCTCTCTGGACTTTATGAAGAGAGACATGAATGAACTCTTAGATTATGTGTCCCAGGCAGGTATGTCCCTAGCCCTAAGCAGCATTCTACCTTCACCCAGGATGACGCTACAATATAGACAAAAAACTGATTGACTTCAATAATTGGCTTAGCTTCTGTTGTCAGTCCAGGGGGAACCAGTATCTGTCAGCCTGAGAAAAATGATTGACAGACCACGCTGCTTTACCAGAGATGGTCTTCACATGTCTCCTATTAGCTTTCAGATACTGGCAAATGTGCCTGCTATGCCTATAGTGCCTTTTTTAAGCAATGTCAAAACAACAAAATTTCCAAAGTAAAAAAAATCCACTCAAGACAAACTCAAGGCTATGCTGCTTAATGCTAGGAGCCTAAACAGGAAACTGCACTCCTTAGAACATTCCTCACCTTGAAAGATGCTGATGTCTGTGCAGTCACTGAGACAAGGTTCAAGGCTGCAGACAGCACCCCATCTGTGTAAGGCAACAATGCCTTTTATATGTTCATACTCCAAAATGAATGTGAAAGCACCAAAGGCAGAGGTGCATCCATCTTCATTAAAACCAAATACACCTCAAGAATAGTTACAGTATAATTCTCTTGAGCTACTCCAGGTACAACTAACTATAGGTGAAGCACCCTACTACATCATTGCTAGCTACAGGTCCCCCACAATGAACCAAGAGAAGCACACTGCCTACCTAGATTTACTAGAGTCACTCATTATACAGCCAAATACTTTAGTTGTGGGGGATTTCAACTATCTTTCCATTGCTTGGACAACATACACAAACACAAATGTGCTCACCCTGAGGTTTCTGGACTTTGTCAATACAATTGCCCTGAAACAGCTAGTCTGTACCTCCACAAGGGGCTCAAATGTCCTAGACATAGTACTCACTAACATGGGAGGTCACTGCACTATCCCCTGCATGTTGCCCTCCCTGGTAAGGTCAGACCTTAAATCTGTTTCTTTGAAGTAACAATCAGACCTGACAACCCCACAGAAGCAAAAAAAAAAAAAAAAACTGAAAAATTTCAACAAAACAAACTGCAGCCTACAAGGCAATGATATTAAAAGTTTCAAATCCTCTGCACATCCAACAATGACTCCTATGCAGAGGAGTATACAAATGCCCTGTATAACCACATAAAAAACTGTATAGAGTCTGCTGTAAATGACTGGATCAAAATCAGGTCCTCCTGAAAAGAATAGGCTACCCTGGTGGATCTCAAGTATAAATAGGTTGCATAACAAAAGGAAGAAACTGAAGTCTAAGAAGAAGAGGGAACTTACTCAGCAGAAAAAAAATACCATCTACAGCTTGAAAAAACAAATCAGATATCTTGTAAAGTCCTCTAAAGTTAGTTATGAAGCTAAATTAGCATCCCTAGATAAGGATAATTATAAGGCATTCTTTAGCTGCATCTGAAATCTAAAAGGGAATGCTCAACTATGTATCAAACTTATACTAGATGGTATCTCTCATACTGAACCTGAAGAAATTGCCACTCTGCTAACTGACAGATTTGGCGCAATCTTCACCCCCTGTCCCCACCAGTTATACCCCAAAGCATGCCTGACACCAGTCCTCTACCTAGTATTTCCAAAGAGCAGGTCATATCTGCACTCTACAAGGCCAAAATCCTAGCCTCTATGGGGCCAGATAACATCCCAGGCTGCTTACTAAACAGTCTAAAAGAAAACCTAGTAGAACCACTTGGCACTGTCTTTATCCCCCAGCCTGACCACTGGCATTGTTCCAGATGAGTGAAGAACAGCAGCAGTAATCCTCTTGCACAAAGGGGATCCACCAACTGACCCTGGGAACTATAGACCTATAAGCCTAACCAGCCTTATTTGCAAGGCCATGGGAAGAATCATCATGGAGCTTATTAACAAGGGCATAGGTGACCTAGAAATTCTTGACCCAACCCAGTTTGGCTTTGTTAAGGGTATATCATGTTTATTGAACTTGGTGGACTTCTTCGAGAATGTCACCAAAATCCTGGATGAAAGCAAAGCAGTACATACTCTCTTGATTTAGCCAAGTCTTTTGACACATTTCCCCACTCAGTCTCCCAGCTGGGGATTAACCCATACAACACTAGATGGGTATCCAACTGGCTCACCGACAGAAAGCATGCTGACAAAATTGGGGATTCCACCTCTACCAGTAGATTGGTTTCCAGTGGCATACCACAATGATCTGTGCTGGGCTCTCTACTGTTTGGAATCACTCTCAAAAGTCCAGATGAAAGTAGATGGCCTGTGGCTTACCAGGTTCACCGATGATTGCAAACTGGGTGCAATCATTGAGTCCCCAAATGATGTTAACCTATTACAAAAGGGGCTAACACAGACAGATTACTGATGCCAAAGCCATGGACTAAAACTAAATGCAAAAAAAAGTGCATTATTATTCCCTTTTGCAAAGAGGAATTCCCTGCAAATTACAATATTGACAGCACCTCCCTAAGCTCAAACCCAGTGGTGCAAGATTTGAGAATAGAGGTTGATAGCAATCTAAACTTCAATCAGCATGTGTATACACTAGTAAGAAAAACCTTCTAAATTGCGCATCTGATAAGTAAGGGCATTGCATCTAAGAGTGAGGATGTTATAACTCCTCTGTACTCAACACTCATCAGACCACTAATAGAGTAGAATGCACCCTTTTGCATGTATCTCACCACACACCTGCAGCAGCTGGGGAAACCACAGAGGTTTCTCATCAAGAAAAAACATAACCTACATGGAAAGACTGAAAGCCTTGCCACTGTACTCTGTATCGTACAGGCTGAGAAGTGACTTGTGCCTGGCCTACAGATCAGTCTCTGACCCTGTCCTAATGGAAATGCTACACACCCACAAATCGAATGAAACAAGAGTCACTCACTCCAGGGATCTCAGCCTAGCCTGTGACATTAACAGAACATGCTGGAGAGACTGATATATCTCCAAGAGATTGCCTCTCCTCTGAAATAAACTGCCAATGCACATGAAGCAGAGCTCCTTGATAACCTTTTTCAGGTGCAACTTAACCAATTGGATGGTAGACCATAAATTCAACTCAAGGGTGCCACCCATGTCCCTCATGGACAGGGGCATTCAGTGCTGATCATAGACTTGCTTTGCAAATAACAACCATCCAACCAAGGTCAATTTGGGAACATGGGTACAACATGGCTAGGCTTGTAAAGGCCTAGGGCCATTAGCCTAGTGACCTCCTATGAACCTATGAACATATATTGTGCATGCCTACATCTACCTACACCCAGAACAGGTGGTGGATCCCCCTCTGAGTCTTCACCTGCTTGTGGTTGTGGTGAACTTGCCAGTGGTGGTGAGATGTGTGCTCCTTCCCATTGATGTTCCTATTGAAGCTGTTTTCTCAGGATAATATTGTGAAGGATAGCACGGGCAAGGAAAATTTCAGCACAAGTACTGGGATTGCACTGTGGGGCTACTGAATGTATCTAGAATTGTGACTTCAGCAGCCCAAACACACACCCTGTGATATTTTGTGTTTGAGCATATGCCTCATTATAACATTCTTCAATGAGTGTGTATGCATTTCTGATGGGTGTCATCAGCCATGGTTCAAGGGCATACCCTGCATCACCAAATAAATGACCTTGTGTGATTTCCCCCTAGAAAACCTCTGGCAGAGCTGAGAGGCGTGCCAGATATGGAACTTATGCTAACTGCTGTGGTTGCCGGCACATACATTTAGGATGATTCCCTTAGCGTCACACACAACCTGGCAGTTAATGGAGTGGTAGCCCTTTCTGTTTAAGTACACCCTTCCCTGTTCCCCAGGTGGTGCTTTGATCTTGATGTGTGTGCAATCTATGGCACCTAGGACTTCAGGGAAGTGTGCTACAGGGTAGAAATACTGTGTAGTTGTAGCTCTGTCCTTAGGGGCATGCGGAAAATGTATGCAGTCACTTGCATGCTGTTACATAGCATTAGGGAATTGATAGAGGATCCTGGAAGCTGATGCCTGTGACACCCCCATCATGTCCCCTGCTGGTCTCTGGAAGGTTCCTGTAGCTAATATTTTAAGTGCTATACATACCTTAGTCTCCACAGGTATTGGTTCCCCTCGATTTGCCCTTGATCTCGCTTGAGGACAAAAGAAGTTGGAGTTCCAGTAGTGTGTCTCTGTGCACCCTGTAGTGCTCTACTATTTCCGTCTCATGCAGTCCAGGAAAAATTAAATGGGGTCTAAATATCCTTCTTCTTCTTGGCTGAGGTCTATTAGCAATAGCAGTGCAGACTTAGGCCTGTTGCACATTAGCATTCAGAACAGCAGCAGCAGCGGCAAACATTCTTTCTGTATAAAGCAGTTTCTGTGGCTGTATTCCAATAGGTTTTGGAATTCAAGGCTAAAACCTGCTTTAAGTGTACGTGATTGCTTTATAGCTTGTTGAATAGCTGTTCCATCTTGGATTGGTTGATTAGCATACAATAAAGCTGCTTATGCTGTAATTAGCATGACGTGATGTTTACTGTGTTTGCATGGCTTTATGTGGTGTGTAGAGCTGCTTACTGAATATAAATCGATGTGCATACAGTTTTAACAAGACATGTATTCTTTATTGAATCTAGCAGTTTGTTTATTTTCTATGCACATATGAATCTATTTATTTATTTATTTATACTTGCAATTGCCAGTTTGACTGGGTCATAATTGTGAGGGAGTACTGTGACCAGATCATCTAACCAGTAAACAACTGTAAATAAATTAGTAAGTAAACAAATAATCATGTCTAAAGCATTTACTTCTATTACTGATATTTATTTTTCATATTAGGTTCTGTAAGTTGACGTTAGCTCCCTCAATGGCATGCTCCAGGCAGAAACTTTCAAATGAACTAGATTAGACTTTGCATTGTTGACCCCAAAGAGATTACCTATAAGTAATACCTAAGAAACAGAAAATGGCAGCTCCTAACGTTTTTCTAATTACTTCATTTTCCAGCCCTATGATAGACTTTAGTAAAGACTCATTGTATTCTTTCTTTCAGATAGTATGTTTGAAGTCTATAGTATGCAGCATTATATTCAACAATGGGTAGGATGAGTGAGGAAATAACTTTTATATTGGTCTCTCTAGTAAGAGTAAAAATGCCGGTTTGAATAAGATGAACTGCAGAACCTTTTCTGACTCTGGTAGTAGATACTGTTTGAAGATTAAATTTCTGTCTACCACCACCATAGATTTTTATGATATTTGTTTAGAAAACATAATGTATGACTTCATTGTACTACGTTTACTAAAAATCAGATGTACGGTAACTTTAATTGATTTATTTTTTGACTGGCATAGAACCCTGACTCAAATGGTTCATTTCCAGGCTCAGCCAAGGATTATAAACAAAAATAAATTATAACATTAAAGCTTCATAAACTACACAGTTTTGTGCATGATGTTTACAATCACTAAAAGAATCTACAGTAAACTAAACAAATTAATGCTAAAACATGTTTCAGGTATTTACAATAAGTGACAGGTAACTACTGAGAGATACAACACAGAAAGCTAAGGGGAATGTGTGATGAATTCATCAGGTTAGTAAATGTAAAGTAGGTAGAAGCAGAAAGAGAAAATTAATTCAAGAATAAAAACAGGAGTTGTACATTAGAAACGGCATGGAGTATATACTAAGACTACACCAGAAAAGAGCAGAAACTGAATTACAGTGCATCTCTTATATTAAATGCATTTAGTCTAAGTAATAGAATTTAGAACTAAGACAGTAGTTCAAATGAACAAGTATTTATAACCAAGCCTGTCTCTAGAGAGTGGTATATTCTGATGCAAGATAAGAATGCCTAATGGGGGCTTTGGTTTGGGAAAGATGATGAAGATGATAGCTAGACAAAGGAGAAAATCACATCAGCATTCAATGGTGTTGTAGTATATTAGCTTGGAGGTCATCAGCATCTTTAAATGAAATAATTGTCAACTTATTTGCAATCAATATACATCTAGATATCAATATCCCCTTTCCCACTGTTACATTGGATTAGAATAGCCTAAAAATATGTTGCTCAGTTGAAGGCCTTGTAAGACACGTAATAATCCCTATCAGAACAGACAGGTAACCAATTATCCTGAAAATATGTCCCATTGCTCAATTAGTGCTTTACTCAATACATTTTATATCTATATATATATATATATATATATATATATATATATATATGTATATATATATATATATGTATGCATATATATGGATCTACTTCACATTACCTAAAACCCATTTAGCTGCCTTTCATTTCACCTAGACCAAATCACCTATCACCTAATTTTCAAAATACGAAAACTCATTCGACTGAATCCCATAGACATGATGTGGGTTTCTATTCAACTGTGTTTGTGATAAAAGAATTTCTGTAACTTACAGTGCTGACTGTCAGAATACTGATAGTCATATAGAAAGTAGTGATGTAGGTTTTAAATGTGGGTATGTCTCTTTACATTTTTATGGGAAGTATCTAAAGCAATATGGTGGATGTTCTGTGCATTCCCAGAAGTAGTGGCAGTGTCTAGAGTACTGTAAGGCAAGTAAAAGGTATGTGCCCTTTTCCCCACTGTAGTGCGATCCTGGAGTTATTATATATAGTTAGGGCGTGTGGGGGACATAGCCCCCTCTTAGTTTGGTTTTATATTGTTCGCTTTCTGTTAAGAGGGTAAGTAAGTAGTTTTTAAGTTATGGAAAGAGGTAGTTATTAGTGGTGTGAGTATGCTTGTTTATGGTTTAACGTTTAGTCTTTTGAAATTTAGCATTGTAAGCTTTCTGTGAAATGAGACTCAGTCAAATGAGTTTTCAGTATTTTGACAAATTAGGTGATTTGGTCTCAGTGAAATGAAAGTCAGTCAAATGGGTTTTAGGTGATGTGAAGTAGACCCATATATATATATATATATATATATATATATATATATATATATATATAATATCTTCAAATATTGTTGTTACTGCTTCATTCTCCCTTAACAAACTTGTGATGTTCCACATCTAACAGAAACAAGTGCTCTTTTCCATTACCTGTATCATTGTGGACAATGCGCACTCTGACTCTCATTAATTCTACACAGACTAATCTGATAGGTTTAAAACATCTCCCTTTGAGTTTACCAAGGAAATAAAAATCTAAGTTCATGTTTAGATGTGGAAGATGGGATAAGAAAAGTAACCCCTTTTCCATCCTTAGTTAATATAGACCTATTCTGTGACTAAGGTAGTTTTGGATGACAAGTAATATAACTTTTTATCTTTTTTTCTATTGGGCATCTTATTAATTTGCAATTCTGTTGATTTTGTTTTGTTAAATGCACCATATTGTATTTTACTAGTATGTCTGCATTTGAATAGATAAGTCAGTAGTATCACAGAACTTACTGACTGTATCCTGACAAATTTATTTGGATCATTATGTTAATACAAGAATCCATTATCATATGCATGTCATACATTACTTAATTTTTTGAATGGTGAAGTTTATGAAAGAGGATTTATTCATGCCATGCCCCCCACACCCCCTGCTAATTAAATATACCATCTCCGAGATCACACTACAGCAAGGAAAATGGTAAATTTCCCATTCCGTGCTGTACTGCAATCTCCATTCAAAATGTATGAAGTTTCAAAACTTCGATCATATGGTCTCGGCCATATGCATTTCGAAGTTTTGAAACTTCAGTAATTGGTACATAGTGCTAGCAGCTGTTCATGTTTGCTCATTGTTAGATGTTGACATTCTGTCTAAAACTATCTAAATGCTGCAGATGATTTTTAAGTCTGCAACATTATTTCTGATAATTATCTTTGTGAGCTGCATATTGCATTCTATATCCACCTGTTTTTTTGAGATCAGAGGTAAAAACATTTAAAATGGAGTTTTGGTATTTGTTATTTATTCTTGTACAGTATTTTTTCAGACAGGATGTAGGTAGCTGTAATGGCACATTCTACAAGTGAGTGTGTGTGTTTGTGTGCGTGTGTGTGTGTGTGTGTGTGTGTGTGTGTGTGTGTGTGTGTGTGTGTGTGTGTGTGTGTGTGTGTGTGTGTGTGTGTGTACGTGTGTGCGTGTGTGTGTGGGCGTGTGTGTGTGTGTATGCACATGTGCATGTGTGAATGTCTTTGGGCGTAACTATATGTGTGTTTATTCAGCGATGAATATGACTATTTGTGAAATCAGGACAGTTTATACACAGAACTGCTGTATTAGCAATTTATGTATAATTTAACTCTGATTGCTTTGTGTTATAATTTCTCTCTTTTATTTGAAACCAGGTAAAATTAAGTCTGAACTTAGGTATTCTCAATATACTTTCAGAGGCTCCTCAAGATGTGGTATATGGATAAGGTGAAAAGCAAATGACAATTTCTATTTCTACCCTTGAGATGTTGAATTTTATTCTCAGAACTGTTACCTACACCAGCAAAGTGTACACCATTAATTCTGTTGATTTAGGTGAGTATTCATATTTATATCTCTTCTGGCACATACTGTAGGTAAATTACTATGAATGAGCTTATGTAATGATTAGTTTACCTGTATTCTCCAGGAACTGACCTAAAACATTCACAGAAGGCAGTTTTAACTTTTCCATAGTTTGGACATACTATCGGTATCCTTCATCTTACTGGTAGAATGCACTACATTACCTGTGAATAGAGGCATTTAAAACCTAACCCAGTGCCCTAGATCTGTTTATTGCTGAGACACCACATGCTCAGATGCTTAGATATGTCATCCTACACTTCTTACTGAGGATAAAAAAGCAACTCTGAAGATATTTGAAGAGAAATACAGGAAACAGAGATATGGAAAATTCCACAACACAAAAATAAGATCACAAAGGGAAAAAGAGAAAATGTAGAACATAAGATTAGTAAAGCAGAAGTTAAACAAATAGAAGCTGAAGTTATGGAATACCTGTGAAGTGAAGGATTTAGTGCAGAAAGTCTAACACAGGCTATGTCATAACATAGGTTCATAGGTAGATACTAGGCTATCAGCCCTAAGGCCTATACAAGCCTAACCAAAAAGGTACCCTGGCTTTCACCACCCAAGAAAATTATTTTCCTGTGCCCCTGTCGAGCAGAGGCACAGAGGTGATCCCCGGGGTGAATTTCCTATTTCCCATCCAATCATCAAGATTTTTTTTTGAAGAGTGCTAATGAGGAGCTTTGTTTGATAATAGATAGGTAGTTTGTTCCAGAGTATGGGAAGTCTCTGGGACAGAAATCTATCTCTCCAGCATGTTCTGTTTATTGTAGTGACAAGGTTTAGGTCCCTAGAGCATGTAGCTCTGAGGGATTGTGATTTCTTTAAGTGGAGCATGTCCAACAGCTCTGGGTTTGACATAGCTTTGTATGTTAGGCAGAGATCGCCTCTAACTAGGCAATATGTGACAAAGTAATGCTGGAGTTTTTTGAGACGGTCTGCGTAGGGCATTTGCTTGAGGCTGGTAATCCTCTTTGTGAGGTGTTTCTGCAGCCTTTCCAGTTGTTGTAGATGTCTTGCGAGGTACATACCAAAAGGGGCATTGTACTCTATAATGGATATAATGAGTGAAGAGTAGAGGGTGTGATGCCCGTGCCCTGGCCCAGCAATCAAGGAGCCTCAATCTTCACCACTAACACCAGTGAGGGGTGTCTCATATAGGAGGAAAGGATAACAAATACACACAGTAAAGTGCAATTTCCCTTAAGAGCACACAGAGATCACAGTCAGTCCGGGGATGGTCACTCCCTTGCTCTCCAGGTCCCCAATAAGACTCCCCAGTGGCACAGCTATAGGGTCTAGATCTCAGCCTAGTGAGCAAGCTAAAACTTCCAGCACCCTCCAACCAGTGCTTTGTGTCCCTGCCCAAGTAGCTCACACACACTCACACACACACACACACACACACACACACACACACACACACACACACACACACACACACACACACACACACACTTTGAGAAGAGTTTATACAGCCACACATACACTCCTGGGGAAGGCTGGCACAGGTTCTCCAGCAGTGCCCCTTTTTCCCAGGCTATACAGTAGTACCAGCTGCCACCACCCACTAATATTTATCAGCTACTCAAAGGCCCTTAAAAGGGTGTCCAATTATTACTGTGCAATATTATTATCCAATTGGTAGTATAGCCCAGGGGTAAAGCTATTGAAGTGGCTTTGTACAATTTACCAAAGGCATGCAAGTACTCTCAAGAGCTTAAGTTATATCTACAAAAACAGGCACAGTTGAAAGGGTTTAAACTATTTAGTAACAAATAGTCAAAACACAAGACAATACTTTTACTACACAGTGCTTGTCAAGAGTTCAGAGATCACAGAGAAATACTTAAAATAATTTGGTAGTACAGTTCTGACATCACAGAAAAACAGTCTAATCTTTCTAGTTTCTAGCTATTTCTAAGATAACACACAAGTCTAAGATAAACTTACATATAGAGCAAGACAATGCTGGTGAGTTGGATGGTCAAGACAAAAATGCTTAATTCTCTCTGATTCTCTCTGTTTAAATTGATTTTACAGTCATGATTCACATTACATCATTCTTCATACTTTCCTGGGGTTCCCAGGCTAACTGGCTGCATTCTTTAGTAAGCTCACACCAGGTCAGGAAGCAAAGCCATTAAGGACATTTATGCATGCAAATTCTGGCCATTAACTCTGGCCTTAAAACAATAGCAAGAATTCCTTCATCTAGACCTGCCGGAGCCGTGTTTAGATCAAAGGGTCACAACATGTTTTACTTGGTCAGTAGAGTGCACTGTTGTTACATTTTTTTTCAGTTCCACATGTAATACTATTTTTACCATTTAAGACAACAAGCCTGTGGTTTACATTAATATTTACAGATGACAGAACTATCTCTAAACTTCTATCTGGCTAGGCTGGTAGCCTTCATCTATCTTCACCCAATCTTCACAGAGGAGAACAATGACCTCTTTTTTCCTGGATGAGAAACCTTTTGTGATGAGGTGTGCCATGTAGAAGGATTTCCCGACTACTGTGGTGATGTGATTATCAAATGAGAGACTACTGTCCACCTGTGTCCCAAGGTCTCTTATCACACTTTTGGTATTAAGTAGACTACCACCTATGTGGTAGCTCATGGGTACAGAATTTTTACCAAAGGGGATGACAATGCACCTTTTGGCATTGAGCTTGAGGCCATGGCTTTGACACCAGGCATGTGTCTCAGTGAGGCCCTTTTGTAGGATGTCCACATCATTAGGAGTTTCAATTATGGTTCCTAGTTTGCAGTCATCTGCGAACTTCATTAGCCAAAGACCTTCTGTGTTAGCCTGTACTTCAGAAAAGTAGATACCAAACAGGAGAGGACCCAGGACTGAACCCTGTGGAACTCTCCTTGTCATTGGTCTGAAGTCAGATTTGGAGTCTGCTACTTTCACAGTGTGTGTTCTGTCAGTGAGCCAGGTGGTAACCCATCTTGTGACATAGAGATTTATACCTAGTTTAGTGAGTTTATCTATAATTCCAGAGTGGGGGATGGTGTCAAAAGCCTTGGCAAGATCTAGATAGGTTGTGTGAACCACCTTATCCTCATTTATGGCTTTGGTGGCTGCTTCAAAGATGTCAATCAGGTTTATGATCTGCCTTTTACAAACCCGAACTGGGTGGGGTCCAGAGTTTGGAGATTACCAGTGTCTTTGTTTATAAGTTCCTTGATGATACATTCCATGCCCTTACAGACCAGGCTCATTAAGCTAATGGGGCGGTAGTTCCCAGGGTCTGTGGTGGCTCCCACTTTGTGGAGTGGGATAACCTTCACTGTGCGCCATTCAGTGGGCACAAAGCCTGAAGTGAGGCTATGATTGAACATGGTACTTAGGTGGGGTGCCAGTTCATTCTGTAGTTCATGTAGAACGCAGCCTGGGATGTTGTCAGGTCCCATGGATGCTGTGTTCTTGGCTTTGGAGAGTGTGGTTTTTACCTGTGCAGCCATGATTACAAGAACTTTGCATTCTTCTGGTATAGAGATGGGCCCTTTAGGGGTTGGGGGGGGGCATGAGTCCCCAAGTACGGTGAAGCAGGTGGACTGGGAGTCATTTGAAGAAGAAATATGGACATAGGAAATAAAAAGAGATTTAATATGGTGCAATAATTATGCAAAGGAGAAAGCAAAGCTAATCAATACAAAAATAGCAGCACCAGAGATATTTGAAGAGAACTTAAGGCAAAGGCATCTGTATATGGAAAATTTCACAATAAAAAATAAGAGAACAAGGGGAAAGTAGAAAAGAGGATTAGTAATGGAAGTTAAAGAAATAGAAAGTGAAGTTATGTGTGACCTGTGAAGTGAAGCTTTAGTGTAGAAAATCCATATCTGATAATGTTGCAGCATAAATCCATCTCTGGTAACATCACAGCATGATGGAACAGTGAGTCCCCAAACTTAGGAGAAACAGGTGGAACAGGAAGTGTATAATCACTCGCCACATGAAGATATTCCGAAGCCTTCTGTAGGAAACAAGCACAAAAGTTCAGATGGAGATGCACAGCAAGGGAAGGAGCAGGAAACAGTGGCAACTCTGACAAAGTCAATGTTGTGAAATGATAGGCCAGTGAGTTCCCATATGAAAAAGCAATGGATGATGCAGGACGCAGCTAGAAAGAGTTTGTCACAGGAAGACGTTCTGGAAGTTTCTGTAGAATGTCTGCAAGAAACACAAAGCAAAGAATGTACCCTCAGTTTAGAAGAAAATAATCTAAGGGAGGAGTCACTTGATTTAATAAAGACAGGCATATTAAGATCAATGAAAGAAATAGATTACAGAATGTCAATAAGACCCACAATGTTAGAAGCCTGATAAAACAAATGAACACATAAATGAAATTAATTTGATAAAATAGATGTAAATAGGATATATTACCACAAAAGCACAAGGTAGTAAGGGAAAGGAAGGTAATAAATCAAATGCCATCATGGAAATATTGAACAGAGAAAACTATTAAGCAATTAAGACAAAAAGTGCCACTGTTAGAACAGTATAGAAGAGGGATTAGATCAACAGAAATACTTAGAAAGCTACACATGATAAAGCAATGTGCAGTATCAGAAGAGAACAAGATCAGTTGTACACTACTGCAAATAATTAACTAAAGATATCAGCACAGGCAGAAAAAAATGAGAAGATATGCAGGTAAATATAAAAGAAAAGTAAAAAATAAGCAATTCATTGATGACCTAAAAAAGATTTATAGAGAATTGAAAAACAAAACAAGATAAATAAAAACACCAGCAAAAAAAGAAGAAATAAGCACATTTTGGAGAAATATCTAAGAAGACCCTGTGGAACAGAGCAAAGATGCTGAATAGATAGAAGAAGTAAAAATAATAGTAAGATGTTAAAATGTACAGGATATGAAACGGGGTAAATTAACAGCCAAAGAAATTGAAACAAAATTAAGAAAGGTTCCTAATTCCAAATCACCAGACCCATATCCATACCTAACTTCTGGGTGAAAGTATTAACACCTTTACACCAATATTTAGCCCTGAGTAAGAACTACTTATGTTTGCATCCTGAACAGACACCATCCTGGCTAACAATAGGAAAAACAATACTCCTCCTTCAGAGTGAACCTGCAAGCTATCCTAAAAACTATAGAACAATAACTTGTGTTCTGACTGGGTATAAACTATATGTATTGGAATTGATGGCGACAGAGTTTATATTCATTTGGAAGAAAACTCAATTATGGCAATAGAACAGAAGGGTAACAAAAGAAAGCCATATGGAAAAAAAACATAATTTGCTGTTAAAGACATAATGAAGAATTGTAACAACTTGAAGAATCTAAGTATGGCATGGATAGAAAGCATTTATTAGCATCCTATGTTCATGGATAGAGGAGTGCTTATACATGTATAAGCTACACCTTATATTGATCAGTTACATTACATTGTAGTGATCATGAAAGAGTGACAAATCACTTTGCAACTAAACCATGATATAGCACAAATGATTATCCCAAAGATAAAAATTCAGAAGAATATATTCCAAGGTGACTCTTTCACCACTGGTCTTTTGTCTTGCCCTTAACCCATTAAGCTGTCTACTTAACAGATTAGGCCATGGTTACAATTTGGCTCCCAGAAAACAACATAGTGTAAAGATTTTTCATCTTTTCTGTGGATAATTTAAAACTGTATAGTTCATTAGATGAGGAGATGAAAGCACAACTACAAGTGATCAAAACTTTCTCAGATAATATGAAATATTTATGTATGAATGTAATTTGGTCTTGATAAATGGTAAAAGCAACATTTAAAGCAGGAAAGCTGCAGAACCAAGAAAGTATTAGTCTGGGACACAAATTCAATAAAAAGCAATTTCAGGAGGATGAAATGTATATATATATTTGATGGGTTGACAATAAAACATGAACAAATATGAACAACTATCTCATAAGACCAGGCTTCATTTGAATAATAGAGAAGTACTTTGTTTAGCTTTGCTTCTGTTGTTGACATGGGGTTAGGATTGGTTGATAATGAATATAATTACAAGAAATAACTGTAGAATAGCCAGTCTTAGAAAGCATGAACATTAACACAAGTAAGCATAAAAAATAACAGATACTGTGATGAGAGTTAACTTCTGATCACTAAGACCTGAGACAGAATATTACCAGTTCAACAGTATGGCAGAGAAATGCTTGCTGCAGTCACAAATTGCATCAGAATAATCCCAGAGATGTGATATATAAAGTGTGTGTGTAGAGTGATTCGAGACAGAGGTGGACAGAAAAATTATTTACTTGCCTAAAAGTAGAAAAACAGTAAATGTTTGACGTATAAATATGAAGCAGAGATATCTCAGTTTCAGAGTCACATATGAAATCGGGGGCAAGCAGAAAAAAAGATAGAAATGGTTGGACTGAATTGGGGAGGAGAATATTACAGAAAGCCAGTAGTTTCCCCCGACCCCAGTTTAAATAATCAAGACTCTATAGCCCCTGTGTTATAACTGGGACAGGCTAAGCTTTAAGAAGGATTTTTGGTTTCTGGGAACTGGCTTTATACAACTCACTGACTTCTCTAAACTACACAGTGAATTATTTTTACACTTTAACTAAAAACACATTCATGGCTTTTGTTTAATATGCAGGTTTTACTGGTATTATTAAGTAGTTATGAATGTATATTTATTAATGAGATCTTATGTGAAAATAATTTTAATTTTGATTTACTAAATATCTTTATGCTGGTTTGTGGAGGAAATTATCTAACACTGGACTTCGAAGTAAGCACTAATTGGATGATATTGATTGTTTTTTTTTAGATGACTGTTTCTAAATATACCATTAACAATAAAATTAATTTTTTATATTGTACATCTTTTAGACTCAGCCTTTATTGTGGCTTGAACTGTGTTTATGAGGTACATTTTTGTTTATTATAGAAAGCTAAATAAATTGTGACATTTTGTATGGTCTCCCATCATCCATGGGGTTTCCTTAAGGCATTCTGTTTACCTTGCACATACTCCACTGTATCCTTGTAAGCAATCCTTGCTGTTACCCTTGTAACATAGGATATGGCTATAGTCCACTTCAATTTCAGAAATAATTAAATAAGTAAAAATAAATTTTCAGAAGTAATTATAAGTGAGGTCATGTATAAGAACTATCATTTCTTAGGAGATGCCTGAAATAATTAGTTTTACTGCTGAGCATGCCAAGGAAATTCAACAGTTTTATTTTGTCTTTGTAGAAACAAAGTGACTCTAGCAAGGTATGAAATATAGCTGAGTAGGTAACTGTAAACATTCAGAGCAAATGTAGGAGATGATTAGAAGCCCATGATGGAAGAAAGGGTAATATGAGATGAGAATGTATAATGGAGGTTAAAACATTTTCATGCTCTTTTTTGAGTCTCGAGTCTTTGTACAACCATTAAGTTCAGTCCCACTGACTCATTTGTCCAGTAATTCCTGGTATCCAAATATTTTGGGCACTGGAAGGTGAGAGCTGGGTACTGCGATAAGTCTGAGGATTTTACCAGGTTTCATATTTCAAAACAAGCTTGTTTCTTACTAACATAATCTTCTTGATGTCTACAGAACTGCCCCAAGGTGCTAGACTGTGTGAAGTACTTAACTTACAAAGATTCTTTTTTTATTATTTATTTACTGTTTATTTACCAAGGTAGGCCATTGATAAACTTGACCATTTTTAAACTCAGCATGGCAGAAATACAATCAAAGTAGCAATAAACTTTAATCAGTATCACTGATTATTGGTCATGAAAGAGCTAACATGCAGGGATCTACAAATCAGAATAATATGTGAATATAATAAGTATATGCAATACCGCAATTAATTGAATAAAGCAGGTAAGAACAGTAGCTTTACACTGTCATATTATCATCTAGAATAATGTTTGTATAGAGAAAATAATATATGAAGATCAAAATATTTGCAGTATATACAATTTTTTGCCATGGGGTGTGAAGGGCAGTAAGGCGTAAGTCAAAGAAGGGAAAGGCAGGAGAGACAGAAAAGAGGAAGAAAAATGTGGAGAGAATTATAAGGAAGAAGTGTTTATCAATCTCTTACCCAGGTTAAAGAGATACAGGCAGTAATACAGGAATCTGATAAAATGTTTAATAGTAAGCCAGGGTATATCCAGGTGATAAAACTTAATGCCTAGTCAAACTAGCTCTTTAAAGATTGCCTAACTGGGTTAAGGATATATTGGATCTGGAAATAATCCAGGAGTCCAACAGTTCTGGTTTAACATGTTCTGACAGAATATAAGCTATTAAATAAACATATTGTTTTATTTTCAACACATAGTAATAGCATATATTCATGATACCTAATTTGAAATAGTCTTTATGTGCAAGAAAAAAATGGAGAGCGTGGCGGGGTCGATGGTGGTAAGC
>NC_056737.1:196509802-196567790 GCF_019279795.1 Protopterus annectens
GTAGCCACAGCACTGCAGTTCAGGTACAGCATGCTAGGCGTGCTGTACCTGAACTGCAGTGCTGTGGCTACGTTCACAGCACTGCAGTTCAGGTACAGCATGCTAGGCGTTGGTCTTGCACACATTAGTAGCTGTGAGTGACCACAAGATGCATGATGATGATAGCACAGGGTACTACACCCCATCCAGTTACAGTGACCACAGTACTACTCATAGCAGTCATTGCTGTGCACCTCAATGTTGTGTGTGTGCAAACATATGCACCTATACACAATATGCATAGTATGTTGTGTGTGTGCTTACATATGCCAGTATACAGAATATGTACAGCAGTCGCCATCTGAACAAAGTGTCACATATATGTTCTGGAATGCTAGTGGGTGTATAGGTCACATGACACACATTGCGTATGTGTGGTGTTTAATGTTGCAGTCGTGTAGCATGCCATGCCATGGCTGGCACTGACATATCTGCAATATGTCCCACACTCACCATAACCACTGTACACTGGCCATGTTGAGCATTTGCATTCCTTCACGTCAACATGCACCACTCATCCTGTGTGTGTACATAGCATGCATGTGCAACACTTGTGCCCACTATTATCTGCTATGGACACAGACACTGTACTCAGACATGGAAATCTATGTGTCACACAGATAACACATGCAGCCATGGCATGTATACCTGTGAGTGATGGTGCACAGGGCATTGCAGAGCTGATTATACTTGCACAGCAAAGTTGTGTCCAGGTACACATTGTGTTCCAGGGTGTAGCCAATCACTGAACAACTACACAGTTGCATCAAAGCCATGTACACTGCCATGAAATAGGGGCACCTACACTTGCACTGCATGGTCTTGTGCAACACATATTCTGCATGCTGACACGTGTGTGGTGACTGTTTGCCTTGTGATACTGGCACCCACCTTCACTCACTATAGAGTATGTGTTGGATTGCTGGTGTGTGTGTGTGTGTGTGTGTGTGTGTATGTGCTGTAGTGAGGAGTGTATATGTGTGCATGTGTGCATGTGTTCATGTGTTCATGTATGCATGTGTGCATGTGTGCATGTGTTCATGTGTGCATGTGTGCATGCATCATGTGCAGACTGTAAAGTGTGTTTCCTGTCTTCCTCTCACAGGTGCTGAGTTAGGGGTGGCTGAAAGCAGCAGGGAACCTGAAGCCACTGCCACGAATAGTGGTGATGATGAGACATCTATTCTGTCACAGGAAGGTTTGACAGGGTCTGTCATTGGTCCGCCAATCGACAGTACACAGCGTTCAACCCCATCTATGCGCACACTCATACTGTCAATACATCCCTCATCACCAATGGCCATAGGCGAAGGACAGCATACAGTTGGCATTGACCAGGAGAGTGTGGTACCCATGGCACATGCATCCCCTCACAGCAGCCATAGCCGGATTCCTGGAATGGTACCACATAGGCAGAGGTCCAGGGGTTCTCGGGGGAGCACCGCTGGTCATATTTCCCCTGGCAGACATGCCCTCACAGGTCTTACAATGTCCAGTATGTTCCGGGCTGTAATGCAGGCTCAGGCACATATGGAACGGTACACCAGACAGGGACTTAGGGCGCAGAGGGCCCATTACACCGTTATCAATGACAGCATCCGTGACCTTACTGGTGCCATCCAGAATTACACCGAGGTCATTGATAGACATTGGGAGGAGACAGTAGATGCCCTCCACAATATGTCTTCCATGAGCCAGGACCGTGCGGGACGGTTACGACATGGACGCGAATGCATGCCAGCAACAGCAACAGCTGGCAGTGGTCACGGACAGCCCACAGTTCACAGCCACTCCCGTAGTGGCAGTACCAGCCCCAACCATGCTGGGGCTGGCCTGTCCATTGACCATCCCAGTAGACCACGTGCACGTAGCTCTGGACAGTCCCAGCAGGGACATGGGTCCAGTCATCATACATCTGCCTCTGACAGTACCCAGTCGGGGTTGGTACCCAATACTGTCCGTAGCATCCCTGCCAGGCACAGGTACTGTGTCCGTGGCTGGAGACAGTGATCTGTACAGCCTAGCAGGTACAGTCTGTGGCTGTCCCACAAACTACCGTATATGGCAGCCACATGGTGGAGCTGTGTGCATGCAGACACACAGACATTAAACAAACAACTAGGGCTCACACATACACACACACATTACATCAACATTGGCCCATGCTGTACTGTTGTCCCTCACACACACACACACACACACACACACACACACACACACACACACACACACACACACACACACACAGACATGTCGATTGGATGGGTCAATGTCAGGCTCTGGCAAACAACAACACACCCTGTGCATATGATGATACCTGTGTCACCTCCTGTCATCTGTAACATTGATGCTGGAACAGGCTAACATGGTGCTGATGCACAGGGTGACATTATAGCAGTGCAGCAATATTAGCAAGTTGTCAACAGGAAAGTGTAATGACATCCTTGTAGGTATGAGTGAGCAGGCATTATGCATCAAAGCTCTGATTGTCAATGTAGCATTGTTTACACCACTGTTAGGTCTGAGTATGTATTGTCCACCCATGTGCCACTTGGCTGAAGTGTAATGTGTTGCCAGCATGTGTTAGTGAGTGGACAGTACATGTGTGATGTGTGCAGTACAGATTAGCAAGTGTACATCTGTGAACATGGTGGGTGTGCACTGTCTGCATGTATGTGCATAGTGGACACATGGGACATGTGGTATACCCTGTTGTACACATTGTTAACATCTCATAGTAACTTTCAATGGCCAGTATGCATTCTACCACAGTTATGTACTAACATGGGTCCACATGTGTGTATTACATGGGTTGACACTATGCTGTGGGTGATACTGTTAATATCTGTCAATGATTTGCGGTCTGGTAGTATACACAACCTCAACAGCATGTCTATAAGCAATCATTGGATGATGTCCTGACAAATGACACACAGTGGTAGGGAACTCAGTAACAGTTAGATCCTTCCGGTACTATACTCTAACACTGACCAGTGGTATTGACCACCACCCATTCCTGGGACCACACCTGTTTGGCATATAGTCCCCTTAGGTACATGCATACACACTAGGGATGTGTCCATCCACATCTGGAAATGCATGCATTGGCCTACAATGCATTCCCTGGATGGGACGCATATCCTGCACAAGGGTATCATACAGACAGATACCTGTTGTCTGATACATGCTGTATAGCAGTAAGCGGCTATGGTATAGTCATCCACATTTACTATACATACTATCCCATCAGTACCACATCGATGGTAGACCTCAACATGTATGTTGGGTACCAATGTGTACATACAGCCTCGTGTTATGTCATGTGTCCCTTGGTATCCACATATCCATAGGTATTGTGGAGTCCCTCAGTGTATCACATAAGACATTAGAGGCCTGAATGCATATCCACAAGGCAGTTGTACACCTGTACAGACTGTCCATTATTGCCAGTTGTTGTTTTGTATGAACATGTCTGACATATACCCCAGGTATATATCCTCACTCAAACTACTCTTTAGTAACTGTCATGGGTGTGTGTGGCACAGATGACCTTGGCCACAGGTCACAACAGTGGACGGCCTTGTCACATACATACATATGTGACCTACGATCTGAGAAGCAGCGGCACAACCTGTCAATGGAAACAGATGTATTCATGTGGTATGCAGGCTTCACACCTATGTACTGATTGAGGGGACATGTACACATATATATTTGCCATGCAGATACCTGATGTGTGCAATGCACTTACTGTTTTAATCATAATATGTCCTACCATAGTAAAACCAAAACCCGCACCGCATTGACCAACAGTGACACACACTCTATCAGTGTTTGCAGGATTCAAACCCCTACCTAACTATGTTATGATACTAAAGAGAGACGCATTAACATGGTGTGCTATTTGCTTTACTGGCTGGTTGCTCTTCTCCTGCTGTATTTGTAGGATGGTGACATCATCAGCCTTTCCAAAGAGGAATGTACCTCTTTTAGTGAGTTTTCCCAGTCTCCAAAAAGGGCACTCCTCTCAAAGGAAACTGCACACACACACAGTCAGTGTTTGCAGGATTCAAACCCCTACCTAACTATGTTATGATACTAAAGAGAGCCTCATTAACACAGCACGCTATTTGCTTTACTGGCTGGATTCCCTTCTCCTGCTGTATTTGTAGGATGGTGACATCATCAGACTTTCCAAAGAGGAATGTACCTCTTTTAGTGAGTTTTCCCAGTCTCCAAAAAGGTCACTCCTCTCAAAGGAAACTGCACACCTACACACACAGTCAGCGTTTGCAAGATTCAAAGCCCTACCTCACTATGTTATGATACTGGAGAGAAACACATTAACACGGTGTGCTATTTGCTTTACTGGCTGGCTTCCTTTCTCCTGCTGTATTTATAGGATGGTGACATCATCAGACTGGACATGGTGATGTGTGTACACTTTGTTTTATGCCATTCCAGGAATGGTCCATGTGGGTCAGTAGGTGTCAACAGCTTGAACAGGACCTCATAATCCTTACCTTGTGAGATCTATCTGTGGACACATTGACATTCTTTCATATGTCAACACATATTTATGCACAGCTTGTTGGTTTTGTGGATACGACATGTGTCTGGGATGTTGATAAAGGGCTATTAAAAGTCTATGTGAGACATGTGCAGCTGTGTTCAGTGATGTATGTCCTGGGTGGCTGCCTTGCAAACAGTCTAGCATGTTTGGGAACCATGATCCACACATGAACATACCACAGTTGTTAGGGTTGTATGTATGTCAGCTTCCAATAGCTCTGTTTAAGACTTCAACCATGATGGACTCCATGACCTTGCAGATCAATCTTCATAGGCTTACTGGACTGTACTTCTCATGGTTTGTTATGCACCAACACTTGTGGGCAGTGCCATATGTTGCTGTAACATATTCAACGGTTCCACATGCTATGTAGAGTGTGAGGCTCAGCTGACTGTTCAGGTGGAGGATCTGTTTGTTCTGTAGTTTATGCATGACACATATTGGGAATCAATGTATTCCATTTGCTGCCATGCTTTTGGCATTGGGGGTAGCTGCTCATCCATTCTACATGTGATATCTCCTGGTATGATGATATGGACTATCATCACTGGGAGGTGGGTATGTATATATGGGCCTGTCTGTCAGGATGTCGGCATTATCTGTCAGGTACAGTTGGCCCTGACTCAAGACGTATATGGGTGTACACTGCTATTTATGACATAGCTGAAGGAGATGTCCTGATTCAGTCTGGACTCCTTCTCAGCTACACTTTACAAAACGCCAATGAACCTGAGCACTAATCCCTGTTATACTCTTTTACACACTTAACACCCTACTGATACTTTGTGATCAGGCTACAGAGTATGTCATCATAATATCCTGGCATGTCCAGGGGTCGGTTTCGTGTGTACTCTCCAGTCCAGCTGGTGAATATTGTGATGTTGACACAATGTCAAGTCTGCCTCATGTACACAGACAACCCTCTCCTCCTCCCGACAAACTCAGATATATGTGTGAGATGCACCTATATAGACATACAGGGTGCTGAACTCTCTCGACCCATGACTGGCACAGTCTATCAGGTGGTGAAGGTAACCACACACACCACATATCAGTCTCACATATCCTCTAGCGACAGCACTCAAACCACATTATCACACATAGACATACTCGGATGCTGTAAATGAACTCTGCCTAAGCAGCAGAGACCTCCAAAGCAGACACACACACACAACTGCTACCCCACTACAATACCCACATATCACATAGTTCACAATGTCAGTGTGCCACACAGTCACTGCCCTTCGGGCTAAACAACACACCTAATACACTTGTAATAGGCGATACTTATTGTCAGACACACTGACGTACCACTCACCAGCCCAAACAAGGGAATAGTCACTTTGGGCTGTCTGTCGGATGCCAGAATCTGCCACATAACACATGCAGTCAGGTCACTCCAAAGCAAGTACAGGACTGGCACCATCATTGTCCATGCTGGTACGTAAAACTCAGACATTACTCCCTGGACCACATGACATGATGCATGGAGGAACACTCTGATCATGTAGCCCAGGCCAGTATGACCCTGACCTTGTCTAGCATCTTACACCCACCAATTATGATGTCACAGTATACAGACAAACATATCATGTTTAACAGTTGGCTAACAAATTGGTGTCATTCATAGGGGTTACAGTGTCTGTCAGCCTGTGGTGACATGCTCGACATGCCACGTAGCTTCACTATGGACAGCTTGCACCTGCCACCCTTGGACTTTCGAATGCTGGCTAAGGCTCTTGCTACCACCATAGTGCCTTTCTTAAGCAGGGCTCAAAAGACAAACACACCTCCATAGACATTACAGGTTAAATGAAACTATGGGTAATGCTGCTCAACACCAGATGTGTTATCCTCATATTGCGGCCATTCAGGACTCTCCTCAGTATGGGGGATAGCGATATCTGTGCACTAACAGACGCCTGGTTCAGGCTCACTTATGCACAACAGCACTACCAGGTTATGTTTCATACCATGCTTTCTGACCACAAGACTTGGAACAGACAACACAACTAGGGGGAGTATCCATATACATCACAGATACACACACCTCCGGTTTAGTAGCACTGCACAAAGCATCACAGACCATACATATACAACTACCATTGTGCAAAACTGCCTTTCAGTTTGTTGCCTGCTACAGACCACCCTCCCAAACTCAGGAACCACACTCAGCTTTCATGGGAACTATGGAGAATATGAAGGTCTCCACAAACACCATTATATTGGGTGACTTCAAATACACAAATATTGACTGGGGATACTACTCAAGCCCCAACACCCTCACCCAACAGTCGCTACAATTTGTAGACTCATATGCTATGGCACAACCAGTCAGCACAGCCACAAGGGGGAATACATATTGGACCTGATCATCACCAACATGGGGACTCTATGTTCCACACCAGTGAAATACCCCTCATTGGTAAGGTCAGAACATACATGTATCTCACTGGACATACATATACCCTCCACACACCCATCCTGGGTAATCTTGGTGAACTTCTCATGAGCCAACGTCTCACTTCACCAAAGCAAGGTGGTATCCTTCAGAGACCCTGAGACAGTGCCAAATATGGCTCAGACTGCTGAATCCTTTACATACACATTCTATGGATACCTAGTGGACTGCATGGATTGTGCTATCCCAAATAACAACAGGACTCACTCCTCCAATGACAGGGGACATGTCTGGTAGACCCCAGCCATTAATAAGCTGTACAACGTCAGGAGGAAGCTACTACATGATAGAGCACAATCCCAGACGGGGAAGGCATCTGTGATCTGTACTAGCAGACAGCTACGATCACTCATGAACTTTTCTAAGGGCTGCTTCTACACCAGACACATAGGACCATCACACAGCCTTCTTCAATTATGTCAGGAACCTGGGTGGACACTCACTGATATGCTGTGAGTTACTGCATACTGACTAAACTTACCCTGAACCCACTGGCATTGCCAACATCCTGGCAAACAGGTTAAGTGCAGATATCTCCCCCCATCCCCCCTAAGGAGCAACTATCCATCCCAACAGAGTGTAACCTCCCTGACATCACACAGTAACAGGTGAGTGCTGCCCTCCCCAAAGTGTACATCACAGCATCAATGGGACCAGACGGTGTCCCGGCCAGCATCTTACACGAGCTTCAAGACAGACGTAACCCTTACATTACATCACTGTTCAATACCAGAGTTACTACAGGATATGTACCCAAGGAATGGCGTACAGCGACAGTGATCCCACTCCACAGAGTTGGTGCCACAACAGACCACAGACAATATTGCCCTATAAGCCTAACTAGCCTGTTCTGCAAAGCTATGGAGTGTATTGTCATGGGACTCATACACATAGACATCGGGAACCTACAGACACTGTGTCCTACACATTTCAACATTGTTGTGGGCAGATCTTGCCTCTTGAACCTGTTTGTATTTTTTAAACGGTTAACAGGTCCATTGACATAGAGACGGTTGTCCACACAGCCTACCTGAACCTTGCAAAACCCTTCAGCACAATAACCCACTGGGCCATTATGCATAGGCTCACCAGCGTCGATATGGCACATATCTCACATGATGGATTGCTACCTGGATCAAGGATAGCACCCGCATGGTCATAATTGCAGGTGCCATGTCTGACTATACACCAGTTACACATGGCATCCCACACGGCTTGGTCCTGGGACCTCTCTTGTTCAGTATATATTTGTCTGACGTACAGGCTACCAGAGGGGGAATATGGCTGAACATGTTCGCACTTGACTGCAAACTGGGTGCCATAATCAACTCTCCAGCTGCCACATGCATACTCAAACAGGGTCTCACAGAGATGGATGACTGGTGCCTGAGCCATGGCCTACAGCTAAATGCCATTAGTTGCATAGTCATCCCCTTTGGGAATAACAACATGCCCACACATTACCACATAGGTAGTACTCCCATTACATACGGTAGGAGTTTTTAGGGGTTTGGGGACATGACTTGTTCGTACTGTCGTCTTTGACAATCATGTTGCCAAAGTGGTTGGACAGACCTTCTATATAGGCCACCTTATCCCATATGGTTTCACATCTAGATCGGGTAAGGTCATTGTGCCCTTATGCTCATCACAACCATGCTTGGTTACAATGCCACATTTGGGGTGTACCTTACCCGACATTTGCAGCAACTGTACTGGCCACAGAAGTTCCTCACCAAGCAGATCTAGGGACTCACACGGATGCCCTGCACAGTTTGGATGCAGTAACTCCAGCTCTACTCAGTCACTTACCACCTACTCAGATATGATGTGTGCCTGTTGTTTATAGATATACCCAACCCAGAGTTACTGGACATGCTCCACCTCAGGATATCCGACTCCCTTGGAGCTACACATTCCAGGGACATATACCTCAGCACAGATGTTAATAGGACATGCTGGAGGGACAGATTCTTATCCCAGAGGTTCCACTCACTTCGGATTGTAATCCCAGTTTCACATAGGCAGAGCCACCCACTGACTACCTACAGGAGATATCTTGACGACTGTATGGGTGATCGTATGTTTACCCCTGGGATATCTTCTGTGTCCCTGCTAGACAGAGGAACACTAGCCTAAATGTACATGGGCTATCTTGTGTGACCTACTATTCACACGCACAGTGTAGTAATCTGATAGGGTTGTGAATGCCAAACACACTCTGGCTAGGCTTGTACATGCCCTAGGGCAGATAGCCTAGTATCAACCTCTGAACCTATGCTAATGTTCGGGATGCACAATGTTTATTGCTGATACTGTTTGCAGGTCTTTATCGTCTTTGCTTTACCAGTTTCTATGAACAACTTAGGTATCTGCAGAACATATTTGATTATGACAGGGTTCCACTATATTATATATGTGTCTGTTGTCATATAACTGTGTACACAGGGTGGATTGCTGGATAGTGAGAGGTTCCTGGGTTAACACATGCAACTGCCAGATATGTGTGGCCCACTGCTGTACTCAGACATGGCCTAAGTGTATGAGCATGCCCAGTTCAGGCTTTCTGTGTTTTGTTGCCTGACATTTGTCTCATTTATTCAAGTGTGTGAACATGCCCAGTGCGACCTTTCAGTATGTTGCTATCTGAGGTCCACTACATTTGTTGATGTGTGTGAACATGACCAATATTAACATTTATACTGTGTGTGTTGGAAATCAGGTTATGTTCTTACTGCAGGACTCACCTTTGTGTCATAACTCGACAGGGATTATGCTGTGACTGCAGGGTTTCCATGAGATACTTTGCATAGACTTATCAACATTCCTTCAGACAGGCTGACCACTGCAATATTGTCATGGTTTAGTGGTTCAGTACTTTAACTATAGTGCACCGTATCCTGGGTTCGAGGCCCATCACTGCTTTATATTTTCATACTGAGCAGACCAGACTGCTTAAGGGCCAGTTAAGCAAATATGATCATGTTGGCTTTTGTTCAGCTATGCCCTACTTAGACCAGGCTTGTCCGACATTGCTCAGTATTCACCAACATTGCTGGACGTTGCCCAGTATTACTCAACATTGACCACAGTTGTGCTAGTTGGTGTGTGTGATTTTGTTTGCATATACTACATGGTGGTAAATGCTGTTTAGCATTGCTTTATATTGCTTAACACATGGCAATCATGCCTCAGGTGGTGCTGCAGGGCTGCCTATGTTGGATGCACATACTACACTCCCTGTACATGTTTGAAAGCAGGTAGTGTCAACTTAGGCATCCCTTTTACTATATGTTCAAGTCAGAGAGAGGTATAATTTCCAGAGTTCCTACTGAGCCAGTGTATGTGCTATGCGTTGCCTCTTTGCCAAGGCCAAAGCATACTGGGCACTCCTCCTTCTGCCTACTGGGGCAGGCTCAGGTTGTTCCTCCTCCGAGTCACCTCTGCCTGTGATGGCCCAGGCCTATACTGGTTCTGCTGCAGCTGTTTTTGCAGGATCATATTATGTAACATAGCACATACCATGACAATTTGGGTACATGTAGTTGGTGAGTACTGCAAGGCTCCACCAGATGTGTCCAGGCACCGGGATCATGACTTGAGTAGCCCAAACACACGCTCGATTACATTCCATGTTTGTGCGTGTGCCTCATTATGGCATTCCTGTTCAGGTGTGTGTGCGTTTCTGATGGGTGTCATTAGCCACGGCTCCAGTGCATAGCCAGCATCCCCCACTAGGTGACCATGTGGGATGTCCCCATTGGCAAATGTCTGGTACAGCTGTGTCAGATGCCAGATATGGGAATCATGGTAGCTTCCAGGGCAGCTAGCACACACATTCAGTATTATGCCCTGGGCATCACACATGACCTGGCAGTTGATGAAGGGGAAGACCTTGTGGTTGAAGTAGACCCTACCCCGCTCTCCGGCTGGTGTTTGATGCGTATGTGAGTGCAGTCTATTGCACCCACTACCTCAGGGTATTCCACTATTTGCTGGAAGAGACGCATATTGCTGGCCAATACCTCACGGGAATTGGGGAAATATACACAATCACCGACATGTGCTGATATGGCATCCAGGAACTGGTGCAGTACCCTGGATGCTGATGCCTGTGATATCCCCATCATATCACCAGTTGGTGTCTGGAAGGTACCTGTTGCTAATATTCTTAGGCCAATACATACCTTGGTTTCCACTGGGATGCATTCCCCTCTGTTGGTTCTGTGTGTGAGGCGTGGCCTGCACAGTTCAACAATTTGCTGCAGGAGATCTCTGCCCAGTTTATAGCGCTCCACTATCTCCAGCTCATGTAGCCCCTGGTAGGTTACCCTGGGCCTGTACACTCTTCTCCGTCTCCTCACTGTGGGTTGTCCATCAGCATTTCCATTGTCACCATCCTCAGCATATTGCATATGTCGCCTTATAACAGCAATGGCAGCCCCTAACATTTCTTTGTCTCAGTAAAGCTTTTCCAGTTTTCACTTCTATTAGCTTACTGCAGTGCCTGTTGTGAAAAACATAATAGGCTGTTCTTTGCAGAGTTTTAAGTGCTAGGCTGGGCTGGGCTAGTGTACTGCGTGTATAATTGCCTGATTCTGATTGTTTTCACCTGCTAGCTCTGCTAGTACTCTCTCGTAGCTTCCTACTATTTGTTGTGTTTCCTTTTTCCTTTCTGTTTCCGCGGGGGACAGCACCGCGCACACAAGTGCAAACACGCTCACAGCAGCTCACATGCGTGCACGCATGCTTACACAGACTAAAACTTGCTTATTCGGGTTAAAATGCACTCACTCCAGCGCAAACATGCTTACAACTCTTTAAACAGCTTTATACATGCCTACTCCAGCTTAAACACGTGCACTCACACTTACACGCGCGCACTCTATCTTACTCGGGTTTACAGGCACACACAGGCATGCATACCCGCTCAGCAAGAAACTTTGGTGTTATCCACGGCATACACCTTCCATTTCTTGCCCTTACCTAGCCTACCTGTTGACACACCTCTTTCCATGATGTGTAAATGACAGCTGACACATGCCACTCTGCTCCAATGAGCTTCACTTCTTTCATACATACCCCCTATCTTCTATCCTGTTACTCCCCTTGTCTTATTCCTACACTCCACTGACTGTGCTCATTTGCTATGTAAACTTGCGATTCACTATCCTAACCCTCCTTTGCATAGGATTGCCTACTAATGCTTGGTTACATCTCTTAGACTGAGCATCCCCCCTTAGCAACCTCTACTTGGTGGCCATGTTGTCTTCAGCCTGCCATTCCCTTGCATTGTACATTAACAATTTAAATAAGATCCACATTTGTGGGTTTTAATTTTTAGTTTTCTGATTTTTGGAGCGCAGCCCATTTGCGCGGCGCTGCACTACGCTTAAACATCTAAAATCGGAGAAAAAAATTACTATTGTTTTTTCATATTGCATCGGGAAACATTGCCAATGGCCGTATATTTGGCCATTGGCATGCTTCCTGCACTGGATGCAGCCTTTATTTGGAGCTGTCATGGCTCTGTTTTGCTATTTGCAGAACAGTACTCAGTTGTCAACTGAGTACATTTCTGCAAATAACACTGCTCTTACTTGGACAGGTTCGAGTTTCCTGAATCGCAAATCTACCTCATTTGCATGCCTTTTGCCTGCAATTGAGATTTGCATACCCAGCCCTGTCCATGTAAGAGCTGTTTTAGGAGCTCTCTTGCACACCCCTGCAGGCTGTTCCTGGATCGCTCGTCGGACATGATGGCTGCATGGAGTCTTACTCTACTCTTAGACTCTGTGCAAGCCATCGTGAATCCAGCCCATAATGTGCAAATCTTAACATATATATGATTATTATGTGCATGATGATTAAACCATTAGAATTATGGAAACTACAGAGTATGAAGGCAGCTCTGTGTTTTTGTTTTATGGGCCACTCTGTCCAGGTATGTGGTAATCACAGGTGTACATCTTAAATATTAATTATATTGAACCTTTTCTAAACTGAAGTAAAAGTAAAAGCAGTGAATAATAATAATAATAAGAATCATTCCTTATAGTTTGGCTTCATAAATTATTTTTTTACTAATAAACTAATACAGCTATAAACATGGGACATACTTGTAATCTATGAAATGTGCTTCACTACCTTCTTCTAGAAATGCATTTTAATATTAATGTTTAAGCTGTCTTGTATTGGTGATGCTGTATATGCATATGCTAAAACAAGAGCATAAAAAAAGTATTCATACATGGAAAATAAAGAAAAACAGCTTTTATAAACACATAAAAAATAAAAGAATATGCCTTTTATTGCAGGGATACAGATTACAAGCTTAGCCAGAAAGCATGACAACTGCTTGAATTCAGAACTTACTACATTTTTAAACATATCTGGCTTATTTATTTATTTATTTAGTACAGAATACATGCATTTGGTCGAATGGCAGAGTACCGATGCTACAAATGCCGAAAGCAGTGACCGCAGTTTTGTATATGTTGAATTTTCAGATGCTGAACGAAATACCAAACGCTGGCCAAGCTAATATTCCCCCTCTCGACCCATGGTAATGCTTGTTGCAGTGGTTGTGCGACTGGGAATTTTGAATTTGAAGTTACACATGATATTATGAGCGTTCATGCCTGCGAGTTTCGACATTATGATTTGGAAAAACGACCGTTCGGCATTTGGTTGCACGACCAAATGCATGTGTTCCATTTAGTACTATATTTAAACTTGTTAACCAATTAAGTGGGCTGCTTCATTTCATTCATTTTGCAAGCCACAAAGGAAAGAGAGTAAATGTGTGGATTTGTTGTCTGATATCTGCTTTATCAATAGACTAGCATTATTACAATGATTAATTTCCTCACCGTGAGAGTTAGGAGAGACTCCATCTCCCCAACAAGCCATGAAAACAGGTGAATGAATTACTGTTTTGAAACAATAGGAAAGACTAAATAAATGGCTACATGTTACAATTTGCAGGCTACAGAGTACCTTTTTTTTTTCTTTCATGGGATGTTAACAATTTTCCAGAAAGTAAAAATCATATATGCCTGGTATTTCTGAAATAAATTTGCTTGGTGTTTTAATTCTATAAAGAATTATTTCATCATCAGGCAGAAATGTGTCAAAGACTTTTGCTTAAACACAAACGTATGCACATAAACTCACACACATACACACACACACACACACACACACACACACACACACACACACACAAACACACACAAAAAAAAATACTTCTAAACAGATAAAGTCACTTGATGACTTATTTAAACACTGTGAAGAAAAAGGCAATAAGAACAGAGCTGGCCCACAGTTTGTTCATTCCGTACCACAGCTCTATAAACATACATACATCTTCTGATTCATGCATTAAGCTGTACACATGATACAAACACAGACTGGGTCACACAATATACAGATCAACAAAAGATATACTGATGAAGTCAACTGTCTATATTCTAAGAGAGAGAGAGAGAGAGAAGTTTAGCATAAGTAGTGGTAGCTCATTTTACTGCAACATCAGGTGCAACATAATATAAGTGATTTTGTATGAGATGTTATGTTGAGGTAGGGAACAGACTGCTGGTACAGAAGAACATGTGATATGTTAGCAGAATTGCTTCTCACACTATTATGATACTCGCACTCATTCACTGATGTCATGCAACTATCACCCTAAGAATTGTACCTTACTGCCTGTTAGTTGTCCTAGAAAGTGAGGGCCTGGTGCAAAAAACCTGGCCACTATTATTTTGCTTTCCATATATTGCTTGTATACAATAACACATTATCACCTGTGGATAAAGCATGCAATGGTCGCAATTATTAAGACAGTGTAATAAATCTAAATTTCACAGAATATTTAATATAAGTAACCTTTTGACTGAAACTGGCATCAGTGATATTGCTGCATATTGGCTAGTTTATACTGATGTATATTCCATAGTCCAGGATTATGATAGTCACCTGAGGACAGAAAATTAAATAGTGACCCTAAATGAATGGCTTAACAAATTCAGACTAAAAATAAATGACTGCCCAGCGCCCTGTAGAACATGAAAGGACATGGGCTTTTTCTCATGCTCCTGCTGCAGGCTCTCCTGAAAAGAGTGCTTCACTGCATCCTTAGTTACACCACACAGTCACCATTAAGGATGCTTCTGATTACAGTGGCCGAGTCATCCACCAAGTTCCATGCTCTCCACCCCCCCCCCCAAACTGGCTACCCATTTATCAATCAAGCAGCTCTGCAATCCTGGATGGCAGGCATTACAGGTTGTTACCTTCATTGCATGCAATGTCTTTGAACTGGCATTTTTACATTTTCTCTCTAAAATGAATCCCAACTAATACATTAATGAACTTTTGCTAAAAATATTCTTTTTCTATAATGATCTCATATAATACTTCCTGTGAACCACAGCAGGTCTAATACCCGGTAGTGTGAATATTGGCTATAGATGATTATCACTGTTGAAGTGATACACCAATCCTATGTGCAAACATGGGGTAAAGGGGATTTGAGTGAATGTATGGACAATACTTCCCTGTGAAGTACCATTACTGTAAGGCACATTTCTTTCCCACATTAGACTCAAAGCTGAGTACTGTTTTCTTAACAGCAATCTCCAATGCTGTCATGTTCTATGTAGGACTTGTGGCTCTCACAACTCTTAATTATTAAATACATGACATAAATACCCCAAAATATAAATTACATGGGCTATGGTAGCTCATGGTAGTGGGCCACAAGGTAATATCTACTTCTCCAAGATTTTCAGGATTTTCACCACACCTTTACATTTATTTTTGTGTTTGTGTGTGTGCACGTGTGTGTGTGTGTGTGTGTGTGTGTGTGAATGATTGGTAGAGGAAGTAATAAGTAAAATGAGGCTTAAAGATAAATTGCAAGTTGAATTTGGCTAATAGTTAACCAGCTGGATGCTGCATCAGAATAGTCAGATTTGCTGATTCAGTATTGAATAATAGTAATAATAATAATAATAAGATATGTGATTCTCAGAAAATGTTTCCTCATCTTGCAGAGCCACTTCAAAACTAACACTGAATCATTCTGAACAAGTAAGCAATTGCCGGTGCTGAATATGGTCTTGTACTGGACTTGAACTACAACAAAAATCCACTACTGTGAGTTAAACATGTAGAAAATAAAATAAAAAAGATAAAAGTAGATGGCAATTTAAAATGTAATACATTAAGCCTTCAGTTCATTCAAAATGTTATGTTATACAAGAGGTCTTACAATTCTTTAGAAAGCTTATCTTTTGCAATCAGTCCATCTTGTATGTTGTTGTTTGGCATTTGAAAGTTGATTTTTAATAGCATAACTTAAAAAAGTAATATTAAAATTTAAGTCTTATGGCCATGTGATGCTTGTTTTATACAGTTCTGGAAATTGCTAAGTAGAGGCATCTGTTGTGGTAAAAGGAAATAACACAGACAGTTATGTTGTTTGAGTCTATGCTTAACTGTCAAATAGCATTTCAGTTGAAAGGCTAAACATCAAACCCTGCCCACTGAATGTTCATTTAGCGAGTGTTCAGTTCAGCAAATGGGAAGATAACTAGTTGGCCAACACTTCTGCCTTTTTGCCCACTGTAGTGCAATCTCAGAGTTGGTATATATAGTTAGGGGGTATGGGAGTCAAAGCCCCCCATATTGGGGGTGGGGGTGGGGGGCTCCACCTGGGTAGGTTTGAAATGCTGCATTTTGAAAGATAGGGAAGCATTGGCTAACTAGTTACTTTTCCTTGTGAACAAATTAACATTCACTGAATGAATGAATGAATGAATGTTTGATGGTTAGGGTTTGATGGAAATGTTATTTAGCAGTGAAACATAGACCCATGTTATTCAGGGCTTGTTCAAATAAGTGACGCTGAGAAAAGAAGTAATTCTGAGAAATAATTTAAGAATGTTAGAATAGCTACGGAAGCTATCATGCATGAGTTCCAATTGATTGCTCATAAGTTATGATGCATACAAGGCAACTGGAAGTATGGACATTTGACAGATGGTATGAGAATAATCTGATGCCATTTTGCATATGAGGCAACAATGTTGCCAAATCAAAGCTAAAGCAGATAAGGCACAAAACCAAATAGTGTATCCTGAGCAGCAATTGGTGAGTTTTAACATAAAGTTAGGCAGCTCAATGTCAGGTTAACCAGAATTACAGAAGGACAAAAAGCTTTGAATTGTTTGGACTTAGTGAAGGAGAAAATGGTGTGCAGGGTTGCTTTTTCTAAAAAGTCGTTTCTCATTGACAAGTCATATCATTAGCCATTGACTGATACAGTCAGAGTGGGGATGTCACAAGCACTATGTGTGCAGTTTGTGACATGGCTTGATATAAATAAAGACGTTTGGCAACTTTGTTGTACAGGTAAAACATATTTTCATAGATGACTACTAGGACTGTCTTGAAGGAACATTTTATGCTTATCCAATAACCTGAGATCAGACTCAAACCTGTAATCTTCATGCCAAACCCACTCCTTGTGGAAAAGATATCTGCCTATGTTGACCATGATTCTTCAGAGGCTATTCTTATAACTTTAGAAAATTGCAACCTTTGTATAAGAGTGTTTTGAAGGAAGATAACCTATATATTGACTTCAACAATGTTGAAGGTATTTCTTCTTAGTGGGGTTTAGATTTTTGCAAACTCACACTTGGTTATAGACAGTATTAAGGATATATAGTAAGGGCAGGTGCTTTTTATGGAAGAACATAATATTCAATCTGTGTTTTATTTTATTTTATACATTGGTTAACTGGGTTCATGGAACATAACTGCACCTTTTCATATGTTACCTGGGAGAAGTTTACTATTAAAAGCTCCGAACTCAGAACACCAAGACAAGGAATGCCTTAGACCGGTAATACTGAGTGTTTGCCTTTGTCCCCATTCCAAATCCATGTATGTGCTAGATTCTGGCTACACAATGGTGAAGAACCTTTAAAGGGACCAGACTGTCACCCACCCATGACTTTAGGCTTCCAAAGCAGTTTTGTCTGAAGCCTTGAGGCACAAAACACCCAAATAAAGACTTACGCCACCCAGCCAAGGTCAGGCAGTGCCTCAGTCTCTTCCTCATCTAGTGCTTCTACCCAGCAACTTTTCAAATTAGTTTAGGATTTAAACTCTTTTTGAAATCAAAGCAACTATTATTTGAAATCCATAAGGTGTCTGAGAGGCCCCTTTCAAAAACAAAAGGGTGAAACCTACTTTAGGGTATTTGGATACTCCTGATTCTGATGCAGATGAACTGGCCTATGTGAGGCAGATCCCTACTGCTGCACTATATGAATCTGATACTGATGACACCCTGTGCTCTTTATCTCCACTAGAGGATTCCTCCTCCTTCAAAAGGAGTATCATGTGAGAGGCAAAGGTGTAGTCAGAGAATGAAGCTTAAAATAGAACTTTCATGGGCATTACTGAACATAGGACACTAGCTTTCCTTCAATAAATGATGGTCTACAGAATCTATTTACCAATGCATCTGTGGAGCCAGATTTTCTCTTCCTCAGTTGTAGGAAATCTGACCACTTTTACATGGTTAAGGATTCCAAAAATTCATATACGAAAATCTTTAATCTAATCCATCTGTGGTGTTTTGAGATTCCAAAGGCTCATAGTTAAGTACTAGGTTAGCTGGCATTGTGGGCTATTTTGACCCTATCTAATTTCCCCTCAAAGGTGAGAATCAAACCTCACATCTTGTGTCTTTTGAGGTAAACACCTTAGCAAGGTATGCCAAAGAGCCTTCCATGCAAAAGAATAACATTTCCACTCTGACTCTTTTCAGAACATTCTTCAGAAGGAAGCTATTTCAGCCAAGAAGTTTCTCAAAACATTCAGTTGCATGCTGTCTTGAATTCTTGTGGCATTTTTAGCCTGCTGGCACATGAGGAAAATCCAGTGGTATCTCAGAAATAAGTGGTGCACCATTCTTAACTTCCTCCTCCTCTTCTGCATCAGGAAGGAGATCACATGATGGATAACCGTCACAGCTCAGTTTAAACCTGCCATTTAAGACAGCCCAGCCCAGTGTGACTCTCACTATAGACTTCACGGATCTACCTGGAAGGTCGTGTAGTCACACTTTGAATTTGGGGGCCTAGGATCAAAACTGGGGGGATGAGATAGAATTGTAAGCTTTCAGATAGATATAGAAAGCAGGATCCACCAGGTCAAGACAGACAATGCAACAGTGATGTTTTCATTTGTAACTACTGTGCCTGGGTGATATTCTAAAAAGTCAAAAGTAACTTTATTGTCATTTAGATCTACACAAGTGTAGATTAAATGAGATTCCATGCAATCAGCTCATCATGAGAAAGACAAAAAAGAAATCACATACATAGAAAGACATAGTGGGGAATTTAATAAAAGCCTACATGTTTTTTTTTTCCATGTAGGCATCGCACTGTGCTGCTAACTTGGCTAATTCAGTAAGCGCTGCTGAGCAACACGCCCGAGAGTGCCAACACGGAAACTTTCGTGGCGTGCAAATCACCTCATAAGCAGGAGAATCTCATGCAAATGAGGCAGGTAGAGCAATCTAGTAAGTAGACAGGCATCTCTTCAGACCCTGTGTCAGTGCCTGTAATATATACAGAAAACCTCCATGTACTGGAGTGTAGAGACACAAAAGGGGTCATAAAAATATTCGGACAGAAATGTCATACCAAATATACATATGAGCGAGATTATAATCCTGTTTGTTGGAAAAATTAAAGGAAATAAGTTAAAATAACTATTTTTTTTAATAATCACAAACATGTTTTACAAAAAAATTTAAAAAAATCAGAAAAAAAAAACAAATTAATCAGTATATGACAGAAATGTATTACAGAACAGTGTGTAGAGTCCCTACAATGGTGCATTGGTGCTGCTGCTAATGTGGTTGGGCTCTAAAGAGTGTAGTTTCCAGGCTGTGACCACAGATACCTATGAAATGAGGTGGAGGTACTGAATAGCAGAAAGGAGTAATCATGTCTGCATATCCTCTTTGTGTAGGCATAGACCCATGTTATTTACACAGGAGATAGTTGACTTGAGGGGGGGGGGTGTCTACTGCCTTCTAAGCTCATTTTAGCTTAGATGCACATGTTTGCGCAACATGCCACCTGGTTGAGCATGTCCTTTCAGGGTGGTGTGTTTACTAACTTCTAAGCTTTGTTTACCTTCTGTGCGCATGTTTGCGTGACAGGCCGCTGTGCTGAGCATGTTTAAAAAAATGTATGTAATTACCTTTGAACATTGTTTAAGCTAAAATAGGGCCATTAAATGCTAACTCATTAACCCCGACTATCGTCTCATGGCACCTCTGTGCTTACATCTGAGCATGCTATGAGACGGTAGTAACTGTATGATGTTACCCCCCAAGTGCCTTCTACAAGCATGGGAAACTTTGCAGTGATATTTTAGCTCTACTTTAAAAAAAAATTGAAAAAGTACCTGAACTTAATCAGTTACTTCCTCAACTTAATTTTCACTGTGGAGTTAAGTGATGTTCGTATTGGACGTTTTGGAGGAAATCAGGTCGCCATGCACTCTGTTTACTTCTTATCACAGCAAGCCGATTCTCTATGCTCTCCATGAAGGAAGTTGTGGCAGCCAATCAGATTCTTGGAGCTAATAGGGTGGCTATAGTTTCTGCTGCATTCCTAATAACCCAGCCGATTCCCCAGTAATATCCTGTGTTATAAGAGCAATTAGCTATGTGTGAAAGCTTTCTGTTTTTGCTCTGGCACTGGTAGCTGTCAATGAATCAGGGATTTCAGTTACTCAGCAGAGTGAGACACTTAAAATATTAGTACTTGACACTGACACAGAACAAGTGCATGTGAGTTGTACCGGCAGTGTGTTCACTGAGGAGAATGTTGCCCGATCCAGTTGAAGAATAACATAAACATGGCGGAAAAATTCATCCCCATTCTTACTCCATTAAGAAATTTAAAAAATCTAAGACCTTTGCAAACAATCCTCTTTCATAAACATTCACCCAAATATGCATTGTCCAGATGAAGTGATTTGAATTTATTCAGTTTCTTCCCAAAAGTCTAGATATTTTGTTTGAGAGAAGCATAACGCATAGATGAGTCCAAGGGATTAAATCTATTTTCAGCTCCACCCTCACTGTCAAACACAGACATCCATTCTAACACCTTATTAAGATCACACAAATTTGGTTCCACTTTGAGGACACCATCACTGCATTTTTACTTATTCCATCATAGACCACATCAGCATAACTTCTAAACTCCCCATTGTTATCTTTTTCCAGAGAACCGAGGCTGCCCCAACTATTGGGTATCACATACTGCAACAGCTTTATCAATAAATTACTCAGTCCAGAGGGGGATAGTTTAATCATAATTAACTGCACCGTTCTCCATCTCCACCATAGAACTGATTAATTTCTAGGATGATATCAGGCTATACATGCCAAAAAGAAAATTAACAAGAAAAAAGCAAGGTGCATCCTGACAGAGAGTGGTTAAGTCGGTCCACAAGTTGTGAAAAATGTTGTGTCTTTCAGCTTTTTCTGGTTGGGGGTCACCACAATGAATCACCGATCCACTAATGATTGGCAGTGGAGTCAAGTTGCCAGCCCAATGCCCAACCTTCAAAGTAGGCACACCCACTCATGCAGGCATCTACCTGCATAAAATTCACTCAACCACGGGGGACATGCTGTTAATAAAAAAAAAAAAATACTTTCATTCCAATTCCAGTTTTACATATATCATAATTATTAATAGTAAACGGGAGAGACATAGCTGTACTAAAATTGCAGATACAGATATACAGTTTGAATGTTTTTTTGTAATAGCAGATATTTATGATCTTGATATAGTAGTGCCTCAAGTTTTAGGTCTAGAATGGTTTAGGGAAGTTATTCTGGAATCAAATCAAATTAATTCTAGGGAAGTGGATTTAATATGTGAAATAAATTCTTTTTTCTTATAATTTTGTATGTATGAAGGGGGGTTATTCAAAGAGAAACTTTTTTTTTTTCTGACAGGCGGTACCCAGAATTTATGCTCAACAAAATCTTAGAGGAAATTTATAAAAAAGGAAGGATTAATTTTCACCCGTTTTGAAGAAAGCACTGGTGAAAAGGGACATGACTGTTCTAAACAATAAATCTTATGCCTTTTTTGTCCATATTTCCAGGACTACATTTCCCATTTCTGCAAGACACACTCCATAGGGCTTTGAGACCCTGGTCTACTTCATCCTTCAGGCCTACTAGCTGCCTGTCTGAAGTAGATATGGACAGAAGGATGAGGAAATTTGTCCAGGCTGAAATTCAGTTGGGAGTTTTTTCTGCTGCATCTCCCATCAGAACCATGAGCTATGGACCATTCCAGACCCCTGTAGTTGCTTCTACTCCAGTCCCCCCCTCTGCTTCAGATACATCAGATTCAAGACTTCCAGAATTGTCACTGACAGATCTGAAGGTTTGGTCTGGTTTGACTCCGGCGTCTTCTCTGATCCATCCGGTGCTGAGTCTGGTGAAGCTGTAGGGCTGTTGGAGGTGTAGCCCCAGCGCTGGCTCGGGCATAGGATCACAACTCAAGAGACTCTCTGTGATGCATCTTCCCCTCAGAGCTTTGGTGTTAGCTCTGTTCCAACTTCTGCTTCGAGACAAGTTCAGAGGTGCTGTCTGAGCTATCATAGGTGGATTTGGTTCCTACTGGGCGAACCATCTTTTTATGAGACATTACATTTAGGCCCCATCTGATTGATTTGGTGGTATCACAGGTGGATGTAAAAGATCCCACTGTACCTATTGAAAAAAGGAAAGCTCCCTTATGCCTGGCTAAGTTTCCTCTCTTAGTATAAATACCATCTTGGCCCCCCCCCCCCCCGATTAGAGGCCACTGACCTAATGGGACTAACTTGCTCAATAGAGAATAAATGAATTAGTTTGGTACCAAAATGATTCATTTGCTGGGGCATTCCTATGCACAGCAATCAAATATCAGGTCAGTCAGTGCACTGTATAAAAAAAAGAACAGAAGAGCTGTAGTGGTGCTATGGGTGGGAGAGAGTCATTCATTATCTAAGAGATACTGGTAGAGGGACACAAGTAATGTTACAGATGAAGAGCTGCCTTACATTCTCTTCCTTTTTCTATTGAAGTGGAACACAGAGGATCATGCAAAGCTGATTGTTGCATACAGTAAGGGCATGTCTGTTGACTTAGAACAGTTTACTTCATCTCATGTATGCCTAGCCTATTTTCCGACACATGGTATAATCTTGAGCTCCATTTCATAAGGAATGGAATGTTATTGAGGCATTTTCTACTGCTTAAGGACAAGCTTAGACTGGGTTTTGTGCTCATTACCCATGATGAGATTTTCTATAAAATGTCAGTGTTCCTGTC
The DNA here is from genome assembly GCF_019279795.1 of Protopterus annectens. Classification (NCBI taxonomy): domain Eukaryota; kingdom Metazoa; phylum Chordata; order Ceratodontiformes; family Protopteridae; genus Protopterus; species Protopterus annectens. The sequence continues at coordinate 196,533,320 of NC_056737.1, forward strand.
TTGGAAGAGGTGTGACACATCTAACTGGCCAGATGTATTATTTTGCGTGTTGGCAGGCTGTGCATCTCAGTTTGTCTGGTCACCAAGAAAGTTATATATTCTTTGAGTTTGTGATATCTGTAACCTACCTAATGAAAGTAAAGCTATCTCCCAGTAATACATATATTTAGAAGGTCTCAGATCAGTTTTCCATGTTCATAGGTTCATAGGTTCATAGGTTCATACTAGGCTATCTGCCCTAGGGCATTTATAAGCCTAGCCAGAGTGTGTTTGGCTTTCTCCACCCATTTTAAATTAATTTTGCTATGCCCTTTTTCGAGGTTAGTATACTGTGCCTCTGTCTAACAGTGACACAGAAGTGATACCTGGGGTAAACCTACGATCTCCCATCCACTCATCAAGATTCCTCTTGAAGAGAGTCAATGGGGGACTCTGCTTAACCTGGACTGGGATTTTATTCCAGAATGAAGGGAGCCTCTGGGTTATGAATCTGTCCCTCCAGCATGTCCTATTTATTTCAGTGCTGAGGTTCAAGTCTCTCGAGCGCGCAGCTTGATGGGATTTGGATTTTCTGAGGTGCAGCATGTCCATTAATTCCAGGTTGGACATGGCTTTATACGTCAGGCACAAATCGCCTCTGAGCAGGTGGTATGCCACTGAGTAGAGCTGGAGTTTCTTTAACCGGGCAGCATATGGCGTCTGTTTGAGCCCTTTGATCCTCTTGGTGAGGTACTTTTGGGGTCTTTCCAGTTGCTGCAGGTGTCTGGTAAGGTACATCCCAAAAGGGGCATTGTACTAAATTATGGGCCTGATGAGGGATGAGTAAAGAGGCACAATGACCTCCCCTGATCTAGATGTGAATCCCTTCATGATTAGGTGGGCTATATAAAATGTTTTTCTAACCACTTTGGCCACGTGGTTGTCAAATGAGAAATTGCTATCAACTTGTGTCCCCAGGTCCCTAATTACTTCTTCTGTACTTAATGGATTACCACCTATGTGGTAATTTGTGGGCACTTTGTTTTTGCCAAAGGGGATGACTATACACTTTTTTGCATTTGGCTTGAGGCCATGGCTCTGGCACCTGTTGTTTGTTTCTATGAGGCCCTTTTGGAGGATGCTTGTGTCGGCTGGAGAGTCAATTATGACGCCCAGTTTGCAGTCATCTGCAAACTTGGTTAGCCACAGTCCTTTCGTGTTGGCCTGTACCTCCGAGAAATATATACCGAACAAGAGAGGTCCCAGGACTGAGCCTTGTGGGACGCCACTTGTAACTGGTTTGGAGTCTGACATGGCTCCAGCAATTCTAACCATGTGAGTTCTGTCCTTGAGCCAGTTTGCAACCCATCTAGTGACACAGGGGTTAATATTTAAGCTGGTGAGCTTATCTATAATGCCCGAGTGGGGTATTGTATCGAAAGCTTTTGCGAGGTCCAGGTAGGCTGTGTGGACCACCTTCCCCTCGTCAATGGCCTCAGTGACTGTTTCAAAGAAATCGACCAGGTTTAAGAGGCAGGATCTGCCCTTAACAAAGTCGAACTGGGTAGGATCCAGTGTCTGTACGTCCCCAATATCTTTATTTATGAGGTCCATGATGATCCTTTCCATAGCTTTGCAGATCAAGCTAGTCAGGCTTATGGGGCGATAGTTTCCAGGATCCGGTGAGGCACCACCTTTGGGGAGAGTGACCACTGTTGCTGTACACAACTCTTTGGGTACATATCCTGTAGTAAGGCTGAGATTGAACAGTAGTTTTATGTTTGGGTTTAGCTCTTCTTGGAGTTCATGTAGGATGCAGCCCAGGACACCGTCTGGTCCCATTGATGCTGTGTTTTTTCCTTTGGAGAGGGTGGCTCTTACCTGAGCATCTGGGATGTCAGGGGTGCAGCACTCTGCTGGGATAGATATTTGCTTTTTTGGTGTGGGGGGGGGGTTGCACTGAGCCTGTCAGCTAGGATGTTGGCAATGTCTGTGGGTTCGGTGTATTTTTTGTCATTTTGGACTAATTCTGAGCATATCTGGGAATTCCCACCCAGGTTCCTAACATAACTAAAGAAAGCCTTGTGATTATCCTTAGTGTCCTGTGCAATTTTTCTCTCGAAGCTGGCCTTAGACGATTTTATGAGTGCCTGTAGTTTTTTGCTAATACTGATCAGAGATGCCTTCTCTTTTTGGGATTTTTCTCTATCATGTAGTAGCTTCCTCCTTCTATTGTATAGTTTGTTTATGGCTGGGGTCCACCAGACAGGATGTCTGCCTTTGGAGGATTGGGTCTTGGTTTTATTTGGGATTGCATGATCCATGCATTCCTGAAGGTGTTCATAGAATGCGTTTATAAAGGATTCTGCGGTCTGGGCCGTATTTTCCACAGGCCTGGGGGCTTTGAAGGATTCCACCTCGGTTTTGAGGAGTGTGAAATTTGCTTTAGAGAAGTTTTTCGCTGTGGTTTTCTGGACAGGGGGTGGGGTCGGGATGTGAATATCCAGTGAGATTAGTTTATGGTCTGATCTTACCAGTGAGGAATACACTTCTGGTCTGGAGCATAAAGTCCCCATGCTGGTGATGATCAGGTCCAGTATGTTTTCCCCTCTTGTGGGAGTGGTAACAAGTTGTTCCATAGCATTTGAGTTTATAAATTCTAGGAACCTTTGGGCTAGGGTGTTGAAGCTAGAGTAATGCTCCCAGTCTATGTTTGGGTAGTTGAAGTCACCCAATATAATGGTGTTTGGAGAGACCTTCATATTTTCCAGTGTTCTCAGGAAGGCCAAGTGGGGTTCCTGTGTTTGGGAGGGTGGTCTGTCACAGGCTATAAACTGGAAGGCAGTTTTACCCACTGTTAGTTGCACATGGATAGTCTCTGATGCTTCGTGCTGTGCCACCAACCTGGAGGTGTGGGTATCTTTGACGAATATTGATACTCCCCCTTCTTTTGTGGTTCGGTCCAAGTTTTGGGGCCAAAAAGCATGGTATGAGGTATAACCTGGTAGTGCTGGGGTGCTCTTGGGAGCCTTGAACCAGGTTTCTGTTACTGCACAGATATCGATGTTCTCCATGCTAAGGAGAGTTTCGAGTACGTGCATCTTGAGGTTTAGACTTCTGGCGTTGAGTAGCATTACTCTTAGTTTCTTATCCCTTGTGATACCTATGGAGGTGGGTTGAGCCTTGCCTAAAAAAGGCACTATGGGGGTAGCAAGAGCCTTTGCCAATATCCGAAAGCCCAGGGGTGACAGGTGCAAGCCGTCCCTAGCGAAGCATCGTGGCTTGTCGAGCATGTCATCCCAGGCTGACAGGCATTGGATCCCCTTTGAATGACACCAATACTTAAGCCAATTGTTGAAATTGATCCTCTTGTCTTCATATTGTGGCATCATTCTTGGTGAGGGTAAGATGCTACTCAAGGTCAGGGTCATACCGGCCTGGGCTACATGTTCAGAGAGCTCCTCTATGTCTCTTTTCATGTAGTCCAGGGAGATACGTCTCAGGTCATTCACACCAGCATGGACAATGACTGAGTCTGCAAACCAAGATTTGTGGAGCCATATTTTCTTATTTCACTGGAAGGACATTACACGGCAAATGTCAATGATTTTGGCCAATATTTCTTGCTTTGTCAGTCATATGTAGAATTTAGGTCAGAGGAAGGTCTCAGTAATATACAAGTGTGGATTAGTCTGGTCTTTTCCTAACAGACTGGTAATGAGTCAGTCTTACATTACACCTGCATCAGGAATGTAATGAATGTCTACTCAACAGGTTATGTGCAGCAATTATCACCTTTGTCTGAGCATGCAGAACCTTGCAGTACTGAACTGCAACTCTATCACATTATTCATTTACAATATGTGTAATTATAGTATAACAATGATTCATTGTCACTTGTCAGGTGCAACTCTCAGCAGCTGCCACTGTTATTCACATTACTAAAAGTTCTTATCACACTGGTGAATGCACATGACAGACTTTGGTTTCTGTCTATGTGGAGTCATGCTCCTGCACCCCCCTCCCCATATTTTTTCATATTTTGGTAAATAACTCAGCTAGGGGAAGACATCAACATGCTAAGTAAGATCGTAATTTGAAGACAGTATTACTCCTTACAACATGATAAAAGAACTGTGCCTGTATGCTGTACACATGTACAGAAATCTCAGTTTTTTAATGACTAAGGTTATGAAAATTGATATTTTTTTCATATTTTAGTAAATGGCTTTGGTAAGGAAAGATGTCAATGTGCTAAATAACTCGTCATTTTGAATCCAGTATTAGTCCTTACAATATGGTAAAAGAACTCTGCCCATGTGCTGTACACATGTACAGATATCACAGTTTGTTTAGGGCTTAGGTTATGGAAATTATGATTTGTTTTCATATTTTGGTCAATAACTTTGCAAGGGAGCATCTGAATGTGCTAAGTAATACCTCATTTTAAAGACAGTATTGATAGTTCCAACATGGTAATAGGATTGTGCCTGTATGTTGTACACATGTACATATATGAAAGTTTGTTTTGGATATAGGTTATGGAAATGATTATTATTATTTCATATTTTAATAAATAACTTGGCAAGAGAGCATCTGAATGTGCTAAGTAATACCTTATTTTAAAGATAGTATTGATAGTTCCAACATGGTAAAAGAACTGTACCTGTATGTTATAAACATGTGCAAATATCAAAGTTTGTTTTGGACTTTGGTTAAGGAAATTATGATTTTTTTTCATATTTTGGTAAATAACTTTGCAAGGGATCATGGCAATGTGCCAAGTAATACCTCATTTTGAAGGCAGTGTTACTCCTTACAGCATGTAAAGGAACTGTCTGTGCACTGTACACATGCACAGATATCACAGTTTGTTTAGTCTTGTAGGATTATGAAAATTATACATTTCCAATACTTATTATTATGCCCATATCTTTGCAAGGGAGCATGGTGATGATACAAATGATACATCATTTTGAAGCTGCCATTGAGATGCACAACATCTACACTGATATGTGCCTTTGTCTGTTACAGGTGATGAGATATTATGCTTTGTTTGTTTATCAATTATGAGAAATATTATATTAATCATATTTCTGTGAATATCTCTGTAAAGGAGCATCACACAGTAATGGTTAAGGTATCATTCTAAAGCTGACATTCATACAAACAAATTAAATACAAATTGTATGGGTCTACATGGTACATTGACCAAGATATCGTGCTTTGCTTTTCCAAAAAGGCAAAACATATGCACAATATCAACATTCCTTGTCAAATATTTAATAATGACTTTAATGCACACTATCAACATTAACACTGTTGGATAGGTCAGTGTCTGCTGAACAACTTTTGCATTTACATTTTTAGTCTAGCTCTTATAGTTAAAGAGTTATGAACATTTGTTTTCTGTATGGTATTAAAAATGGATTTTCTGAAAATGAGCTCAGACTGCACTGTTGTTCCTATGGTGGAATGAAGCAGGCGGCTTTTTCTGAGCTGCTCTGGAGTGAATGAGTTAATTATATTGTAGGCAGGTGAAATGCATCATAGTTACCCAGTCACATATTCTACACCTACAGCAGAGCTCTAAAAAGTACGCATACACCCTGCATTCTGATTTTTCCACAATACTCTGCATTATTGGACTACAGACTTGGGAATTTTAACTGAGAGAATGCTAAGGGCTGCTGCAGGTCTGCTGCACGTGTATGTGCTAGATGCTGAAGTCAATGCTGCTGTTGACAATAGGCCTAGACAGAGAAGGAGAAGAGTGTTCTGGCCCAGGGTAACCTTCCAGTAGCTACATGAGCTGGAAATTGTAGAGGACTACAGTGTGGACAGGGGCACACTACAAGAACTCACTGAGCTCTGCCGCCCTCAACTCAGACCCAGATCCAACAGAGGGGAACCCATCTCACTGGAAACAAAGGTATGTGTAGCCCTTGGGATACTAGCTACAGGTACTTTTCAAAGACCAGCTGGGGACATGATGGGGGTCTCACAGGCATCAGCATACAGGTAATTCACCAGTTCCTGGATGCACATGCCAGTGAACACATTTCTTTTTCCCTCACCGCTGAGGTGAGGGCCACCAATATGCAACACTTCTACCATATGGCACACTACCCTAGAGTACATGTGCCATAGATTGCACTCATGTACACATCAAGGCACCACCTGATGAGGAGGGTAGAATCTACGTCAGCCACAAGGGTTACCACTTTGTCAACTGCCAGATCATGTGCAATGTCCAGGGGATTATCAAGAATGTGTGTGCTGGCAGCCATGACAGCTATCACGACTCCCATATCTGGCACCATCACAGCTGTGCCAGATGTTTGTTAGAGGGGATATCCCACACGGCCATTTACTGGAGGATGTTGGCTACTCCCTGGAACAGTGGATGTTGACACCAATCAGAAATGCACACCCACCCACCCACCAAAGAATGCCATAATGAAGCACACACACTAACTAGGAACATCATAGAGTGTGTGTTTGGCCTGCTGAAGTCACGATTCTGGTGCATTGATATATCTGGTGGAGCCCTGCAGTACTGTCCAGCCACATGTGCATGTATGTTCACAGTATGTGCTATGCTACACAATATGATCTGGCGGAAACAGCTGCAACAAGATCAGCCAAGGGAAGGGATACACAGCCACCCACCAGTGCCTATGTTACCACAGTCAGAATCACAGGAGGACTTGGAAGAGGTACCACCTGATGATGTCCCTGCAGGCAGATGTAGGCATGCCCAGTACATCCTGGCGTTGGATAAGAGACAACACATAGCACATTCACTGACAACCTAGGGTCTTAGGGACTGACACCTTACTCCTACTCACATACATATACTAAAATTGATGCCAGGCAATCCACACAACCTGTACCTATCCATGTATTGGTTGTTTACTGCTCATATCAGACAGAGTCAGCCCTGAACTACAGTTCTCACAACTGCTGCATTTGCAAGGTAAGACTCTAACCTACAAACTACTTGTAAATATTACTATAATATGATATTGTATGGATGGAGCTGCTGCATTTATGAAAGGAAATATAGTGGGCTATTTGGACACAAGCAACATCCACAGTGGTCTACAGTTACCCAGTCCACTAGTATGTGTACCTTAATCCTCACTAGGCATCATGGATGGAAGATGCACTACATCAGTCAAGGGAGATGTTAAACAGTTGGGTCACATGATAGTTGGACTACTGTGTATCCCAGCAGAACATGTGGTGTTGTTCCTCCACACCCAACATCGCAGTTTTCCCATATAACCACTTTAACAGTAGGTCATCAGTGGTGTATCTGGAATATCAGCAGTCCAGGCAAACACAGGGCAATGACATAGAAATCAATCACACACTGTATGTCTCAACTAATGCAGGAATAGCAACGTACATATGTATACTGTTGATTGTGTGATGAATGGCTACTTTCTGGCTGGTAGCTTATGTGGCTCAGTGGACTAGGGAACTCAGTATGGGTGATGCTGTTGATGGTTCAAATCTGGAAGTATCCACATGTGATGTATTATTATGGTAGTGTTTTCACAGACTGTCAGTCTGTGTGTGGTGTAACATTCTGAATCTCTGTCACATATTAATTACATCAGATAGCTGGAGAATGCCATGGACATTTTGAGTGAAGTACAGTACAGCAGAAACAGGGACAGATGTCAGGGTCTGTAACACACAAAATCCCAGACTGGAGTGCAGGTAGGTGTGGCCTGGAGTCACATAATAAGTACTAACAGTTCCACTGGGCATGCCTATACACTTAGTTAAACTGAGGACAATCCAGTTGACTCTTGATCAAAATGACCTGTTATGTATGGTTCACCTTCAAAATGTTGACAGTTGGAACATTGAAACCACATCCACGAACTTTGGACTGCGTCTTCTCAAAACCTTGAATGCCAATGTTCCGAACTGCAAAATCTCACCCCCTTTTTGACCCATGTTAGCATTTGTTTGTGGGTGTGGTACAGTCAGAAATGTCAATGTTTGTTTGACTTTTGGAAGATTCAGCAGTACGGGTTTCGCGGAAATGTTTTGGTGGTGTGCACATTCGTGTATGTGCTTTTGACATTTTAAAGGTAAACCATTATGTATACATATGCATATACATACAAACATATATGTATACATACCTGTCTGTCACTATATCTCTCTCTCTCACATAGTATATATATCTCTATGCATCTTCAAATAGATAAATACCTATCTATAGAGCTATATATATATAAAGCCATCCATCTCACTCTCTCCCCATATATCTGCATAACGTGCGCGCGCGCACACACACACACACACATATATATATATATATATATATATATATCATATACGCACATGCACACGAACACACACACACACACTCACACACACACACACACACACACACACACACACACACACACACACACACACACACACACAGCTACATTTATATATGCATCCCTGTTATATACAGAAATATGTGTGTGGATGTTTGTACTACCTACATACCCTAATACTGGTGAGTAAAGCTACTCTATCATGCATCTATAATGTTGCTCAAAGGATCCAAAGTAAGGGCTCAATAGTGCATAATGCACTTACCTACAGATCCCTGTGCCTGCTCATAGACAGCAACAGGTGAGCAGGTGGGGTAATCTATAATTTTGTCTATGCATGGATGGACAGCTCACACTGTTCCTGCCCACATGCTTGTCCATTCAAGTGCAAAAAGCCACATATGGCCATACTGGTAACTGTAGACACATAGCTAGGATAATAGCAGTTATCTCACTGCTAGGCTACTACATGCAGATAATAGTATGAAGCAATATTACTCTGCAGGCCACATATGCTGTTCAACACAAGCCTAGTTTATGTAATCCACAAGTAGTTTGCCTGAAATCATATATAAAACAGACATTAGCTGTGGCACATGTGCTAAGTACTGTGATCTGTAGTGTGTAAGGCTAGATAGGTAGGGTTCTAATCTCACTGCAGCCCCCTTTGTGTGTGAGCATGTCCCTCTCAAACAACTGAGAAACTCTCCTTGATTATCACACTGCAATGGTCATGCCCTTTTTGGCCCTGTATGTTGCTGTTGGCTTCCAAATCACCCTATTCTGCGAGGCCTGATGATGTCATCCATCTTAATACTATCTGCTGCCAATGTTGCATCTGACCTAAGCTATGGCACATGCAGAAAGTACTGTGATATATAGTGTATAAGACTAGACAGGTAGGAGTTCTAAACTCACTGCAGGCCACTGTGTGTGTGTGTGTGTGTGTGTGTGTGTGTGTGTGTGTGTGTGTGTGTGTGTGTGTGTGTGTGTGTGTGTGTGTGTGTGTGTGTATTCCCCTATCCAACAACAGGGGAAACCCTCATTGGCTATCATACTGCAATGGCTATTGCCATTGTGGCCCTGTAAGTTGTTGCTGGCGTCTAAACTGCTCTCTTCTACAAGGCCTGATGATGTCATCAGCTTAAGACTACCAGCTGTCATTATAGCATCCGACCTAAGCCGTGGTGCATATGATAAGTACTGTGATCTATAGTGTGTAAGACTAGATAGGTAGGGGTTCTACACTTACTGCAGGCCACTTGGTGCATGCATGTATGTCCATATGGCATGTATATGATCACCTCATTAACTTAGAAAGAGGTAGGGTTTTGCCGAATTTGTATTTGTTGCAGGTGATGTGGCCCTCCAAATGCCTGACCACAACTAGGCATGCTGATGTCATCAAGCATAATATTTCTTAAACCAATAGTACTATCAGACATGCAGTGTATTGTGTGCATCATGTACTGTGTAGTTTGTACCATTACATAGGTAAGTGTTTTGATCTACATACAGCTAACCTGTACTATGTGTGTGCTGTGCCGTATCCTGTATGCAGTAATTGGAAGTGGTGCATTCCTCAACGTAGCCATGTTTGCATGTGTGGCTGTTACAGCAATTTACATCAGCTTATGGAACCATAGGACATTTGACCTTAACTACCATAATGGCCATACAGCCATCACAGTCATAGACAACTTGTATACCCTTATTTACATGATCAGCACATATTGCTTCAGTCCAAGAGGGATACAGGTATAAGCCCTGTGGTGAAATGATGGTTGCCCAGCCAATCATACAGATGGCACTTGCAGAGGTATACTGAAGTGCTCTGCTTGCCATTAGCCAGAGTTCTATTTCAAAGGTGGGTTAAAGTCTGCTAGACAAATCTCTCCCACCATAATGTATTAGTAACGTCACATACTAGGTTAATGTTCTTACAGTGATTAATCCATGTAATATGCCACCTTCAGATATGTGGTATTTACATTCAAGCAGGGTCACACATTGCCCTATATGCAAGGCAGCGATCACCTCTGTGCAGTCTATATGCCACTGGCTACAATGACACTCATTTCAGACAATCCCCATTGAACACATACTGAGGATGTGAAGTTCCTTGTGAGGGACCATACTGTTATGTGCAAGTTCCAGTACTGCTTGGAAAGGTCCATAACTAAATGGCCATTACACACAGATATTGGCATGCTGAGGGGAGAGCACATTGAGGCTATAAGTATGTCAATTACAGGTGATTGTGCCCTCAGTTATAACATATGATTCCTATAATGCCACTGAGGAGACATGGTGATCTCAGGCACATTAGGTGTCAACCTGTGTGTCCAGTTCTTTCATCTCTGAGTATTACATCACATGTTGCGACTGATGTGCTACTTACCAGGTACATAGGTGTTAGTGATGGTGTGATGCACATGCACTGACCCAGTAATCTAGGAGCCTCAGTCCTCACCACTGGTAACAATGAGGGATGTACACAATGGGAGGATGACAATTACACACACAATAAAGTATAATTTCCCTTAAAAGCACACAGAGATCACAGTCGGTCTAGGGCTGGTTTCTCCCTCTTTCTCTAAATCCCCAATAAGACTTCCCACTGGCACAGCTATAGGGTTGAGATCTCAGCTGAGTGGCCAAGCTAAGACCTCCAGCACCCTCTCTGTCCAGCCAGTGCTTTGTATCCTTGACCAAGTAGCTGATACACACACACATTTGGAGATTTGATTGGTATATAAACACACACACACACACACCTGGGAAAGGCTGGCATAGGTTTATTAGCTATGCCCCTTTTTGCCCAGACTATAAGCTAGCACCAGCTGCCACCAGCCACCCTACCTATGAGCTACTATAAGGCCCTTACAAAGGGTGCCAATCCTACTGTGTAATGTTATTATTATCCAAATGGTAGTTTTGACCTAGACTTGCAAGGCTATTTAGGAGTGGCCTGTACAGTGTCAGCAAATACATATACATGTACTCTAAGAGTTAATAATAAAAGAACAAGACAATACTCAATAAACAAACAGTTACTTCAGAGATCAAAGTCACAGGAAATATTTTAAAACAACATTGCAGGACAGATTCAAATAAATACAGAAAACATCTAAACTAATCTTTACTATATTCCTATCTATATCTAAAAGAGATACTATTCCCTAAGTCTTACTTACAGACAACACACAGGCAGAAGTGCTGAGTGGATGATTCTAGGTCCAAAGCAAGATACAAAATGCATTGTCCCTCTCTGAGCGAGTTCTTAAATCAATATTGGACATTACTACTGGGTTAGATAACCACAAAAGAAAAAATGACTCAGCCAGTGGATCCAAAAAGATTTATTTTGCAGTAACAAACTTGTCTTCTCTCTAGCGCCTCAGCAAATGCCTTTAACAGAGTACAACCATACCAATTTTTCACTTCATTTGTATATTAAAACAAGATCAATAAAACAATTACTTCAGTCCCCAGGCTAAAACAGAAATTAACAGAATTTTAACATCTGTGTGTGAGAAGTACTTATCTCTCAGAAGTTTGCAGAACTTGGAAGTCGTAAAACAACAAAATGCTTTTTCATTTGAAACCTAGTCATTATTTCTGTTTCAAGACAATACAAACTTTTAGCTCTAGACATTGTGTCTGCTATTAAACTGAAACTGAGAGATACAATCATAAAACACTTTAATTTCAACTTATTTTCTTGAAGTTTTGGAAGTTAACTCTGTATGTTCCAGATTCTACTATTAAAACATACATTTGCACAGGTATATAATTTATATACATTTGTGTTCTTTTCCAATAGGGTACACTGTGGACACATCCTTGAAACTCAGTACTGTACAAACCCTGTTCAACACATACTTCTGCACCAGTAGTTTAATATACACATAACGTATAGTTCTCTTACATTTGTAAGACAAGCATATGAATCATGTTGCTATTCACAAATGACATATGATTGTTTACAAAATCAAGATAGCTGGGCTGACAGTATTTCCTTCTGTTATTTCTATAAAAATCATATTAATATTCACAAATGACATCGAATTATTTACAAAATTCCAGCTAGCTGGGCTGGCAGCATTTCGGTTTGTCATAGGTTGAACTGATACTACATATATATTTACATGGAGTTTATGGCCATTACTATGTCAGCAGGAATTTGCTTATCACTACCCTCTTGTAAGATATTGACATAACTCACAGACTCCATGAGTGCTCACAGTTTACAGGCATCAGCCGACATTGTTAGCCACAGACAGTCAGTATTCGCTTGTATTGTGGGTAAATGGATTGCAAGCAGTAGAGGACCCAGGACTGAGCCTGTTGAACACTTCTGCTCACAGATCAGCTATTTGAGGTGGATGCCCCTATGTTGAGTATGTGCACCATCAATGGGCCACTAAATGACCCTTACAATGATAGTACTGTCGATGACTACATGGGTGCTTTGTAAATGATGCCCGACTGGAGGATATAGTCATACAGCTTGTCTCAGTCCAGGGGGTTGTATTCCTTGATGTCCCCTTACCCTGGTCCTTGATGACTGCCTTGGAAATATCCAACACATATAATAGTCATGATCCCCCTGTCAGACATCCAAACTGTATACTGTCAACTGTGTGTAGATCAAATATATGTATGCTTATCATCTCCATGCTGATAGTCCCTACAGTGATACAGATGTGGATAATCAGCAAAGAGGTCTATGGAATACCTCTGTGCAAGGGTATAACAGTTGTTGTTATCCAGTTAGTTGTGGTCCAGCCAGTGGTTTCAGTATGATTGCAAGGTGTTACCAGTGGTGTCAGTAATCCATGACAGATTCCAACTGGAATGCAGCCTAGGATGTTAGCATGTCGAGTAGATGCTGTGTATCCTCCATAGAGAGGCCATTTACAACCTGCTCTGTAGTTATGGTGGTTATGGGGCAGGTTTTAGGAATGTCATGTGTCACATATGGTGGGGACAGGGGAGTGAAGTTGATGCAGAACATGTGGGACTACAGACTAGCCATGAGTAAAGACCCATTCTATGTGTCAACATTATGAATGAGTTCACCAACAATCTGGACGTGTTTTTTGAGGTTGCACATATAACTACATTGGTTGTTGTGGTTCTGTTTTGTGTGGGTGGCTAATTTAGTCACTTACTGTGTCTACACAACATCAGAGCAACACTGTGTGATTGTTTAGCTGAGGAGGTTGTGCTTCCATTTTAAAGGGGCCACCCTCACCCTAACTGTCACACAGCAATGTCCACCTCTTATTGTACAACCTGATAATGGCAGTTGTCCACCAGGCAGGCTTGCTGTGCCATGAGGGGGCTGTGTTCATCCTGTCAGGTACAGCTGAGTTCATGAACTTGTAATGCTGCTGGTATAATGCATGGGTGTTAGAGCTCTGCATACTTGCTTGTCCCATCAGAGGAGAGAGGTGCAGTCAAGCTATGTAAACCATTCCACATAAGGTAATAAATGGCTTTATTGAAATATGCCTGCATTGTCTGCAAGGGGGGTTAGTGCTGTTAGTTCTAATGATACTGATCTGTGGTCAGATCCCAACAGGGAGGATCTCACATTGGTGGGCTGCAGTGGTCACCCATATTGGTAAACACAAGATGCAATATGTTGGTCGCCCCTGGGGGGATGTCACGCCACTGCTCCAGGGCATTGTAGTTAAGGAAGTAGATTAACCTTTTGGCGAGTGAGCTGCTGCATGACTAAGCAACACAGCTGCTGGTCACTTAATGTCAACCCACACCAAGGTGTAATGATATATCTTGCTAGACACATGTACATACAAATATGCACAATGGGTGTCTGGATTCATTGAGCTGCTCCTGTAGCTGGCTATTTCTTGATTATGTGCCCTTCCAGTACAGAATGGCACCTGTAGTGTCTCCAGGACATCACAGTGTTTTACAGAATCTAGATGTGTATCTATCCTTAATGAGTATTTATACACCACCTATATTACCTTGAACACTGTCATTTTGATGTGTGGAGATGTGGATGGATGTGTAGTCTGGTATGGCTGTGGTGCTGTCCACAGCCTTGAACCAGATGTTCTTGACTGCACACATGTCTGCATAATACAGGGTGCGTACACATTCCACATACTGGAGTTCATTGTTCCCATAACCACCATTTTGCACCATAACCATGATGTTGTATAGGGATGATGTTCTTATTGCCAGCTTTTCCTTGAATAGTGCATCTAAGGTGCATTGTGGGGATGTCAGTAGCTGTGGCCATAACTCTAAATCACAGGGGTGAGAGATGAAGACTATCACTGTCACTGGTGAGGCATTGATGTCTGTTGAGCAAGGCATCCCAGGCAGACATGTAGTAGATCCCCTGACAATGACATCACATGCTAAGCCAATTACTAACATCCATCAATTTTTGTTTGTATGGAGCATTCTTCCTAGGTGAGGGTCAACTCCAGCAGAAATGTATGTGTATATCCACGAGAGACCCAGACTGGCTAAGCACAGTCATGTGTCTGTATAGTGGCCGGTAATGTATGCCCCTAGTCATAGACACCTGCAGGAACCATTATGCCAACATTATCTTAACTGATATCTCTTGATTTGTGGCAATGTGTGGTAAGGCCTATTGTGTCAACCCACAGACAGCTATCTGTGATCTGTCCCATATGTAGCAACTTGACACAGACATCAGTGTGTCTCACAATGTAATCACCTCTGACTAAGAGGTGTGATATTGTATTATGCCTCAGTTGTTTGACCACTGAGAGAGTGGTGCATGCAGTATTATGTGTACTGTGCACTCCAGAAGCAGGATGTTCTGAGATGTGAAGGTGTATGTGATGTAAGTGTAGGTGGTGCAGAATGTGAGCTGTACATCTTGGCATGATGGTTATTGCCATATGTAATGACTGCTGTTGGACACACCATGGCAGCAATGTTTGAAGTGTAGTCATATCTGTCACAAGTTGTGTTTGTGTTCCATAGGAGTAGATGGGTGGGGACACTCCCAACACCTTATCAGCAAGTCCTGCAAAGGTAGGGTCATGCTGCCACACCCTTGTGGTTGACAGCTTGATGTACAGTGTTTGTAGGCACACCTTGCAGTGAAGATGTGGATGCCCATGCATGCGTAGAGGATTTGTTCAACTCTACTGACATTACATTGGCCTTGCAAGTGTATGGCACCTGTCAAGCAACTAGACAGCACACTGGTTGTTGTGTGACATGATGTGGGAGCACAGACATGTGTGCTGGGTACAAAACTGTAGAATATGACATGCCTAGGACATGTGGCAGGTGGACACACATTGGCCAAAAGTGGCCAGTCCACTGCAGTAGCCCTCACAGCCATGTCATGATATGCACCGGTAATCTGTTGAAGGGCAGGATGCATGATGTGCTGTGAAAGTGTCACCTTTGATGGCTCATTGTCAGTGTGCTGATTGTTACAGCAAGACTGAACATCTATGTCAATGGACAGTGTACAGTATATTGTGGCACAACAGCAGTGCTACTAATCTCCCTCTTGTCAGTTCCCTAGTGACATACCATCAACCCTGGAACAGGCAGCATAACACATGCAAAAGCCAACTGATTGCCTAAGTTGCTAGTCAAGGCATCTAGTTGGAAAAGGGTATGTGAAGCCTACAGAGCTTTTCATGATGTGGGACAGCTATGTGGTTTTACAAACAGGCTGTGTCCTGCTTGTCATAATGGGCTTCGTAGTACCATTTTGTGTGTGATGACAGAAAACGTATCAGAGCATGGTATCCTATGTGAGAGTGGTGTCAATGAAACCAACATTAGAGGTTGCCAGGCACCGGCAAGTCTGTGGACTTCCCTGCTTTCCACAGTCTTCACAAGGTAATTGTGTCCTTCCAGTACACACCACCTGTGGAGTGTTCAACTGCAGAATACCTGTGTAAAACCCCCACCTTACCTTCAAAGGGTATACATATTACACTTCCCTAATGTGCTTGTCTGTGCTGTGTACACACACTTTGGATGACTCTCATCTTGGGACATGCTGGAAGCAACTGCAATACTTAATTGCACAAAGAACAACTAACATGTAATGCCAAACAGTATTTCCAGATCTCCGAGTCATGTGACATGAAATCCCATGAAAGGAGTTGGCATGGATATGAGCAGTAACACTGTTGCACACCTACTGACACTGGACCATACACTCTTTGTTATGCTCAAGGCCAAACATGCCTATCGACTCTAACTGGTGGACCCCATTGAGTGTTACACTATGCAATGGATGATGGGAGTGTTACTCACTACTTACCATGGCCTGACAAGGTGTTTGACAATATTAGGTCAGCAGGTCTTGCTGGAAACTGTGTAGGTTATCTACAGAGTGTTATGTCACCTGTCGGGTAGGCAAGTGTCTGACAGTCATAATCTGGGAAGATAGCAATGGGCGACATACATTGCAATGATGCCAGTCACCAATTGATTTACCCAGACATCATTGATGGCATACTCCTTCTAGCCATTCCCTCTCTGCAGTCACAGCCACTGTCAGTGCTCTCTGATTGGCTACATTAGAAGAAGATTGCATATCAGGATCTGTCACTGATTCCAACATAGAACAAACAGTTAACCAGGATGGCCTGTGACACACCTTCAGTTGCTGTCTGAGCCACTGACAAATACTAAATGCCAACAACTGCACAATAGTATCCTTTGGAAAGTCATTCAACTAGGAAAGATAGTAGCGTTCGTACACCATCTAAAGTTGAGCCATTACTCATGAGCATATGGACACAGACAGAAATGTAACCTTTGACTTTCAGTGGTCGGAGAGATGTGGAGATGCATTGAATGTTGTACAACCTAAACAGACAGGTCTGTGATGTAACTCTCAAACTGTCATTGCCATACTGAATGTGAAACTTATCACACCTATCATTGTGTACAATGGCACCCTTGCTATATCACTACACAGACATATCTCACAACTGTAGCAGCCACACAGGTTCCATGGCACAGTAATACACATTACAGATAACATGTCCTATGGAGTCCGTGTCAAAACAGTATGTGTAGTCTGTCTCATAAATGCTTTGTAGGGGATGTGTATGGCTGCATTATAGGGAGATATCAGATACCACTGTGTATCTCCAGTGCATCCATGACAGGACTAACACATGTCTTACCAGTCCTTCACACCATCACTATGGTGTAAATAGTACATGCTGGGGAGACAGGTATGTAACACAGACAGTACAACCTATATGTAACAGGCCACCCATGCATGTGAAGCAAACATCTGCTGTGACACATCATGTTCAGGTTACAACATGGGATGCAGAACAAGACAATCATAGCTGTTGTCAGACAAATGTCTGTACTGGATGCAGGACATCTAGTCATGGGTCATCCCCAGCACTACAGCTTATAGATGTGTTAGCTCCCAAAACCTTAGTGACACTTATCAAGGGTATTAGACCTTTTTACAGATTAGGGACGTATGAGTACACAGAATGATGCCATTGTTCTTGCTAGCCTGTTACACACATATGGCCTTATGATGCCATGCATCTATAGTGCTGTAACCGGTTCTATATTAAATTAGTGAACGCTTAGAAAAGCGAATGCTAATTTATCGACCCCTTTTAAGTGAAAGCTTAAAATCCCGAACACCCAGAACAGTGATTTTTCACAGGGAAAAAAAAATTGCTGGTTCACAAACAAAAAAAAACTTAAAACATTTCATACAGCCCCCCACACCCCCTACTTAAATATACCAACTCTGAGATCACACCACAGTGGAGGAAATGGTGAACTACCAGAACTGGCCCAGCAATTTTTTTCCCTGTGAAAAAAATCGCTGTTCCGGGTGTTCGAGATTTTAAGCTTTCACTTAAAAGGGGTAGATGAATTATCGTTCACTTTTCTAAGCATTCGCTAATTTAATATAGACCCTGTAACCTTGGTGAGAACATATGTCTTCTGTGATGACATTCTATCCTGTGCTGTGATGTCTATGGCTTTATTGTCTCTGTGTATCCATAGGTGTCCCAAACAGAATCCTGAAACAGAAACATAAACAGGTCCATGACACACCTTTTACTGTGTAGGTATACAGCCATTACAACATCATACAACATAAGATACCCAACATTATGTGGCTTACTCATTAAAAATGTCAGCATACAGTACCTGTCAGTAACCACTACAAGTGGCATGGCAAAACAATGCATCATACAAGTACACATTAATTTATATAGCATAATTTCCCTGCATCGATGATGAGGATGACAAGGATGTAGCACAGGTATCATCACTTGCACAGGGTGTTGTGTGGTGGTCCAGGAGGCCTAGGCTGACCCAAAAGGTTGACAACATGTGTGTGAGTCAGGGAGGGAAGCAGGCAAGATGGACCATGGAATTGTGTTGTGTGTGTCTGAAGGTGACATGAATTTGACAGGGGTGTGTGAGTGTGTGCGCATACTCAGTCAAGCTCAATGTTAGCCCTACATTTGTGTATGTTGGACAGCTTTGAACCATGCATGGTAGAGCTGACAGTTCACCATCTCCAGCCCTGAACACGGGAACTGGCTCTGCCAGTATTTGCACTGGCACCTCCATTCCCAAGGTCAGAAGCAGTGCTAGTACCTGACTGTGCTGTCTGCTGGGACCGTGTCTTCCACAGGAATGTCCAGGACCATGAGCCCATGGCCTGACACATTTTGTGTGGACAGCACACTCCCCTCTGTAGCACTGGATGTACTGCCACTATGGGACCTTGATTGTGCCCGGCCATGTGGACTCTCAGCAAATAGGGTTGCTGACCTACATCCACAAGGCCAATGCTCAAGTCCAACCACATGTTTCAGTACAGACATTGTGAGTTCCAAGACAGACACTGTCTCAGCCCACCTTCTGTCCACACCATCAGTGAACTGACCCAGAGTGTCACCAATGTGGTGGAGGCAGACATAGATGTCAGATTGTGCTGCATCCATAACCCTGAGAAAACATCTAGAGTTCCTTTCAGAACATGCCTGTGCCTCCATGATGGCCCAAAACATACACTGTGTGAACAGTGATGTGACAACTGCAACAGATGATGGAAGGACAGCAGGCCTCCCACAAGCACCCCTATCAATCCGCCTGTGTGGAACCCCACCAGCTCTCTGGTTATGGCCAGAATCTACACTCACTGGAGCCATAGTTTCCACACTTTCCTATTCAATGTCCCCACCCTCTGACTGTCCAATATCTGTGGCCTCGGGGGACTGGGTATGTGTAGGCATACTGACTGTGTGTGGTGACAATGAGGGCAGAATAATGATGTCAACCTTTGGGACATATTCAGCCCCTGAAACCCCCACCTGTGCCTCGGTGTGGTCACCATCATCATCAGAGTCTGAAGACACACTAACATCAGGTGGTGTAGGGGACAGAGACCATCCCCTCTGTTCACCTGTGATAAGAGAGGAAAAAGAAGTACATTACTATTTACACTATTATGCTCTGCAATACTATTTTACAAAAAAATGTACAGCTCTATACACTTTTGGCACTATTACAGACCTGTTGAAACCCCACCTCCATAAAGTAGGATAAGACGACATTACTATTCTCACAAATAGCTGTAGTTACTTGTAAGTAAAATCTCTTTACACAGCAATCTCATCAGCTATAATGAGGTACACTGTTGACATTTGTGAAGACTGCACAGTTGACATATATGGTAATCTGCAATGTCCTGACAATACTGTCTCATCTATCAGTGTGGTGACACCTACAAGGCATATGTATGACTGTAACATGTGTACAGTAATAAGATATCTGTGCAGTTGGCAATCATGCCAACAGTACAGCACTCCAGGCAGCAGGCCTAGGATGACACTTAAGGGATTACATTCCTGTAAACCTACATCTATAACAAACAGTGTAGTGCTTACCAGGAGCAGGACCACAGCCTTGTCCGATACCTGATGGACTTGTGAAAAGTAGAGGAAGAGGTAATGTCAGTACCATGACATGTGCACCACAACAAGGTAATACGTCCATATATCTCACATTTACAGTAGCTATCATGTTAATTATTATATTGGTTAACATCTGAGTAGGAGAGCCAAAATGCAGTTAAATCCTCCTCCCCAAAGAACACAGACCAGACACACATGTAAGAGTATTTACACCCTGATACACTGAATGCTACATTATTGCAATGCTGATCAAACTAAGCTCCTCTTCCATGGAAATGGTGGCATCCACATCCATGCTGTACAGTGTGATGGATGCCTGGGAGCTGTCATGTGTGTCTAGGTTTGCAAAGAATTCCTCAGTGGCTGTGAGTAGTTGTTCTGCTGCAGGCCCTCCACCGGTGATGCCACAATCTTTATGCAGCATTGATCATGTCTGTTGTCAAACCTGCTCATATGTCCTGCTCTGATGACCTGTAGCATTTACATCATGGACAAGGTCAACCCACAATGCTGCCTGCTGTTCCCTGTTTTGCCTTCCCATGGACAGTAGCAGTTCATGGTGTTGCTGGAGGCCATCGAGTATAATCTCATTCTGATAGTTGCACAGCATCTTGGGTACATGTTTCCTAAAAGGCAGCAGAATGGGAACACACATCAGGATCACATAAGTGGAAGTGGAAGTACACTATGTAGAGATACAGCAAAAACAGAATGGATAGCAGTATCCACTGCTTGATCACACATGTCATATTCCACAATGTGCAAACATAGTAAGTGTGTGGATACAACAAAAATACTTGTGATAGTCATCTAGTCCTGTGTGTGCCATGACAGATACTGCTGTATGATCATACACCCAACACTAGAGTCTATTGCAATGTGTCTCTTAGGGGCTACCCCCTGATAGCATGTCACAACAGTGGCACACAAATAGCAGTGTGCTATTACAACCACTATAAAGGGACAGTCCCACGAGACCAGCATGCCACATTGACAAAAACATTCCACTCCTAATGTAGTGTATGTCCTCTATAGTTTTAACAATTGTGGAGATCACTGACATGTCATTTATCCCAGTTCTAAGAAAGGCTTAATACTGTAATCCCTATTCACTGTAAGTATATTCATACATTTGCATCCCGTTGTAAACAAAAAGGTTACATACCTGCTGGAGTGCAGAACTCCTCTGTTGATATGTGGTGATATTTAAGTTTTTGCAAATGCGTGTTCTGTGTGTAGAAAGTCTCAAACAGAGTGGTTTCCCATAGCCAGTATGTTTGGCTTTTAACATGCTTCACATTAGCAGGCGATTGCCACTTAACCAATCTGTGGTTCTGAAATGCTAATTGCAATATCATCAGCAGTGACATGCAACCACTGTATCAGATATAAGGCTTTCATGTAGATTAGAAGCCCTTTCTGATATGTTGTGCTGGACATTACCGGGCTGAGGAAACTATGCCATTGCAGATGGTAGGTCTGTAGCTGCTACTGTTACATAGAGATGTGTGTGCTACAGGCTGCAGCTCCTGTTGCAGGTAATAGACTTAGGCAGAGAGTGTGAACACTTTGGAGAACAGAAAGCTGTAGGAGTAACTGTGGCAGCTGTGGCAGCCTTGTAGTGGAGGCAGAGCCAGAGTGAGGGTAGCCATCTCACTCCAATTAAGGCATGCGTTTAAGGTAAGTATGGTAGAGAATGGTATCATTAAAAGAGCACTAGGCTACATGTTTGTTGTGTCCTTGAGCAACATAGAGGATACATATAACATTATGTCCATCATTTGGGCAACTGTTAGACCATGTGTTACAGTCTGGTATTCATCTGGTATGTGTATGCTGGCAGTCCTTGTTACAAGCAGGTACTTCATATGTGTAAGTTGTGCAGCTGTGTTAATCTGCACTGTGAGTTTGAAAGGATTGTGTACTGCACTCTGATATTAGTGGGCTTCATTTACATTACCTGAACTAAATTGCTGTGTGAATGCATATGAATGTGTGATGTGACACTTTATGCACTTATAGTTTTGCTATAGGGATATGTGAAGTACTTTCTTATCTGCAAGCAGACATTTCATTTGAAATGCATTGTGTGGATGAAGAGTGCATGAGTCAGTCATTAATTGCTGGTTTCATAATAATGTAATTTAAATGCTACTCAACACTGAATTTGAACCTAGAACTGTGTGTTGCAAAATGTACTGTTTGCAAGTCATTTAACAGACTGAGCTACTGTTACAGCATGTGTATTTGCAAGCTATAAGTACACACATACAGGCTGTGGCATACATGTTTTACAGCCATCAATATGTGCATGGCTTTATATGGATGTATTTCTGCACCAGGTTCCCAGTTGTATGTGTATTTTGCCAGTGATGCCTTAGCAGGTGTATTTCCAACTGTTGCTGATAAAAGGAGGCATTTATCTGCTATTACACACCTCACTTACATCCATTATTATGTGTTTGGCTTTCTAGTGGTGTATTCTTGCAGTAGACTCTAAGGTACACTCCCAATTTTTCCATTTATCTTTAAGTTTGTGCAATGCGGTGCGATGCACAGCTGTGCTTAACACGCTTAATGAGTGTAACTTGCAACTACTATATTTGGCTTAAACAACCTCTTTTAATTAACAGCTGTGTGGCATGGCAAGTTAATGCAGTTATGAACAGGTGCGATGGTCTTGAGTTCATAATAGGGAACACGTTCATAGGTTCATAGGTAGGTACTAGGCTATCGGCCCCAGGAGCTATATAAGCCTAGCCATAAAGATTCCCTGGCTTTAGCCACCCACATATTTATTTACTTGTGCCCCTGTTGAGCAGAACCACAGAAGTGATCCCCGGGTAAATTTCCTATTCCCCATCCAGTTGTCCAGATTTTTCTTAAACAGAGCCAATGAGGTGCTCTGTTTAACATGAATGGGCAGCTTGTTCCAGAGTATGGGAAGTCTCTAGGACAGGAACCTATCCCTCCAGCAAGTTCTTTTTATTGTGGTGGCAAGGTTAAGGTCTCTGGAGCATGTGGCCTACAGGGATTGGGATTTTTCTAAGTATAGCATGTCCAACAGCTTTGGGTTTGACATGGCTTTGTATGTTAGGCAGAGATCGCCTCTGAGTAGGTGATATGCTATGGAGTAGAGCTGGACTTTCTTAAGGCTGTCTGCATAGGGCATCTGTTTGAGGGTGGTGATCCTCTTTGTGAGGTATTTCTGTGGTCTTTCCAGTTGCTGCAAATGTCTTGTGAGGTACATCCCAAACAGGGTGTTGTACTCTATAATAAGTCTAATGATGGCTGCGTAGAGGGGGACAATGACCTCTTTTTTTCTGGATGAGATACCTTTTGTGATGAGGTGTGCCACATAGAAGGTATGTGGTTATCAAAGGAGAGACTACTGTCTACCTGTGTCCCTAGGTCTCATATCACCCTTTTGGTGTTGAGTGGACTACCATCTATGTGGTAGTTTGTTGGCACAGGTTTTTTTTCCAAAGGGGATAACTATGCACTTTTTGGCATTGAGCTTAAGGCTGTGGCTTTTATACCAGGCATCTGTCTCAGTGAGGCCCTTCTGTAGATTGTCCACATCCTTAGGAGATTCAATAATGGCCCCCAGTTTGCAGTTCTCTGTGAACTTTGTTAGCCATAAGCCCTCTGTGGTGGTTTGGACTTCTGAGAAGTAGATGCCGAACAGGAGGGGACCCAGGACTAAACCCTGCAGTACTCCACTTATTACTGGTCTGGAGACGGATTTGGAATTGGCTGTTTTCATGGTGTGAGTTCTTTCAGTGAGCCAGTTGGCCACCCACCAAGTGACATAGGGGTTTATGCCTAGTTTCATGAGTTTATCAATAATACCTGAGTGGGGGGTGGTGTCAAAGGTGAGTCTTTATCATATGAGTGAATCGCACAAATTGCAAATGCTCATAATATCAAACGTACCGGATCTCAAACTTCCTCCCGCTAAATATATATTCCAACTCCAAGATTGCACTACAATGAGGAAAGGGCAAATATCCCATTCTTCACTGTACCACAATCTCAGAAAAAGCATTTTAAGCTCATATGATATAGACCCGTCAAAGGTCTTGGTGAGATCTAGGTAGGCTTTGTGAACTGCCTTACCCTCGTTCACAGTTTTGGTGACTACTTCAAAGAAGTCAATCAACATGATCTACCTTTCACAAACCCAAACTGGGTGGGGTCTAGAGTTCTCAGGTTATCTATGTCCTTGCAGATCAGACTCATCAGGCTGATGGTTCAGTAGTTCCCAGGGTATGTGGTGGATCCCCTTTGTGGAGTGGGATCACCATAGCTGTGTGCCATTCAGTAGGCACAAAACCTGTATTGAGGCCATGATTGAACATGGTACTTAGGTGGTGTGCCAGTTCATTTTATAGTTCATGCAGAACACAGCCTGGGACATTGCCAGGTCCCATGGGTGCTGTATTTTTGGTTTTGGTGAGTGCATTTTTCACCTGTGTGGCCATGATTACAGGGACTTGGCATTCATCCAGTATAGAGATGGGCCCTTTCGGGGGTGAGAGGGGTTGAAATTTGCACTGAACCTATCTGCCAGGATGTTGATGATATTAGCTGGTTCTGTATGTTTAGCGCCATTGTGCTGTAGCTCTGAGCAGATCTGAGTGTTGCCATTAAGATTCTTGACATAACTATAGAATGCCTTGTGGCTGTATTTAAAATCAGTGGCAATTTTGTTTTCATAACTAGCTTTGGAGGATTTTATGAGGGATCACATCTTCTTATTGAGGCTGACAAGGGAGTTTTTTCAATCTTGGGATTTTACTCTTTTTTGTAACAGTTTTTTTCCTTTTGTTGTAGAAATTGTTAATAGCAGGGATCCATCAGATTGGCTTCTTTTTTGGAGGATAGCTTCTTGGTTCTATTTGGGATGGTATGACCCATGCACTCATGTATGTTTTCATACAGTGCACTGATGTAGGATTCAGCAGTCGTACTACTACTGTCCATCTGCATTGGTGTGTTGAAGTTGGCCACTTCTGTCTTAAGAAGCATGAAGTTGGCTTTGGAGAAGTTTTTTATGGTAGTTTCCTTAATAGGGGGTGGGGTGGGATGTGGATGTCTAGGGGTGATTAGCTTATGTTAGGATCTGACCAACAAGGGGCTGACCTCTGGTGTAGAGCACCGATCACCCATGTTGGTAATGACCAGGTCTAGGATATTGCTGCCCTGGTGGGAGTCTGGATCAGTTGGTCCAAGGTGTTGGAATTTATGAATTCCAAAAAACGCTGTGCCAATGTGTTGGTACTTGAGTAATTTTCCCAGTTAATGGCATGATAGTTGAAGTCTCCTAGTATGAGGGTGTTGGTTTGCACCTTAATATTTTCCAGAATGTTAAGAAAAGTAGAGTGGGAGTCTTGGGGCATGGTGGGGGATCTGTAGCAAGCTACAATTTGGATTACAGTCTTGCCCAGTGTTAGCTGCACTTGGAGAATTTTGGATGCATTATGTTGGGCAATTAGACTGGAAGTGTGGATATCCATGGTGAATATGGACACATCTCCACCTCTGGTGTTTTGGTCCAGGTTAGATGGCTGAAAGGTGTGGTATGAATTGCAGCCTGATATTGCAGGGATGCTCTCTGGAGCCTTGAACCAGGTCTCTGTCACTGCACAGATGCCGATGTTCTCCATTTTAAGGAGTGCCTCAAGTGAGTGCATTTTGAGGTTTAGACTTCTAGCATTGAGTAGCATTACCCTCAGATTTTGTTTGCTTGTACCAGTTATGGTGGTAATTTTGTCATTTGATCCTTGCCTAAAAAAGGCACTATGGGGGTGGTAAGAACTTATCCAGTATCCAGAAACCCACGAGTGACAGGTGCAGGCCATCTCTGGCAAAGCATCGTGGCCTGTTCATCATGTCATTCCAGGCTGACAGGTACTGGATGCCCTTTGAATGACACCAGAAGTTTAGCCAATTGTTGAAGTTAATCATTTTGTCCTTGCACTGATGTATCATTCTGGGTGATGGCAGGATGCTACTCAGGGCTAGGGTCATAACTGCCTGGGCTACAAGATCTGAGAGCTCCTCAATGTCTCTTTTCATGTAGTCCAGTGAGGTACATCTTAAGTCATTCACTTCAACATGAACAATGACAGAGTCATATTTATACTTGTTCTGGAGTGACCTGAGTGTGTGGGTTATGTGAAGGATCCTGACACCCGATAGGCAGCTAACTGTAATCTTCTCCTTGTTTAGCCTGGTTAGTGAGACATCAGTGTGCCTGACTATAGAGTCACCTATGACTAGTGTGCTGGGTATGTTGTTTTGCCTTAGGGGCTGAGATTGAGTGGCACACTGGTTTTGTGAGTTATGTGTTGCTTGGGTTGTGTTGGGTGATGTTGGTTGATTACGTTTCAGCTTTGGAGGTCTCTGTTGTTTGGGCAGATTTGTTTTAAGGACCTCCATGAATGCAGGTGTGTGATTCATGTTACTATGTGTGGCTGTAGGTTTTAAAGGATTATGTGTTGTGTATGGTGTGGTGCAAGTGTTTACCGTCTCCTCCTGACTGACTAGGCCAGTCTTGGCTGGAGAGAGCTTGGTTTCCAGTTTGGCAATATAAGTGCATCTCTCACAGGTTGTAGTGCTAGGTGGTATGAGGAGAGGGTTGTCTGTGCACATGAGGCAATTACTACATTGCCTCAGGATGAACAGATTCACCAGGTGGATAGGAGAAGACACCGGGAGCTGACCCTTGGATATGTCTTGATAGGTACTTATTTATTTAAGCACTACCTATTTAAGTACTAACTGTTTTTTCTTACTTGGTAAGGAGAGTTGAGTGCTGTAGCAGTTTATGGTTTATCTATTGCTTACAATGGTTTCTAGGCAAGTGCTGAGCTACGATGAAGAGGTTTGAGTGCTTAAATACTGAACTGGCTAGTTCTAAAGGAAAACTTGAAGAGCAGACTTTCTGGTGCCGGTAATAGTTTAACCCTAGTTAAACAGGATGCACAAAACCACGCAAACACTGTTTTTTAAACAGAAAGATAAAAGTGATAGAAATAGAGCAAAATGGCCAATAAAACTACAGATTCTGAGTTGAAACCACTCCTCCAGTGACAGATAGGCTGCTCAAAGCTCACCAGTCTCACTGATGAACAGAGAAGCTTCCTTCTATCATAGTAAGGTTTGGGCAACACAGAAACTACAAAACAGCCCAGAATTCTGCAGAATCTGAAAACTGGACTCTACTGGTTATAGAAAGGTGGGAAATGAGTAGAGAGATATGATTTTTTTTTCAAAAATTAAAACAGATAAAGTAATACAAATACATTCAAGGCAGAAAAATGGCTATCACACTTTAGTGTGTAGCCCACAACAGTTAAACAGTTGAAAACCACTTAAAATGATCAGTTAAAGTGCAAACAGTAACATAATTCAAAACAACAGTTCAAATAAGTTGCAAAGTTAATAAAAAATGCTCGGAATAGTGCGGTTAGCGAAAATAAGCAATTAAAAGAAAAACAGAGGTACTTAATCCACTCAAAGTCCCTCTTTTCTCTCTCTGCTGCTGTAGAACTCTGCAGGACACCCAGGCAGGATCTTGCTGAGGTAATACAAGTGCAAAAACTGTGCAAATATGGGTTTTTAAACAGAAAGATAAAAGGGATAGACATAGCCCACAATGGCCAATAAAACTACAGGTTCTGAGCTGAAACCACTCCTCCAGCAACAGATAGGCTGCTCAAAGGTCACCACTCTCACTGATGAACAGAGAAGCTTCCTTCTATCTTAGTCGGGTCTGGGCAACACAGAAACTACAAAACAGCCCAGAATTCAGCAGAATCTGAAAACTGGACTCTACTGGTTATAGAAAGGCGGGAAATGAGTAGAGAGATAGGATTTTTATTTTGTTCTGGGTTTTTTTTCGAAAATTAAAACAGATACAGTTATACAAACACTTTCAAGGCAGTATTCATTTTTGTACATGTTTATTATTTAAAACATGTATATCAATATAGTTGCATTTAGCTGAGCTTAGTGAAGCTGCATGAAGTGGCACTTCTCATAGTGTCATGCTAAAAATACAAAGAAAAGAAAAATGAGGAGAAAGGAAAGTGGTGAAATGGGATGCAAGCAGGGGGAAAACATACTGAAAGGCAGATAGGTATATGTAGGAAGGGTGTAAGAAAGAACCATAGCAATCCATTTCTTGTACAGCAACAACTGTGCAGACTTTTTAGCCAAATTTGCATTATTGCCTCCAGAGAGAGGGATGAGGACAACAGAAGTGCATTGTTATGCCAATTGGACCAAATTATGTGTCCAGTGGACGTGTGCAAAATGGAGAGATATGTGTGGGACGATTTTTACTTTTTTATTTTTTTGGGAGGGGGGGTGGCAGGTGCTCATTTTTTAATGTAAGAGGGGAATGTTTGGGAAGGGACATAGGCATGTGTGGGGGAGGTAAGTTGGGTAGGTGAGGAAGCTTCTGCAGACAGACAAGACAGACAAGACAGCAGACAGGTGTGATGTATGACACAACAGGGGGGTGAACACCTTGGATGGAGAGATGTTATTGAATGTCAGTCTAATGTGCCTCCACAAGGTAGCAGCATGACTCAAATCCCCACACACAGGACTGTTGACACTGTTTTGTCACTGCCCCTTGGGTGACAGTGTTGGAGGCTGGGCTCTGGGGTGACCATACTCCACCAGGGTGGCCAACATGCTCTCATTCAGGCACAGGCGATGTCTAAAACCACTGAAGATGATCCTGTGCACCAAACCCAGCAGTTCTTCATGGGTGATAACTCCCTCTCCACCAACACTCTCAGAGGGGGTCAATCCCCATCCCATGGGGTGGTACTACCTGATGCTGTAGGTAGTGCAGGAGCAAAAGAGGGTCATCACCAGCCTGGGTTCCAGAAGTGCTAGGATCCAGTGCCATTGCTGGAGGAGGCAAGGTAGGTGATCACGAGGAACCAGATGACCTTGACGTGCTTTAGTAAAGTAGTTAGTACAATAAGTTAAGGTTAGTATTAACCAAACCAATGCTAGTATTAACAGCATGACACATATTTAATAATCCAAATACATATTAAGGTATATTATGTGTCACACAATATTAAGTAATATAACAGGCAGTATGTTAGCAGCAAGCCAGTATGAATTAAACCATAAGGCCAACAAAACAGTTTAACAAAATATGTTAATATCGCATCGTAATAATGCATAACAATAACAAAAATTATAACAAAATATAGTTAAAATATATTAATATGAAATCATAACAATGAATAACAATAATAAATTAAAGGTTAACAAAATATATTAACATGCAATCATAATAATATATAACAATAATAAATTAAAGAAGATAAGGGGTGGGGAGAGAAAAAAAACATACCATTAGTGACATCGGAAATAATATCCCTAAAAATACTGGTAATACATAGTTCTACAAGTGTGCAATGTCAGTTGTGTGTTCAGTGACTACAATTCTTCTACAGCTGATGTAGCACATACATACCTCTCAATCTTTTAGCATAGGATGGTAAGGACCAAGCACTAACAAATGCAGGTACACAACTACACAGAACAGTTTCACATAATGTGGACTTATATAACTACCAAGGTGTTCTGTAAACTTATTTGGTAATACATTGCATTCCAGGTAATCATTTATCTGGTAGTCATTGACAGACAGATTAGGCAGTTCTGATTACATTATGAAAAATTGTGACACTTGAAAGGCATGTTTGTGTATAAGTAAACTAGACAGCTGTCATGCCTTAATTGGCAGGCATGGGAGTAGAACCCAATAGCTGTGACTGCAGGGGACATCTGCAAATAATGTAGCAATTGAGTGCTGCAACTTAGAACAGACATGCAAAGACCACAGCCCTATTGCAAATATTAAAACAGATTTATTTAGGAACCCACAATGCTGCTTAAAACTTTATTGGTATTGCTGATGATTCTCTGTGAAATTTGCACATGCTATCTGCTCATAATGTGGGCTACCTCAGCCATATATCTTTTGTTCCTGGAGTGGAAGAAAATGAGAGCATTATGTGAATGAAATTGGTCTGGAGACAACTTGAACCATACTATGAGCCATACTATGAGTTGAACAATACAGTTTACAGGACATTCATTTTGCATTGTAGAGCTATTACAGTTTTATTCTTGACAGCAATGACAGTAGAACACACATGCAATGAATACAGCTGCACTGCAAATATTAAGACAGGTTTATTTAGGAATCCACAATGATGCTTAACACTTTAGTGTTATTGCTGATAATTCTCGATGAAACCTACACACACTATCTGCTCATAAAGTGGGCTACCTCAGCTATATACTGTACCTTTCTTTCCTGGAGTGGAAGAAAATGAAAATGGCCTGGAGACAGCCTTAAACTGTACTATGAGTCGATCAATACATTTCTCAGTCCATTAGTTTTGCATTCTACAGCTATTACATTTGTATGCTTCACTGCAGCAACCTTTCCATAGGCAATGCTTACAGCTCTAGTGCAATTACTTTATGACACCACAATCCTGCTTTATACCTTTTTGCTTACTGTTATTGGTATTTGTATGGTTTATTTCAATACAGTTGTCATTGTTCATTTATTGCACTACAGTTATAATTGCCTATTTATTGCACTACAGTTTTTATTGTTTATTCTTTATTGTAGTATAGTTTATTTTGTTCTTTATTGCTTATTGCACTACAGTTATCCTAATATATCCGTACTCACCACACTCATCATGCAACTAGGCCAGGCGCCTAACATGGGACTGAATATTGTAAGTCCTCTTGGCTGCAGCTGTTGGGAGAGAAGCACACCATTATGCATACCAGTTTTGCACACATTCAGATTGCATTTTGGTAAAACAGTGGAAAAATATTTACATATTTGTGGGGCCTGCTCAGCCCTAGCCTCTTGGACCCAGGTGTCCAATGTTCCCCTCTTTCTCCACTTCAGGTCATCATAGTGGTGATGACACTGCTTACCAGTGCAGGGAGATACCAGTAGCACTGGTAAGTTCCTTGGCCAACCATTCCAGGCCTCAGCCTTATGTTCTGAGCCCTGGTAACTGCTCTGAAAAAGACTAGGTCCATATTTCTATATGAGGAGCCCAACAAAAACCCTGGACACCTACAGACCCCCTCTCTGCACCCAAAAGCAGACACCCTCTCCAACAACACCTGACATATCAACAGATAAGCAGACTCCAACAAATGCTGCAGCATTTATACCTACTGGACTTAAGATAGGCTGTTTTCCCACCCTTAAATGTCATTTAACAACATTCAAAAAAGTGCCACAGTGCATAGCAGCATGCAAACCAGCTAAGCAGAGCTGGGCATTGTGAAAACTTGCACAACCATGGTTTTAGTGAAGTTTAGCAATGAGCAAACACAAGTAGTTAACCATGTTAAGCAGTGCTTAACACCGCACAGCTCTAACAAATGGTAAAATATTGATTGTAATTTAAAAGACATTTTACATTGCATTCAACAAATAATGTATGTCCTAGGGACTCGAACCTAGGAGCTATGAAGCTTCAGACTGTCACTCCACCCATTTAGCTACTTGGATAGTATATAGAGTAGTATACCTTCACATACACTACTAAGCAACCATGGCGCACCACGCAAGTGGGCTTAAACTGGCTTAAACATAAGTAGACATAAATAATTAATTACATTCAGTTTCTATGTTTAGATGTCTGGCAGGTATCAACAGCCTATGTGTAAATGCAGCTTGGCATTGCCACACTCCATATCGTGTCGCACAAATGGACATTAAAAAAAAACAAACAAAAACATAACTATATGTACATTTCAAACACAAATTATCAATACACAGCACATTTCACTACTAGTATAGGACAGTACAGGGAGCCTCACCATGTACATAACATCTCTACACTTCTGCCTACATGGATTCAATATCCTTGTTACTATGCTCTCTCTCTCTCTGCAGCGTACCATGATTAATATGCATGGCATGCTGCTGAGGGGGAACCATGGATGTGTACATGGGTACATTCCATGTAGGCTCTACACGGAGCCTACACAAATTTTATTAAATGCTGGGGATAATTTAAAACAACATATAATAATACTACCACCATCTTATAAATCAACTCTACACTTAAGTATATAGCTACATATAATCCTAGAAACACACACTTGCTAAGATACTAAAAATATACATCCAGCAGCAAGGTTCAAGTAATAGTATTGCACATGAATCATGTACCACATTATGGATGAACAAGCACATAGCAGTAGCAGCTGAAGAAAAAATATTGCACTCGGTTAGTAGTATTATAATGGTTGGCTGGACTTAATAAATAATAGATAAAATAATATTGCACAGTGAATAGGAAGTCCCAACTTCATGACCTGTCAATGATCAGACCTAATGTTTGAATTAAGAAATCTGATCGCCTTTGGATAAAAACTGTCTTTGAATCTAGTTGTCCTGCATCATTCACTGGGGTACCTTTTACCCGATGGCAGGCTCATGAACAGACTATTTGCAGGATGAGTTGCATCATTTAGTATTTTGGTGATTCTCTTTAGGGTCCTCCATGTATAAAGATCACGGATTGTGAGCAGACTAATACCAATTATCCTCTCACAACTCTCACCACTCTCTGCAGTGATTTCTTATCTGTTATCAAACAGCTCCCATACCATACCAAAAAACTGGGTGTTAGGATGCTTTCAGTTGCTGCTCTGTAGAAGGTGGAAAGTGCTGATAATGGTAGTTTCACCTTTTTAGTATTCTCAAATAGTGGAGACATTGGTGTGCATTTTTCACTATATGGCAGGTGTTCCCTGACCAAGAGAGATCATCAGCGATAAGAACTCCGAGGAATTTGGTACTGCATACCCTTTCCACTGCCTCGCTGTTGATCAGGAGTGGTGTATAGGTTCATAGGTTCATAGATAGGTGCTAGGCTATCGGCCTGAGGGCCTATGTAAGCCTAGCCAACAAGGTTCCCTGGCTTACGCCACTCAAGAAAGTTATTTTCCTGTGCCACTGTCGAGCAGAGACACAGAAGTGATCCCCGGGGTGTATTTCCTATTTCCCATCCACTCATCAAGATTTTTCTTGAAGAGTGCTAATGAAGAACTTTGCTTGACATAGATGGGTAGCCTGTTTCAGAGTATGGGAAGTCTCTGGGACAGGAATCTATCCCTCCAGCATGTCCTGTTTATTGTGGTGATAAGGTTTAGGTCCCTAGAGCATGTAGCTTGGAGGGATTGGGATTTCTTTATGTGTAGCATGTCCAACAGCTCTGGGTTTGACATAGCTTTATATGTTAGGCAGAGATCACCTCAGAGTAGGCGATATGCTACGGAGTAAAGCTAGAGTTTTTTGAGGCGGTCAGTGTAGGGCATTTGTTTGAGGCCAGTAATCCTCTTTGTGAGGTACTTCTGTGGCTGCAGATGTCTTGTGGGGTACATTCCAAAAGGGGCAGTGTACTCTATAATGGGTCTAATGAGTGTTGAGTAGAGGGGAACAATTACCTCTTTTTTCCTGGATGAGAACCCTTTTATGATGAGGTGTGCCACGTAGAAGGACTTCCTGACTACTGTGGTGATGTGACTATCAAAGGAGAGACTACTGTCCACCTGGGTCCCAAGGTCTCTTATCACACATTCAGTGTTAAGTAGATTTCTGCCTATGTGGTAGTTCATGTGTACAGTGTTTTTACCAAAGGGGATGACACTGCACTTTTTGGCATTGAGTTTGTGGCCATGGCTCTGACACCAGGCATCTGTCTCAGCGAGGCCCTTCTGTAGGATGTCCACATCATTTGGGGACTTGACTATGGCTCCTAGTTTGCAGTCATCTGTGAACTTCATTAGCCAGAGGCCTTCTGTGTTAGCCTGTACTTCAGAGAAGTAGATACCAAACAGGAGAGGTCCCAAGGCGGAACCGTGTGGTACTCTACTTGTCACTACTTTGAGGTCAGATTTGGAGTCTGCAACTTTTACAGTGTGAGTTCTGTCAGTGAGCCAGTTGGCAACCCATCTTGTGATGTAGGGATTTATACCAAGTTTAGTGAGTTTAGCTATAATTCCAGAATGGGGGATGGTGTCGAAAGCCTTGGCGAGGTCAAGATAGGCTGTGTGAGAACCCCCTCTTTTGACTGCTCT
>NC_056737.1:196568290-196735891 GCF_019279795.1 Protopterus annectens
GTAAAACAACAAAGTGTAAAGGCTTCTGTACTTCTTTTTGTGGATGATTTAAAACTGTATAATTCATCGGATAAGGAACTGAAAGCACAACTGCAAGTGGTCAAAACTTTTTCAGATATATAGGAATGTCATTTGGACGTGACAGATGCGCAAAAGCAGCCACTAAGAAAGCAGCCTGGGACAGGTATGTGAATTAAAAGAACTTGAGCAAGAGGCAGTGTATAAATATGTGGGAACTGATGAAGGATCAACAATAAAACATGAACAAATGGGAATAAAGCTTTGTAAGAAATATTTTAGAAGACTAAAATTAATTCTGAACTCAGCGCTGACATCTAGGAAAAAAGTCCAAGCTATAAACCAATTTGCTCTTCCTGTCCTAACTTACACTTTTTGAGTGACTGAGTGTCCTCAAAAGGTGTTGGATTGATTGGACAGGAAAACAAGAAGAATGCTTCACACTTATCAACTGGTTTATAAAAATCAGTTTTACCAAGCTGATATATTTCCCATTTTGAAGGAGGTATGGGCCTCCTTGAAAATGATTACATGTATAGAGCTGCAATCGTAGGATTGCATACATATCTGCTGACCTAACAAGACCCAAACATAGTGAAAGTTTTGAAACATGAGGAGAATAAGTCTAAGATGACTTCTCTGCTTATTTTAGGAGAAACATATCGGTGTCAAGTGGGAATGGTAATCAAACCAGAAGTAGATAAAAATCAAGCAGTAGCTGAATCTGCCAAAAAAACAAAAGAAAGAATATAAGGTGATGGATCAGAAGATAAGGCATGAAATGTGGAAAATGCATAAATAGAATTCCAAGTATAGAAAATGCTTGGCACAGCCTCATGTCATGAAAGGTTAATGCTGGCTGCGAGAGATAGTGGACTACGTACATGCCGATTTAAAGTCCATTGAACATGTGGGAGAAACAGACAACTGTAATAATTGTAATAATAATTGGCTCAAATACTGGTGTCATTCTAGGGGGATCCAATGTCTGCCTGCTTGGAATGACATGCTGGACAAGCCACGCTGCTTCGCAAGGGACGGCTAGCATCTGTCACCACTGGGCTTCCGGATATTGCCTAAGGCTCTTGCCACCCTCATAGTGCCTTTTTTAGGCAAGGCTCAAAAGACAAACCCACCTCCTTAGAAAACAAAAATGGAAAAATATTAAGGGTAATGCTGCTCAATGCCAGAAGTCTAAATCTCAAGACGCAGGCTCTCAAAGCACTCCTCAGTATGGAGAACATCAATGTCTGTGCAGTAACTGAAACCTGGTTCAAGGCTCCTGAGAGCACCCCAGCGCTACCAGGCTATACCTCGTATCATGTTTTTCGGCCCCAAAACTCGGGCCAAACCAAAAAGGGAGGGGGAGTGTCCATATTCATCAAGGACACCCACACCTCCAGGTTAGTGGCAACACATGAAGCATCAGAGACCATCCAGGTGCAACTAACCATAGGCAAAACTGCTATACAACTGGTAGCATGTTACAGACCACCCTCCTAATCTCAGGAACCCCATTCAGCCTTCCTAAAGACATTGGAGGATATGAATGTCTCACCAAACACCATCATATTGGGAGACTTCAACTACCCTAACAGACTGGATGCATTATTCTAGCCCAAACACCCTAGCCCAAATGTTCCTGGAATTCATAAATTCAAATGCAATGGAACAGCTAGTCACCTCTTCCACAAGGGGACATAATATACTAGACCTGATCATCACAAACATGGGGACAAAGTGCTCCACACCGGAAGTATACCCCGCACTAGTGAGATCTGATCACAAACTAATCACCCTGGATATACATATCCCACCTCCACCCCCAACACAAAAGACTACAGTGAAAAACTTCTCAAAAGCCGACTTTACACTTCTTAAAACTGAGATGGTATCCTTTAAGCCCACTGGGCCAGTGGAAACCACATCCCACAATGCAGAATCTTTCACAAATGCTTTCTACGGACATCTCCAAGAATGCATGGATCATGCAATCCCAAATAAAACCAAGACCCTCTCCACCAAGGGCAGGTATCCTGTCTGTTGGACCCCAGCCATAAACAAATTGTATAACAAAAGAAGGAAGCTACTGCACGACAGAGCAAAATCCCATAAAGAGAAGGCATCTCTGATCAGCACTAGTAGAAAGCTACGTTCTCTCATAAAAACATCCAAGGCCAACTTTGAGAGAAAAATCGCTATGGACACTAAAGATAACTACAAGGCCTTCTTCTGCTATGTTAAAAACCTGGGCGGAAATCCTCAGATATGTTCAGAGTTAATTCACAATGACAAAAAATACACTGAACCCACAGATATTGCCAACATTCTGACAGACAGGTTCAGTGCAAATTTCTCCCCTCCCTCACCCCCAAAAGAAGAAATACTTAACCCAGCTGAATGTAACCTCCCTGTCATCTCAGATGTCCAGGTGAGAACCACCCTCAGCAAAGCTAAAAACACAGCATCAATGGGACCTGACGGTATCCCGGGTTGCGTGCTATGTGAACTCCAAGAGGAGCTAAACCCGCACATAAAAATGCTATTTAACCTTAGCCTTACTACAGGATATGTACCTGAACACTGGCGTACAGCAACAGTAGTCTCACTCCACAAAGGAGGCACCTCTACAGACCCTGGTAACTACCACCCCATAAGCTTAACCAGACTGGTCTGCAAAGCTATGGAAAGAATCATTAATGGAACTCA
Organism: Protopterus annectens; assembly: GCF_019279795.1. NCBI lineage: Eukaryota > Metazoa > Chordata > Ceratodontiformes > Protopteridae > Protopterus > Protopterus annectens. The sequence goes on from NC_056737.1 coordinate 196,571,018, forward strand.
TAAACAGAGACATTGGGGACTTATAGACACTTGATCCCACCCAGTTCGGCTTTGTAAAGGGCAGATCCTGCCTTTTGAACCTGGTTGACTTTTTCAAAACAGTCACTAGAGCCATTGATGAGGGCAAAGCAGTCCATACAGCCTACCTGGACTTGGCTAAAGCTTTCGACACAATACCCCACTCTGGCATCATAGACAAGCTCAACAGCTTAAATGTAAATCCATATGTCACAAGATGGGTTGCAAACTGGCTAAAGGATAGAACCCATAAAGTCAAAATCACTGGAGCCATGTCAGACTCAAAGCCAGTCACAAGTGGTGTCCCCACAGGGCTCTGTCCTGGGACCCCTCTTGTCCGGCATTTATTTCTCAGATGTGAAAGCAAACATGGGAGGGTTGTGGCTGACAAAGTTCACAGATGACTGCAAACTAGGTGCCATAGTCGATACACCAGCTGACACATACATCCTACAGAAAGGCCTCACTGAAACAGACAACTGGTGCCGGAGTCATAGCCTTAAACTAAATGCCAAAAAATGTATAGTCATCCCCTTTGGGAAAAAGAAAGTACCCACAAATTATCACATAGACAGTAACCCACTGAGTATGGAAAAAGTAATCAGAGACCTGGGGACCCTAGTCGATAGTGACCTCTCATTTGACACCCATGTTACCAAAGTGGTTAGAAAGATTTTCTACCTTGCCCACCTTATCATGAAGGGATTCACATCCAGATCAAAGGAGGTCATTGTACCCCTATACTCCTCCCTTATCAGGCCCATGATTGAGTACAATGCCCCATTTGGTATGTACCTCACCCGACACTTGCAACAGCTAGAGAGACACCAAAAGTACCTCACCAAGAGGATCAAGGGTCTCCAACATATGTCATATGCTGCCAGACTAAAGAAACTCCAGCTCTATTCAATAGCATACCGCCTACTCAGAGGTGATCTGTGCCTGACATACAAGGCCATGTCCAATCAGGAATTGATGGACATGCTCCACCTCAAAAAATCCAAATCCATCAGAACCACGAGAGCTAAAGATTTAAACCTCAGCACAAATATGAATAGGACATGCTGGAGGGACAGATTCATAACTCAGAGGCTTCCCATACTCTGGAACAGAATCCCAGTCCATGTTAGGCAGAGCCCTCACTGACTCTCTTCAAGAGAAATCTTGACGAGTGGATGGGAGATTGTAGGTTTACCCCAGGGGTCATCTCTGTGTCACTACTAGACAGAGGCACAGTAAACTAATTCTGTTATGTAAGGGATTCTTCACTGTGCCACTACTAGACAGAGGCACAGTATTCTAAATCTATTCTGTACACTTTTGTACCATTACATGGGGTGGCGAAAGCCACATCACTATGGCTAGGCTTATAAATGCCCCAGGGCAGATAGCCTAGTACTAAACTATGAAACTATGAAACTATGTAGGCTTTGGAAAACGGAATTAGAAACAGCTGCACATCTTGTTGTTGGCTATGATATACTAGTGGAAGAAGGACTGTATCCTGAAAGGCATAATAATGTGACAAGACTGTTGCTTTGTTGGCTTTGCTATACTAATGGCAGAAGGAATGTATACTCAAAGGCATAAAAATGTGACAAGACTGTTGCATTGTGTACTGTGCAAACATTATAATATTAAAGTAGCTGAAAAAGACTAGAAACATGAGCCACAAAGCATTATAGAAAATAATGATGTTTATATCACATGGGATCACTCATTACCAACAGAAAACAGACTGAAGAGTAATGCATGAACAGAAGAAAAAAGTAGCATTGATAACTGAAATTGCTACACCCATTGACCACAGTGTTTTACATCCTGAAAAACACAAAGTCATAAAATACAAGGATTTGCAGGCAGAAACAAGGGCGATGTGGAAGAAGGATACCCAGACAGTTCTAATAGTTGTAGGAGCAATGGGTCTTACAAAAAAGAATTTACTGTCATACTTAGATATGCTACCCATACACATAACTCCATATGACTTCAATAGGAGTTATATCTGGGCACATCGCAGGGGCTGTGAAAAGCACTTCTGGCTAACATCAAAGATTGAAACAATACTAAGTTCATGAACTTTAATGATACTTTGCCTTTGGAATGGGGTCCATTCCCGTCATGGTATTATTAACCCAAAAGACTTGGAGAAATTAAAAACAGAGTAAAGAAGAAATAAACACATTTTAGAGAAATATCTGTGAAGATCCTGTGATGCATAACAAAGACGCTGAATGGATGGAAGAAGTAAAAGAAACAGTAAGAATTTCAAATGTACAGGATATGAAATGGAAAGATGTAATGACCAGAGAAATCATAACAAAATTAAGAAAAGCTCCTATTTAAACCCCCCAGCCCCAGATGCAGTACCTAACTTCTGCCTAAAAATAGTAACATCTTTACATGAATATTTAGCTCTGAGTAAAGACTACTTATATGCACACCCCAAAAGGACACCAACCTGGTTATCAACAGGAAAAATGATGCTCTGCCTTAAGAGTAAACCTACAAACTAACCTGAAAAACTATAGACCAATAACTTGCCTTCTGATGATGCATAAACTATATAATGAAAATGCTGCCAACAGAGTTTATAGTCATTTACAAGAAAACTCAATCATTGCAATAGAGCAAAAGGGTAACAAAAGAAAATCGTATGGAACAAAGAATCATTTGTTGTTAAATAAAGCCATAATGGGAATTGTAAAAAGGGGAAGAATCTAAGTATGACATGCATGGATTACAAAAAAATGCATCTGACAGCATTCCACATTCATGGATAAAGGAGTGCTTACAAATATATAAGGCAAATTATTATCCTAGGGATAAAAATTGAAAGGGGCATATTCTAGGGTGATTCTTAGTTGCACTGTTTTGTCTTGCTCATTAAGCTGTTTACATGTTGATTTAAAGTCCATTGGACATGTTATATTAGACAGATTAGATCATGGATCCAATTTGGCTCCCAGAAAAAAACTTGCTTTAAACTTTTTCATTTACTTTTTGTGGATGACATAAAACTGTATAATACATCAGATGAGGAGTTGAAAGCACAACTGCAAGTGGTTAAAACTTTCTGAAATTATACAAGAATGACACTTGGTCTTGATAAATGAAAAAAAAGCAATGTTTAAAGCAGGAAAGTTGCAGTACCAAGAAAATATATGTCTAGGACAGGAATGTGATATAAAGGGAGCGTATAAACATTTTGGAATTGATGAAGGATCAGCAATGAAACATACACAAATACAAATAAAACTCAGTAAGAAATATTTCAGAAGACAAAAAGTAATATTGAAAAAAGAGTTGACATCTAGGAATAAAGTCAACGCTGTAAACCAATTTGCTCATCCTGTTTGAACTTACAGTTTTGGAGTGACTGCCTGGCCCCAAAAAGGAATTAGATCAGTTCCACAGAAAAACAAGAAAGATGCTTCATGCTTACCAAATGATATAAAAAAAATCAGTGTATACCAAGATTATATATGTGTCTATTGTCTGTAAAGATCATTCAGCCCCTATAAAATAAGACGATGTCCCTAACAACTTTGGAATTTGGATGCAAGCAGTCAGCAACCTGAGGATTGAGAGTCTTTAGAAGGAAACAAAAAAGAAAGAAAGTAAGGAAGTTCACAACAAATAAGGAAGAAAAAGAAACTGATAAATGTAAAGGAAAGAGAATACGTGCTAAAAAGGACACTGCTTTGTTATGTGACACACAGAATGCAGGGAATGATAATCATTTTCTCTCAAAAAACCTTCAGGCTACAGAAAAAGGCATAATTTTTCCAAAGAGAAGGTAGAAAAAGGAGGCAAGGGGCAGGTGAAAAGGAAGAAATCAAAATTGAACGTGGAAGAATTGAAGAACACCACTGTAAGAAAAAAGAAGAGAAAGGCAGATGTTAACTACATGGCTCAAGCTGTGGATTTACAATACCAGCTGGATGAGAATTATATGCTTATAAATTTAATACTCAGTGAAAACAGTGGGATTAATAAGACTAAGGGTGATGAAGATAATTCCTTTGTAACAAATAACAGAGCAGATATTACTGTATTAGAAGTTAAGGATTATTCAGCTTTGGTCAGAAAAGATATTCTTGTAATTGGAGATTCTATTATCAGAGGAACTGATACTTACATTTGCAGAGAAGATAATAAACATTGACTAGTGTTATGCTTTCCAGGAAAAAAGTAGAAGATGTGAGACAAGCCTTGCCTTAATATAAGGAAGTATGGATCCCTTTTTATTCATCGTGGTAGAAATGATCTCATCCGCAAGGACTCTCTGAAGGTTAGTAGGAAACTTACAGTACTCTTAGATACTATAGCTTGTACTGGTGTTAGGACATATTTTTCACAAATCACATATAGAAAGGATAGTCAGGTCACCTTGCATGAAAAGTTTTTTTAGTAAATACCTACATGGAAAAAATGTCCCATTTTAAAAATTGGAACTGTGTAGAGCATCCAAGCCTAGTTTTGAGCATATATCTTCAGACAGGATGGTGTGCATTTGTCAAGCTCAGGGAAGATAATTTTTGCAGTAGATATTTTGCAATAATTGACAAACACTAGGCAGGAATTTTGCCAGGTCAAAAATTTAACAGTTCACAGATAATGACATGTGATGCATCTCTGATGGTTGTTAAGGCTAGGAGCATTAATAATAAAGGTTTTTTTTTTGAAAATTTGCTACATTTCCGCAAGATTGATATTGTTATTGTTTGTGAAACATGGTTAAAGAACAATGACTGGAAACCAGTTTTGTCAGGGTATAAATGTTTTTACTATAACACAAATTTTAACAAAAAATCAGGTGGCGGTGTTATGATAGGGATTAAAGATAGATATGACATCTGTGATTCTTACATGTTCAGTGATAACAACAATACTATAGACTGTGTAACTGTGACAGTAAAGACAACCCTGGAACATATAACAATTGTTGGAGTGTATAGACCAAGACCTAGAGGAAATCATACATTTCTTACATGAAACACAGGAGGGAAGAATAATATTAGCTGGGGACTTAAATGTACCAGAAACAGATTAGTATAACATTAATTCAACAACATTAGTAAGGAAATTATTTACAACGTATGTTCAGGAACAAAAATTATTTCAGATTGTAAAAAAACTACAATGGAACAGAACATACAAGACATTGTTTGTGTTCCTAAAGAAATTACTGTCACTGCAAGTCAAGTTTTACCACAACTGATGTGCAGTGAGCCTGTGGTTATAAAGGTCAATTTGTTGATAAATAATTCTGCCAAACTGAGATAGAAGAGTAATTACAGATTATAAAGAAGCAAAACAGTCACTATGTAAAACTAACTGGAGTGATGTGTTCAGTGGAAAAACTACAGATGGAATGGAATGTGGAAAGTTTTGAAAGAGAATTAGTTTGAGTGCAAAAAAAAAAACAAAAAAAATATATTTAACTTCAGGATCTAGGCATACAACATCAGGGTGACATATTTCCATAAAAACAAGATACTTGATTAAGGTGAGAGACAAAAAAATAAGAAATGGAAGACAGTTTGAACTACAACTTTAAACTGAAATAAGCTGGGCAAACAAATTAAACATAGTGTAAGATAAGTTCAAGAAAATTTTGAAGAAATTTTATATAAAGATAGTGAGCATAATAGGAAACCTTTTTATAGACACGTATGACAAGGAAGGAGTAAAGACATACAAATTGATAAACTGTATGTAGATTCTAAAATTTATTTGGAGACAGAACAGATTATAGACGTACTTACAAAATCATATGCAAAATGGTTTGGCTCCACAAAGGGGGTGATACGTTGTCCTAGTGACATATTAGATTACATTTAAAAAGAAATGCACAAACTGGATCCAAGCAAAGTACAGGGAAGAGGTGGAATTAGTAATAATGACCTGAGAATACTTCAGCAAGAACTTATGGTACCATTATATCTATTATTCAGTAGGTCATATAAATATGGGAAGATTCCTCAAGATTGGAGACATGCACTTATTAAGCCTGTCTTTAACGGAAAGGGGAGTAGGACAAACCCAGAATCATATAGACCCTTAAGTCTACTTTCATGTTGTGGAAAAATAATGGAGAAATGTTAATACTGGATATGTTATTGTCAGAAGTGGTTATGTTGGAACTTGAAACCATATATCAACATCCATATCTTGAAAATAGATCTATTACCACCTGTAACATGATGTTCTATAATAATATAATAATAGCAATGAATGAAAAATTGTGCTGTGATGTAATTTATATAGATTTAACTTTAACATTTGACAAGGTCATACACAAAACACTGGTCAATAAATTAGAACAATTAGGTACTGATGTACTCTTGATAAGACGGATAGCTGCTTGGCTTACAAATAGAACATGGCAAGTATCATACACCAACTGGACAGGTGGAATTCTTGACTGCAGTCAGGGCGTCTCTCAGGGCTCTGTCCTAGGCCCTTACTTGTTTAGATTGTATTTTTCTGACCTTACTTTTGCATCTAAGGTGTTCTACAGTCTAAAAGCAGATGACCTGAAATTGGGTAAACTGATTACAAGTGTTACAGATAAGGCATGTCTGCAAAATAACTTGACTAAATTGACCATTTGAGCATAGATTAATAATATGCTGATAAATACATCACAAACTAAGCATATTAGGTTTTGGAGACATAAAGTGAAAGGTGAATATTTAATACAGCACAGAGAGATTGAGACTGTAGATTCATTTAAGGACCTGGTTATATAGTTAGATCCAGCATTAAATTTTTTTTAATCGTATCAACCAATTTGTTAAAGATAGTTATAGGACTACAGGTTGTATAAAAGGATTTATAAAGCCTAGAAAATCAGAAATGATGAAGTCATTATTTGTTAGTTACATTAGACCCAAACTTGAGTATGGTATAACAATATGGAAACCTTATAAGAAAACAAACATGAGTAAACTGGAAAAAGTACAGCACAAATATACCAAAGGCATCCATGGGTATGAAAATTTAAGTTATTACTTAAGACAAAAATATCTGAACTTGTACAGTTTCTCTTATAGATATCTAAAAGTTGACCTTATTCTGGTATATAGAGCATTTACAGACAACTATCTCTGGGAATGTTTGGGGTTATCAAAAAGTGCTAGAGAATTATTAGACAACCTATGCACAGTATTCCATAGGAATGACCTAACTTGTAAAACTGCATGACCAATTTTGGTCTTTCAGAAGTGACTTACCTTGTAAAGCTACATGGTTTATGTACTTCACATGTACTGAGAAAATAAAATAGTATTCTTGTATGGCTGAAACATGCATGTTTACATATTGTTAGCAATGTACTACTTAAAATAAGTTTACTGCTTGTACCTTAATAATGTTCTTTTTGTTGTGGAGCTTTTCTCCCCGGGTCTCCACTGAAAATGTTTTATTTTTTTTCAACCCAGTCGGACACTGCCCAGTTAATAAATGTAAATAAATAAATGAGAAGTGTACTAATTGGTTCTTTGAGAGAGCAGCTGATGCATGGAACAGACTACCAAACTCCATTAAAGCAAGTACCAGTTTAGATATTTTTAAGAACAGCCCAGACGCTTATTATGGGAACAAGTGTTTTGGTATACTGGCAGGCCATAAGGGCATTAATGCCTGTGCTTGAAATATTTGTATGCATGTATGTATGCATATATTACACTCTGTAAAGGAGATATGGGCCTTCTCAAAATTGATTACATATATAGATCTGCGATCGTGAGAATGCATAAATATCTGCTTACCTTCTCAGACCCAAACATAGTGAAAGTTTTACAACATGAGGAGAGGAAGTTTAAGATGACTTCTCTCCTTAGTTTAGGAGAAGCATTCAGATGGCAAACTGGAATGGAAATTGGAAATCAAATCAGAAGTAGACAAAAATCAGAAAGTAAATGAATGCACCAAAAGGAAAAGAAAGAATGTAAGAAGGATCAGATGAGAAGGAAAAACTATATATATATATATATATATATATATATATATATATATATATATATATATATATATGTATAAAACATATAATATACATAGTGGCAAGTAAAGATATCTCCTGGGACAGCATCAGGCTGGTCAGGATTTCATCTAAGAATGGTTAAGAAGAAGAGAGCTGAAACCAAAGGATGAAAGATTAATAATGGTGGCCCAGGATAGTGAGCGATCTGCACAATGGTTTACAGTGTCCATTGAACATGTGGGAGAAACAGACAAACATTTTATAAAAGAGAATTGGAAACAATTGCACACTTTGTTGGATGTGATACACTCATGGCAGAGGGCCTGTGCACTGAAAGGCACAATAATATGGCAAGATTTTACACTGGGGATTGTGCAAACACTACAACAAAGAAGTAGCGGAGAAGCAGTGGAAACATGAACCACAAAGCATAACAGAGAATGATGAAGTGTGCATCACATGGGATCACCCATTAACAATTCAAAATACAGATGCAAGAAAACCAAATACAGTAGTCCATGAAACAATGACAAAAGTAGCATTGATCAGTGAAATTGCTACACCTAGTGATTACAGTGTTTACCGTACAGAGAGACATAAAGTCATAAAATATCAAGATCTGCAGGTTGAAATGAGAGCAATGTGGAAGAAAGATACATTGACAGTTCCAATAGCAGTAGGATCAATGTGTCTAGTTAAAAAAGAACCTACAGTCGTATTTAGGTATGATACCAATACATGTAACTGCATATGTATTGCAAAATAAGTTAATTCTGGGCACATTGCAGGTGCTGCAAAGACTGAAACAATACTAATTTAATGATCTTTAACTATACTCTGACCTAGGAATGGGGTCCATTCCCAACATGGTATTAGAAATCCAAATGATTTGGAGAAATTAAAAAAAAATACAGAGTAAGTCAAGTGGCCTAGAGTTCACAAGCAATCAGTAGAATGCTTTGTGATGAATATTTATTCATCAGATTGCCAGCCTATGAATACGCAGAATCTGAGTTACTGATGTATGGAGTGAATACTCATTGTGCTAGGGTGCACAGCTATAGAAAAATGGAGGCACTCAGTTTGAGTATTCCCATTTTCTTCATGGCAATATGACCTCAGAGTTGGTATATTTAAGTTTATTCTGTATGGAGAACAGGCTGGCCATGGTGGTGCAGCGATTAGTGTTGCTGCCTCATAGCAAAAGGTTCTCTGGTTCGATCCTCGGCTGGGGTGCCTACTGTGCGGAGTCTGCATGTCCTCCCTGTGGTTGTGTGGGTTTCCTCTGGGTACTCCAGTTTCCTCCCACATCTCAAAGACATGCTGTAGGTGGATTGGACACACTAAATTGGCCCTAGGCATGAGTGTGTTTGTGCCTTCTGTGGAAGGTTGGGTGCCGGGCTGGTAACTCAACACCATAAAACACTCCACTGCCAATCATGAGCGGACGGTGATCCACTGTGGTGACCCCTAACTGGGAAAAGCTGGAAGAAGAAGATTCTATATGGAGTACCCCCTCACCCACCCCACCCTTCCATGCCTGCTGCCTTTTTTTCCAGATTTTGTAATGACATTTAGTTTTGGTATATTTCTTCAATAGAATTTGTGGAAAATGATCCATGAGTACTGAATGCTATTCTGTTTTTACCTGCCATTTCATACATTTAATCACTATGCAAAGGTCACTATCAAAAGTTAGGATACAGACAGAGACTGATCAAGAAACTGAGAGTTTTACGTAACAGCTCATCTCCTTCTTTACCCCCACAGATCAATTCATTGCCCACAATTATACCTGCTACTCCAAAACCCACTTATTAGTCTTATCCCCCTTGCCATCAGGTATAAACATGACCACAAGATACTGATTTACTTAAAGTCATCAGTCGTTACAACTTTCCAACCCCCAACCTGAAAGATGCAATCCGTTATTTCCTATATTAGTACCATGACCTCTGAACCAGAGATGCTACTTTTCATGCTGATTCCCCAGACATCAGCAATGTATCACTCAAATGCTTGTCAGAGAACAGATGAGGTCAAAAGAACATAATCCAAAAATAACAGAGAAGCCACCTCTGGTTCCTGGAACCAAATACTCTCCAACCTTGTGCACGCGTTGATATACTGTCCATGAAAAATCATCAGCAAGAATAGTAACAACACAGACCCTTGGAACAGCCAGTGTCAGGTCTGAATGAATTCAGCTTAATGTGGACATCTCATCTCATACCTTGAATGGACAGAAAACAGTAGTGATACCAGAACCACATGCCTGAGCAGGAACCCACACATATATGGTAGAGCAATGATTGGTTATAATTACATAAAACTGAGATAGACAGATGCATTATGTAATATTCTACTAATGTTGAAAAGTATAAAAATAGGAAGAGGAAAGGAAAACCCAATCAGAGTAGAATTATTTCTGTTCTAAAACAAATAGGTTCTGAAAATGCATACTATGAAATGACAGTATATGCGATTATACAGAAAATGCATTATTCTGATGTATTAGAGGTTTACATTTTTTATGACTTCTCAAACTTCATCATTGAAGTTGCTGGAGAATTTAACCTTTATTGCAAGAGAATCGCCAAAAGGAAGAAAGACTAGACATAGAGTCTAATCATTGGTTTTATTTCTGTTTTCATGAAATAGAAACCAGAAAAAAGCAGGATGCCCAGGGAATGATAGAAGGAAGAATATTTACAGAAGTAAAAAAAAAACAAACCATAGGAGAGTGAAAAAAGAAGTACTCAAGTGCTTCAGTAGGATGGAGGCCAGTGGCCATATGGATTGGCTACTCTACTTGATCCATAAAAAGCTGATAGAAGTACCAACAAATCTTATCAAAGAACTACTGAGCTGACTTCCAGTTAAAGGCAACAGCTCCAATGATAGAAAGTGTACCACATTTGAGCTACATTAAAAGGATGAAGAGGAGACAAAATGCAATTTCAATAGTTAAAGATCAGTTAGTCTGATTTTAGTGCTAGGAAAGACCATGACTAAGATAATGAAGGAATAATGGTTACAGATTGCAGGTTAAGTGCCTCAGGGGCATCAACTAACATGAATTCATATCCAGAAGGTTCTATAAGATGCACCTAACACAATTTTATTATAGGAGGATGTGGAGCTGGACAAGGAGAAAGACAGTGATGTTACATGGCATGACTTATGCAAGTCTTTGGTACAACACCACATTGAAGATTTTAAGGAAGGCTGACAGTGATGTAGAACAGAAATGAAATGATCAGATGGCTAAAACATTTTGGACAGGTTACAGAGGGTTACCTTTCCTGTAGTTCTGTCAGACAATGTAGCTCTTCATAAATAATACCAAGCCACAGTCAACTGTAGGTGACAGGAGGGAACCAGTCTGCTGAGGGACTTGATATGGCCAGTAGATGTCAATTGAAATTTATTGCTAAGAAGTAAAACATGTTGTACTTGGGAAACAACAAAACATGGGCAGTTTGCAGTCATGGAGGACCTCAGCTTAAAAACTAGGCAAAAGAGCACTTAGGGGATTATCACAGCTAGAAATACATAACAAAGATCAAATGATTAAGCAGCAGTAGCCAGACCAACAGGATGCTCATCTGTGACTCAGGGCTCAGTGCCTACAGGAGCAAAGACACAATCCTTCTGCTGTACAGTCCATGGATGCATCCTCAGCTGGTATACTGCATCCTGTTTTGGAGGCCATAAGAAGGTCATAAAACTGTTCTAAAGAATTAAAAGGAAAACAACCAAGATGATCAAATGAATAAAAGAAAAGATGTAAGAACAGAGACTGGAAAGGCTTTGAATGTGCTCCTCTGATGAAATGATAGACATGAGTGTTGATTTAGGTTCACAAGGCCATCCTGAGGATCCAAGAAGGATTTGAACTAAAACAGAATAATGGAAGTAGAAGACATAGTACAACTGATAGTCTAATGAGTCAAATATATAATTAGGCATCAGGAGATTATATTCCACAGAACTGGTGGTACAAACTTGATGTGCCTTTCAAAATGGAATCACACAGTAATACAAAAGTGGAAACAATGGAGGGACAACTGCAGGATGCTAGTTACAACAATCAGTCCCATTATACAGTTGATGCATTTCTGCCAGCATTCATTATGCATGCATGTATGCTTATGGTTCATAGGTTGGTACTAGGCTATCGGCCCTAAGGCCTATACAAGCCTAGCCATAACAATTCCCTGGATATTTCTTCCCACAATATTTACTTCCCTGCCATAAACGCTCTATATCAGAAGTTTTTCAATGTGAAATACCTTCCAGACAGGAAATCAGGTCTTATTCTGCCACCTGATAATTTGGCAGCCCAACACACAATGTACTGAAAAATTAGCAGAGTTAGATTATTGCAAGTGTGCCCTCCAAAGTGAAAGTGTCTGTTGCTCTTCCCCAACTTTCTGCATGCCCTGCAAAAGGAATGCTGCCAACCATCTCTGTCATGATTCATGAATTATGCAAATAACAGCCTGTGCAAATAGTACACCCTCATACCGCCCCAAAACAGTAGGCAAGCTTGTACAGAATAAGCACCTTCAGTTGAAGCACAATATTTGAACAGAAATCCTTCAGCTTATAAAACATTTCCTTCCTGCTAAGTGAGCTATTAAACCCCCCACACACATTCCAGGAAATGGTTTTCAAATAGCTTGAGGATAATGGCTCATGAAAGCAAACAGGCATTTGGCTGTTTGAAGACAAATGTCCTTGCAAATGTAATTCATTCATATATTAAGTAAAATACATGTTATACTGCAATCTATGTGTTTGGATATGTTTTAAAAGCAGATGAATTATTGCACAACTGTCAGCCTATAATGCTGCAGAGTGTATGCTTTCACAGCAACAATACTTACAGTTCATCAAAAGAAGAAAAGAAAATTAAAGTTATGCATAAAGAAAATGGATAGCAAACTCGTCTAGCAGAGGCAGATCTGATAAAGAAATAATGAATGCAGCCAGTGGGCCCTTCAGGCACTACTTTCAAAGAAACTAGTGACTTATGTACAAAACAATTGCAATGACCAGCATTTTATTCACCACCCCTTCCACTCTGAAGCACAGTCTGTAAGAACGATCGTTCAGAAAAAGGGAAGATGTCAAAACTGACTGGTAGACATATATGCAGCTTACCTTTGAACCGCTTTGACAAGAAGTCTAATTAAAACCTGAAATAAGGGGGTGGGGTTAAGGCTCAAAAATAGGGACAAACATTAAATATTGCTCAGATAAACTTAGAAAGTTGCTAAAACAACGCGTTTTGTGTTAACATTTATTTCCTGAATGATATGAAGTCTGGAACTTAAATGCCTATCCTTTTTCAGTGAAATCAACCCTCAGTGATGTGAGAGAGAAGCACAAGTTTTATGAGGAACAGACCAAAAATACGTGGCAAAAATCTGGACAGTTGAGAGCTAATAGAATCACACGATTGCTGTTAGCTTGGGCACTGTTCAGAATTACATTATGCAACTGCTTCTAATGTTAAAGCTTTGCTTTTTAGAGCGATCGTTCACTGCGGTTCCTAATGGATTAAACCTACAGAAAAGAACCATAGTGAACGATCATTGTAAAAAACAAAGATTTTAAGTTGTTAAATGTAACTGAACGAGCCTGAGATGCTGATGGACAATGAACCAAAAATTGGGGCATATTTGAAACATTATTCGTATAACGTGACAGGAACGAAAAACCACACAATAGCTGACACCGGGAGCAAAAATAAGACTGGAATTGAAAAGCTACAAAAAGAAAGGAGAGTATGGGTGGGAATACGAGTGATGTAGCTAAGTGGGCGTTATGTTGGTTAGCTGTTGTTGGACCTGAATTTTAAATGCTGGGACTGTCCTTTTAAGGCTTCTCTGTCATTTGCCCTGAATGCTGAATTTTGTGTCTTCAGAAGATCATAGACCTTACTTGTAAGCCATGACTTTTGCTTAGCTCTTGTGATGATGCTTCTGATCTCTGTGACATCATCAATGCATTTTATGAAGTAAGGCGTCACTACTTCAGTATATTCATCTAGGTCAATGTACTGTTCTGTTGTGGCTGCCTCCTTGAAAATTTTCCGGTTAGTACACTCAAAACAATCCTGGAGTGCTATTAATGCTCCATCAGGCCAAATCCTGATGTATTTCACCGTGGGTTTCACACTGACCAGAGCAGGTTTATAAGCAAGCACTAGCATGATGATAGAAAGATGATCCCAGCCAACAAGGTGTGGATGGCGCAATGCTTTGCAGGATAGCTTTATATTGGTATGCACTTTATCCAAGGTACTCTTACCCCTTGTTGGAAAGTTTACATGCTGGTATTAATGAGGGAATACTGACTTTAGATCAGCCTGATTAAAATCACCAGTTACCAGATATCACATGAGCAAACTCATGATGTTTATTCTACATGTCACAAGTAGACTGGTACAATTTTGTGAGTGCCTTATTTGTGTTAGCAGTAGGTGGGATATACACCACTGTTATGTGGATTCCATTTAGCTCTCCAGGGATGTACAAAGGTCTATATTTTATAAACAGAAACTTCAAATTCTCAGAGCAGTAAGATATAATGGCCACACAGTTACTGCACCATCTGTTATTAACATAAATGCAGACTCCTCTTCCCCTAGCCTTTCCACACAGTGTTTGGATTCTGTCTGCATGAGACAGTGTGAAACTCTAAATTAACTGCATTGTCACTGATATTGTTGTGTAGCTATGTCTCAGTAATCATAATTAAACAGATGTCTCACCTTGTTCTTTCAAGAGAGCTCCATCTTTAAGTAGTCCATTTTGTTGACAAGAAAATGCACATTTGCAAGCAGTACTGAGGTCAGTGCAGGCCTGTAAGGGTTAGCCTTTAATTTAGCAGCAGTACTAGCCCTGCATCCTCTTTTTCTTGTTCTTTCACATCTCTTCCTTTTCTTACTTATCCAGCCTGTTCTAGCACCTCTCATCTCATGTTTCAGGTACTTATCAGCATTCAGGGTTAAGATCCCTAACTCATAGAGATCTGAGACTGTAGTAGGACCCACAGATTCTGCAGACAATAGAACATCATTCTAGCAGCACAATGAAGTATGCTTGATTTCCAGCAACTTCTGTCTACTGTAAACTCCTGTATTTTCATTTAAGAGCACAGCACCAGGTTTTCTTGTATTTTTGAGTGAAAAAAGAGAACAATTAAGCACTTTTCCCTGATGAGCTGATGAGCCCGCTGCTTCACAGGGCACTGCCATTTTTTTTTCAGTTCCAGTGGCTAAGCATGCCTTTCACAGGAGCTTACATCTGTCCACAAGAAAATGACTTTGCAAACAGGCTGGGCAGATGTCAGATAGAGCTGCATTAATGCATACTGAACAGGGATGTATTCCTAGATCTTTTTAGGATGTGAGTTGTGCCACAGGCAG
The DNA here is from genome assembly GCF_019279795.1 of Protopterus annectens. Taxonomy (NCBI): domain Eukaryota; kingdom Metazoa; phylum Chordata; order Ceratodontiformes; family Protopteridae; genus Protopterus; species Protopterus annectens. The sequence continues at coordinate 196,586,467 of NC_056737.1, forward strand.
CTGAGAAAGTTCTGCTGCAGAACAGCAACCACAGAAGCCTGGAAGATAGATGCATTTTTTTTGGAGTGGACAGTTCATTTTCTCCACACTTTCCTCCTTGATTTGTAGGAGTACCCTGGGAATCAAGGGAAGGATGGAGGCCAAAGGTCATAATAGTGGCAGCCTTTTGGCAAAGGCAACACTGGCTTCTTACAGAACCTAGCAAAGGAAAAAAATAAGAGTGTTGATTCAGTGTGTGGGCCTTCTCATGCAAAACAAAGCATCTTTTCTCCACTCCAATATAAAAACTGTAAAACTAACATCTTGGAATAGTTTACATTGATCCTAGTGAGGCACATTTATTTGAAGGACAGAGTGAACATTATGAGAAAGGCAATGTGACCAAACACAAAGAAATCATAACTATCAAAGTAGAAAAGATTCTTCTGCTGGTAGCTGTCTAGCAACTAAGACTTGAATAAAGCTCGCCTTTAGAAGACTGACCTTTTCTACACATTTTTAAAAGTCCATGCCCCTGCTATCTCATTCTGCTTTCCTGCCTATGGACCCTCCTCTGCATTCAAAGTAAATCAATTCCTAAAAGGAGTTTTGCATATTAGACAACCTAGGCAAATAGACTATGCCACCATGGAATCTTAACTAAGACATAGAAAAGTGGGCCTTAGCTCCCTTTGAATCAGCTATGTCTGCATCTCTGCAATTTTTATCTTGCAAGATCCTAGTCTTGGCAACTGAAACTTCTGCCAAAAGAATCTCAGAACTACAGTCATTAATGGGCATATAATCCTTTTTTGTCTTCTATTAAAACAGGGTATATCATTGTACTAATCTCTCCATTATGCCTATGGTGGTCACAGAGTTTTCCTTAGTCAAGCTATTCATTTACTAGAGTTCTTCCCTAACACTCAAAACAATGGAGAAAAGATCATCCATTCCCTGGGAGTCCATAGACAGATGAGTTTGTGTTTACATGGGACTAAAAAGTTTAAAAAAATAGACCAGCTATTTGTTTCCTTAGCAAAGTGAAAGGAAGGTAAACCAACTATTTCTAAATGTCTTACACATTGCATTTCTTATTATTGTTCTACTTATAGTAAACCTCTTATTGAACATGTAAAAGCATAGTCAGCTAGGGGTACTGCAGTCACCATAGCACTCCTCAGGGGGGTCAGTTCATAAGCAATCCTAGAAGCTGACACCTGGTCCTCAGTACAAACTTTATTCAGGGATTACAATTTGAGGGGGGAGTTACCTTGAAATCTATGGCTTGATTTGATTCAGTAATCCTGCATAGCTTACAAGCTTAACAAACTTCTTCCTGCCATCTTCACTCTGTCTTCTTGCTTTAGCAACCTTCCCACTAAGACTACAAAAGTGAGTGGTACGATAAACAGAGTACAGTTCTGCTTATACCTTAACATAAATGGAGATGTCCATGTACGTTCACTGTTGCAGGCCAGTTTCCTTCACACTTTCCCCCTTTTGGTTTCTTTTAGCTGGTGACTCAAATTAGAAGTGGCTTCCCATCTTATCCAATTACATCTTCCCTCTCACTTCCCAACCAAGGCCCTCCCTTTCTTCCATTGCCATCTGTACAGGATAGGGGTTTGGCACTAAGATCTCATGATAGCATTGGTCAACACTCATGCCCCTTATACCACTGGCATCCCTATGGAACAGTGGGAGGGAGATAGCCAAAAGCTTGGGAGGAAGATAATGCACTGTATATTGGGCCAGCCAGTTGGCTACTTGCAAGCAAAATATCCCTAGAAATAAGGACTGCAACTGTAACTGGGAATGATCATCTACATATTAATATTCCAGACCTAGCTTTCATTAGGTCATTAATTGATTAAATTGCCCTGTTAAGCACGTATCTGACAAGACACATGCAAGAACTGGAATTCCAACAGAGAAACCTTACTAAAAGGATGCAAGACTTAAACATGTCCTACATGGACAGTCTCAGAGCCCTATCACTATACTTGGCATCCTACAGCTTGCTAAGAGGTGACACCAATCTGGCATACAAGGCATCCTCTGACCCAGTACTGATGGATTTACTACACATCAACAAATCAAATTGTATCAGAAATACTCATTGTAGGGAAGTAAATCTCTTTGGCAACATCAATAGAGTGGTTTGGAAGGATAGGTATATTTCTCTGAGGATAGCACCGCTCTAAAACAGACTCAACATGCACATAAAATAAAGTTCATCCCTGTCCATATTCAAGTGCAACATGGATCTATGAATGAAAAACAGAAACTTTATCCCAAGACTGCCCCTTCTACTACTACTACTACTAATGTGCAGAGATGCTCCTAAATACCTGAGCCCATGCATGGGTACCCTCTAATTATTTATTGTATGATCTCAGTTATTCTCATTAGGGATAATATATAATTATTGACAATGGGATGCTTAAGGCTAATCTGTAATCAAATGGAACACTTTATTCAAGCACAAAATGGGAAACTGGCTAGGCTTAAAAATGCCCATTAAGTAATTTAGCCTAGTACTTACCTATGAATATATGTAAGCAACTGTACTTTGTGGCAGTTCATGTCCTTCAGTCTCAGCTAATCAGCCAACAGTGATAACATGTCTCTTCACAATAGACATTCCAGAGACTTAATAGATTCATAGTCTCAGTGGAAGGAAAACAGGGGAAGACAATTGTGATGATATGGGCTAGTGCCAGCATGGCCAGCTGGAGTTCTGTAAAGAATGATATACCCTGGAATATCAAAATGAGTTATACAAAATGCTTGCGTTATGGATGTATTGGAACTGTGTGGCGTTTGAATATCAAACTGATTTGCACAAATGCTTGTGTTACAGATATATTGAAACTGTGTAGCGAGGACATTTGGATGTCAAACTGATTTGTAGAGATGCTTGCTTTGCAGATGTATTGGAGCTGTATGGCATTTGAGTATCAGGATATGTTTGTAGAGTTGCTTATGTTGAAGGTTGTGTCAGCACTGGGTCCTGCTGGACCGGGAAGGAGTATACAAGTGAGACTGTATGTGTGTATGTTGGCAAGGGACACTGGAAGAGAGGTGGTTGACATCAGTCTGGTTAGTTTTGGAAAATCTTTGAAATTAAATTAGCTGCTAAGCCATAAACACAGCATCCCACTGTGCTGAATAGAAGCAGAGACAGTAGGTCTGGGGGGAAGCCTTTGTTTGTTGACTCCGTGAAGGGAGGGGAAACCCCAGGCACTGCCATAAACATTTAGATGTGTGTTGTAGACACCTATGCTGTATTCCTGGCTCAGTTTCAAAGGGGGGTACTGTGAGAACCTAGAGTCAGGTGACCAGATGAGGTCATTCTGCCAGCCATCATGGAAATTATGTTTTAGATATTACAGTTGGAAATCTCTCAGCATTGAATACTCTGTCTTGGGCCTGACAACAAGAAGGACCATTCACCACATCATCTGCCTTGCTTTATTAAGTAATTAGGGAATAGTGATTTTTCTAGATTCAGTCAGGAAAATATAGTGAAGCTTAGTTTAGATATTATTTTTCTTTATTTGTCTTTGTCTGTCCATCAACGTTATTTTCAATATTTCCTGTGATTTGAACTCTGTAGTTTGCTGTAAGTATAAATTCAGGATTTTCATGCTCTTTTATTATTTATTATTAAATATATTTAACAGCATAAAAAATGCTACCACCAGCAGCCAAAGATCACCCAGGAGAACAAACTGCAAATGTAAAAAACAAAAACTCCAAGCGACCACCACAGCTAAAAGCATATGTAGTTTATTAAAAATACAGCAGGATAAGCGCTTTCACACAAAGTGCTTCTTCAGATCCATATAACAGACAAATATTACACCCAAGTTTAAATATCTTAACAATAATAAAACAACCAATGAGAGTTGATCAATAAAACAATTAAGTAACTGATCTGATCTACGTTTCTTAAGAACAGGTTTTAAAGGCATGGTAAGACTGATTCCTGGTAATTTATCAGCATGCATTCTTGCTATCCATGGCATTTCAGCTAGTTCTACTCTATTATTAATATCATCCCCCTCTTATTATCTGATATCAATTGTTGTTGTGTCTTTCGGCTTATCCCGGTTAGGGGTTGCCACAGCGGAACTCCAGTCCGCTAATGTTTGGTAGTGGATTTTTACATGCCGAGTTACCAGCCCTGATGCACAACCTTCAACGAAGGCATGCCCATTCACGCATGCCTCCACACAGAAGATGCTCTAGCTGAGAATCGTACGGGACGTCTTGCTGTGAGGCGACAACTCTACCACAGCACCACTACCACGTCATTATCTGATATCAATTGTAGTACTGTAAATTCAAACATGTGCCCTTCATTAATGGATATGTGCTTAGCTAAAGCATTAAAAAAGATTAATTTTCCTGATGTTACCCACATGTTACATAATACGTTCTTTAAGCATTCTAGTCATCTTACCAATATAGAAAGAGGCACATGATCTACAGCTGGCTAGATAAACTAAATTCTTAGATCTGCAATCAGCATACAAGCTGAAAGTAAATAAATGATTAGTAGAGGGATGAATGAAGGTATCTCTCCTTGAAACAAATGAGCAGGCCCTGCAATTTCTGCATGGAAATGTACCATGCCTGTTAGAAGCCATCCTAATACTGCTGTTAGTGGTATAGCACAGCTGCCATTTCAAAGAAAGGGTGTTTTTAAATGCATAACTAGGTCTATAACCTACTATAGCTCTTATCTGATCATTAGAGGCCAAAATAGGCCAATAATTATTTATAATATCACATACTTTATAGATGTTACTACTATAGGTAAGGGGTAGTCTTAAAACATTTCTATTCAATCACCCATGTGTCACCCTTCTATCAGAATCATGAACTGTCCTGTGAAAAAATGGCTTCCCTGTTGTATCATGCAGGCCTTTGACCTGTAACATAACTGTACTTAGGTCATTTTGATTATATCTTCTCCTCATTAGCTCATTTTACAGATCCAAAGATGCACCCTGATAATCTTGATCTTCAGTATGAAGTCTAGACAGTCTTAAAAACTGCCCTTTGGCTATGTTATTAAAAACATGCTTAGGGTGCATACTGGAGCGATGCAACAATGCATTCTTTCTACAATTTTTCCTAAATAAAGAACTATGAATCATACCATTCATCAAAGTAACCTTAAAATCAATAGAATTACTAGAAAAATTAAAAGTGAACCAAAAGCAGTCACTACATCGTTCAAGATATTCTACAAACTGTTGCAATTGCAGATGTGTACCTCACCACAGAACAAAGATACCATCCACGATATAAGGTAATCTATGGGGGCAGCCCAAACCATCAACAGAGTTCACCAGAAACAGAGGAAGCCACTAGTTCAAGTATACGGCCAGGGCCTAGGTTCAAATGGTTTAAATATCACCAGTAGGGCAATGTAGCATATACATGTCCATGGATGCAAAGTGGGGAACAAAAGGTGGGGAAACCAGCAAATGGGAATAACAGAATGCCAGTGGAAAGTTGTCTGGAAACAACAGGAGTACCAAACTACCACAAAAAAATTGTATCCTTTCTTGGTGGATGGAAAACAGACCACTGCCAATAAAGACACAGCCTCTGATATAACCATTGTGAAGCCTGCAGTGGTTAAAGAGGGGCAGTACTTCAGTGGGTAGTTCACTCCAGTCAGAGCTTTAGGAGGGATCCCATTACAAATGCCTTTAGCCAGGGTTCACCTTTACTTGGAGTGTGGAAAAAGAAGAAAGCAAGTAGAGGTATTTGAGGATATCCCTGCAGATGTCTTGATAGGAAATGATTTTGATAATGCAGTGCCAAGTGTGCATACAGCGACATGCAGTCAGGCTTGGTGACAGGCATGTGAGTCTGAGCCTGGGGGAGATGCAGACAGACCACACCCCTGAAGCCAGGACTCATGATGTGGCTAATTCAGGGAGGGAACTATCCTATAGCAGTGAGCCTGAAGATGAGCCACAGTTGCTGGTAGGTACTGATGTTCCCTTGCACAGGCTGAATCCAAGGGCAGAGGTGAGTGATAATACTGATGTCAGAAGATACCAGTGTAAGGTGAGCTGGGAAATGTCACAAAGATAGAGTTGAGACAGGCTCATCTCTCAGGGTCTACATTACAAGGCTTGAGGGAGGTAGCTAGGGAGGTGCCTGATTATCAAGGAAAAGGGGGTATGTATACTGGAACAAAGGGTTACTGTACAGAGAGTGGCCCTCAGAGGGGAGGGCTAGAAGGTGAGGTAATACAGCAGTTGGTAGTGCCCAGACCCTACTGCCTGGCACTTCTAGACATAGCCCATGATGTTACCTTTGCAGGTCATATGGACATAAAGCATATCAAGAGATGTATTATGCAGAACTTTTATAGACCTGGGAATGCCATGGATGTAACAGGGTACTGCAGGACCTGTGAGCAGTCCCATAAAGTAGGCAAGGCAGGAGACAAGGTCAAAGCTCCTTTGATGCCTTTGTTTGTGACTGAAGAGCCATTTCTGAGGGTAACTATAGATATTGTGGGACCTCTGAGTACCCCAAGTTTCACAGGAAAGATGTATATACTAGTGATAGTAGATTATGCTATTAGTTACCCTGAGACAGTGGCTCTGTCTTCCATCAAGACAAAGAAGGTAGCAAATGCTTCGCTAGAGATTTTCAGCAGGGTAGGTTCCCCAAGACAAATACTGACTGACAGAAGTACCAATTTCATGTCAGACCTGCTGGCTTACCTGTGGGAGCACCATGCAGTGAAGCACCTAAAGGCTACCCTTACTACCCCTAGGCTAAATGTCTTGTGGAGAGGTTAAACTATGTGCTAATGACCAATGTATGGGCATTTGCCCCATCTATTGGTTGCATACAGGGAGGTGCCCCAGGAATCCACAGGTTTTTCACCCTTTGAGTTGCTATATGAGCATAGTGCGAGAGGGGTCCTTAGATTTGATTCATGATGAGTGGGAGGGTGGGTGTAAATCCCACAAGGAGTCTGTTGTGGCATATGTCCTAAACCTCAGGTCAAGACTCAGGGAGCTCGTGGGCTTGGCCCAGGAAAATCTAGCTGGAGCCCAACAGAAGTAAAAAGGTCTGGTCAAGCCAGAAGGTATGCTGTGGGACAGCAGGTGATGGTGCTCATTCCTATCAGATACAATAAGTTGCAGGCAGCTTGTTGGGACCCTTCCAAGTGGTAAGGAATGTCAGTGATGTTAACTACATAGTAGGACTGCTAGGCAGGAGGCAGGGGCACAAAATGTGCCATGTTACCATGATGAAGCCTTACCATAATAGGGAGGCCCTTGTGCTGAGTATTTTCAGTGGATGGCATGAGGAGTCTGAGCGGGATCTGGTGACTGATATCCTCAGTGAGGCTCAGACTAATACCTCAGTGAAATGGGCAGCGATATCCCAGTGGCTATCCCTAACCAGGTTCGAGAAATCTGAGCACTGTTATAGGAGTTTGGGGACATGTGCACTAGGAAACCAGGGTGCACCCACCTGGTACAGCACCATGTGGATACAGGGCCCTAAAGACCTATCATGCAGGTCTCTTACATGGTGCCTGAGTGATTCAGACAGACTCTGAGGAGGAGATACAGGAGATGTTGGAACTGGAAGTAATCTGGGAGTCCAGCAGTCCCTGTGTCTCCCCAGTGGTGCTGGTATCAAAGAAGGATGGCAGCACCAGGTTCTGTGTGGACTACAGGAAACTAGTCACACAGAGTCAATGCTCACCTCATGCCTGGGACAGATGAAGCCTTAGAGAAGCTGCGTAGGGCTAAGTATCTAACCACTATTGATTTGACCAAGGGCTGCTGGCAGGTGCCCTTGACTCCCAGCGTTAGGGAGAGGTTAGCCTTTGTGTCTCCTTTCAGCTTGTATGAGTTCACGAATTTGCCCTTTGGGATGAAAAATGCCCCAGTGACTTTCCAGGGGCTGGTAGATCATATCCTACAAGCAGCAGGAGATTATGCCCTTGCTTACCTGGATGATATTGCCATCAACAACCATTCCTGGCAAGAGCACCTTCAGCATGTCAGGGAAGTGCAGGGCAGACTGCAAAGGACACGGTTGACCATAAAGCCTAGTAAGTGTCAGGTGCATATGGCAGAGGTCTCCTACATGGGACATAAAGTGGGGAGTGGTAAGATCAGACTAGAACCTGCCAAGGTGTAAGCCATTTGGGCATGGCCCGCCCCTGTTACCAAAAAGTAGGTGAGGTATTCTTAGGGGCATTGGGGTACTATAGAAAGTTTGACCCCAGTTATAGTACAATAGTTGCTCCCCTCACAGACCTGATGAGGAAAACCAGGCTGGATAAGGTAGTGCGGACCCCAGCATGTGAGTAGGCATTCCAGAAGCTTAAAGGAGCTTTGGGGGGACTCCCCTGTGTTAGCCAGTCCAGATTACAGAAAATAATTTGTTGTACAGGTGGATGCTTCAAACCATAGGATGGGGGCTGTACTTAGTCAGGTTTCCTCAGGGGGAAAAGAGCACTCTTTGGTATATCTCAGCCATAGACTCTAACCCAGAGAGGAATGTTATGCACCTGTAGAAAAGGAATCTCTAGCCATAGTATGGGCACTTCAAAAACTTCATCCTTATCTGTATGTAAGGAAATTCACTGTAGTTACAGACCACAATGCTTTAACATGGGTACATAGAACCAGCCAGTACCATGCCAAGTTATTATGGTGGACCTTAGGATTGCAGGCATATGACATGACAGTACAACACCGTAGTGGGGTCATCAATGCCAACACAGACGGACTCTCTAGACAGAGGAATGCAGTAACATATTCAAGAGATACTTATTTCTCTCAAGCCGCATTTCTAAAGGGTCAATTGAAAAACTAGCTTGAGTCTTGAAAGGGGGGAGAGATGTGATAATATGGGCTAATCTTAGCATGACCAGCTGGAGTTTTGTAAAGAATGATATATCCATTGAATATCAAACTGATTTATACAAGATGCTTATTTTACAGATATATTGGAGCTGTGTAGCATTTGAATATCAAACTGATTTACACAAATGCTTGTGTTGCAGATGTACTGGGACTGTGTGGCATTTAGCTATCAAACTGATTTGTACAGATGCCTGTGTTGCAGATATATTGGAGCTGTATGGTATTTGAGAATCAGATGTGTTTGTAGAGTTGCTGGTGTTGAAAGGTCAGCAATGAGTCCTGCTGGACCGGAAAGGAGTATACATGTGAGACTGTGTGTGTGTGTGAATATATTGGCAACGCACTCTGAAAGAGAGGTTGTTGACCTCAGTCCAGTTAGTTTTGAAAATTCCTTGAAATCAAGTTAGCTGTTAAGCTATAAACATGGCACTCCACTGTGCTGAATAGGACCAGAGACAGTAGATCTGGAGGAAGACTTTGTTCATTGGCTCTGTTAAGGGAGGGGAAGTCCCAGGCACTGCCATAAACATTTAGATATGTGTAGAAGCCGTCTATCCTGGATTCTGTCTTAGCTTCAAAGGGCGATACTGTGAGAACCTAGAGTCAAGTGACCAGAAGAGGTCACTCTGCCAGTCATCTTGGAAATTGTGTTTTAGATGTTACAGTAGGAAATCTCTCAGTATTGAGTATTCTGTCATTGGCTTGACAACAAGAAGGACCATTCACCACATTGTGTTTGGACATTACTCCTTTTCATTTTTACTTGTGTTGTGATAACATGCGGAGTTATATGTTAAGTTCATATAGCTAATTGTTGCCTTGCTATTATTGACAGGACATTTTTTGTCTTGGTTTTGTTTCAACAAAGTGCACTATTACAGTAATTCTTATTTTTCACTTTTGCATGCTATTTAACTCAAGTTTATGTGCCATTATTGTGTCATCATATGACTGGTTGTAGTCTTTGCTAACTTCAGAGAGTTACCCTACTTCTTGGCACCTGACCACAGCCTAAATTCCTACCAGACATTTACCTGTGGATCACATACTTACCACAAACATTGCATCTACTATGTCTACTCTCTCCATACACACATTAATACTAACCTGCCTTCTTATTTCCCTCTGCTGTCTAACCCTCCTTAGAACTCTCCCTAACACACTCCTACCTCTAAACCCTAAAGCCACCATCACATACCTCCCATATACATCCACACACTATATACTAATTTCACCTGAACTATATTACTCCAAACCAATCCATTATTTCAATCCCTTCATACTCTCAACTTCTCCCTCCCATCACCCCTTTCATACTATCATCTCTAAAAAAAGGCTCCCCGTCAACAGCCCTTCTTCCCTGTTTCCCATACATCACCTCCATCACCTCTTCCTCAACATCTCCCTCTCTCTATCAGGTGACATCCACCCTAACCCTGGACCGAACTCAACCAGACATTTAAGCAGCAGCTCCAACAAACCCCTCAAACCCAAAACCATCCGAATAACTGCCTTCAATGTGTAAAGCCTCCAAAATAAAATCCCCAACCTGCATGCCTGGCTTGCATACAACCAACCCGATATTACAGCCATCTCAGAGACATGGCTTAAACCCTCCATCACTGATGAAGAAGTCCTTCCTCCTGGCTATGAAATCCTTCGCAATGATAGAACCCAGAAAAAAGGTGGTGGTGTGGCTATTATCTACCCATCCACCCATACTCTAACTCCATACACCAACCCCATCCCTACCTTTTTCAATGATGAAATAGCAATAGGCTACTTAAGAATTAACAACTGCAAATCTCTATGCATCTGCTCCATCTATATCCCCCAGAACAATACCAAAACATTAGAAGACATACTATCCTGGTTTAGCTTCAATATAAAACTTGAAACCTATATCCTTTGTGATATAAATATTAACCTTGCCGCCCTTAAATCTGACCCTTATCCCATTCTATCAATCTCTACAGCTTCACCCAACTCATAAACCTTCCAACCAGGCCAAACAAATATGGAACCTCTGGTACCATCATAGACTGGATACTCACTACCCACCCCCACCTTGCCTCACAAGCCAGTCTTCTACCCGATCCTCTCAGCGACCACCTACCTGCCTTCATTGACCGCATATCCTCCACCCTACCAAAACAACAGCAATCTATCCAAACCTGCAACTTACCATCTTTCAACCCTGAGATACTCTCAGAATGCCTGAAGCACAATGACTGGTCACCCCTAAAAACTCTCCCACTCGATGATGCATTAGCCTATTTTAACAATACTTTCCTAACCATCCTAAATCAACAGGACCCCCTTAGATCCAAATGAATCAAATCAAATCCCTGCCCCTGGCTATCTCATCAAACTAAAAATATAATGCGTCAACGTGACAGAAAATGGAAACAATACCAAAAAACAAAACACTGTCAGCTCCCTTCTAGAATTGAAGCAACTCAGAAACTTAGCCAAAAAATTAATAACCAATGACCGCAAAAGCTACTACAACAAACTTCAATCCATGCACTCATCCAATCCAAAGAAATTTTGGAGCTCCATTTCCTCCGTCCTCCATCCAGGCAATAGAAGCAACCCATGCCCAGAGCCTACTCTCACCAATCTACAAACTGCCACTAATTTCAACTATTTCTTCATAGATTGCATAGCAAAACTATCCTCCTCCTTCCCTGACCACTCCTCCTGCCCCCATCCCCCCTCCAGCGACTCTCCTCCTTCATCCCCCTTTTCCCTCAAACCCATCCCCACAAACACAATAAAAAATCTTCTTCTCAAGCTAAAAACTTGTCGTAATGCACCAGACAATCTACCACCCACCTTCCTCAAACAATCTGCTGAAACCATCGCCTATCTCATATCTATTCTCATAAACAGATCTATACAGGAATCATATGTCCCAACCATCTGGCACCAAGCATACATCATTCCACTTCACAAAGGTGGTAAAAACATTGACACAACCAATTTTAGACCTATAGCCATACTCACCCCTCTCTCAAAAATACTAGAAAAAAATATCCATGTACAAATCATGCAACATCTAAACCTGCACAAACCTCTCTCCCACACCCAACACAGCTTCCGCCCTGGCCACAGTACCATCACTGCCCTCCTTTCCTTTCTAGAGATTATCAACCTAGCACATGATAAAGGCAAATATGCATCATCACTATTTTTAGACATCTCAAAAGCATTCAACACCATATCACACTCCTTAATTTTATCCCAGCTCCCATCCTTACATCTCTCTCCCTCTACCATTGCCTGGTTCACCAGCTACCTATCCAACCGCCAACAAGCCGTCCAGTGGAAAAAATCTACATCTCCTTTCTTACACACACCCACCGGGGTTCCCCAAGGTTCAGTTCTAGGCCCTCAGCTCTTTAACATATTTATCAACAACTTCAACCTCTCCATTCCTGAAACCTCCATCATCCAATATGCAGATGACTCCACCAACATCTCCTCAGCCTCATCCTCCTCTGAACTACTAATAAAAACCCAAATTGCCTTTACTAATACTGAATCCTGGATGAAAGCCAATCACCTTGCCCTAAATGCCACTAAAACTAAACTGATGATCTTTACTCCTACTAGAAATTCCACATTAGACAGAAACCATTTCTGCATTACAAGCCAAAATAAAACTCCTTTAGAAACAGTTCCTTCAACCAAACTGCTAGGCATCATTATTGATGAAAACCTAAAGATTGACTCTTACTCTGCTGTCAAGAAAACTCATCAGAAGATTGGTCTGCTATACAGGCACAATCGCTATCTCAGCCCCTCCACCCAACAAACTCTTGCAACAACCTTCCTCCTCCCATCTCTTATGTACGGTGCTCCCCTATTTACCAACCTACAACTAGGCCTGCACTCCAAACTGGAAGCCTGCTACCACAAAATTTGCAAATGTACTACCAACTCCAAAAGTTAATCTCACCACTGTCACTCACTGCTCACCTTCAAATGGCTAGAGCTCCCCAACTACCTTAGGTATCCACAACTAACCACTATTCACAAGCTCATCTTCAAACCATCAGACTGTCCATCCCTAACCAAAGCTCTTACACCCTACACTCCCTCACAATCCCTAAGATCCCAGAACCAAAATCTGCTTCAAGTACATAAACTCTCTTATCCCTCAGGCCAACTGATACTATCCTGCACAATAGCAAAACTTTGGAACTCTCTCCCCCCTTATCTACACAATTTACCTAACCATAATAACTTCAAAACTCAGCTCCTCTCACATCTGTCCTCTAAATGGGAATGTCCCTGTCATGCTCCTACCTAAACTACCTCCTTCATTTTTGTTCCTACCCTCCTCTTTATATTTTCTTTGTTTACATGAATACCTAATAAACTTTCCTCTGTCAGTTCTGATTTAAATATTATTAGTAAGATTTCCTATTCTACTAATGTTACCTAATACATTAGAATGAATATTGTTCTATTAATAGTAATGTAATGTAACCCTTCATATATGTAAATGTAATTCAATGTAAATGTAATGCAATGCAATGCAACTATTCTTGTGGAGCTTTTCTCCCCGGGCCTCCACTGACAACTGGGCAGACTTGGCCTAGTGGACTAACCCGGTCAACAAATGCAAATAAAATAAATAATAAAATGAAATCTGCCTTGCTTTATCAAGTAAGTAGGGAATACTAACTGTCCTAGATTCAGTCAGAAAAATATAGCGAAACTGAGTTTAGATATTGTTCTCCTTTATTTATCTGAGTCTGTCCATCAATGTTATTTTCAATATTTCCTGTGATTTGAATTCTATGGTTTACTGTAAATATATAGTCAGTATTTTCATTCTCTTTTATTATTTATTATTAAATATATGCAAAACTTTTATTGTGGCTGGTCCTTTTAGAAAGTACTTAACTTTGAGTGTGCTTATATTTATTTGGTGATACTGTGTGGGCCACTTCAGAAGGCCTAGCTGTCTTGGTCAACTACTGCCATTTGCATTAGTATTAATAGCACACAGTATAATTGGACTTCCTTTGTTAAATGCCTTAGAGTAGCTGATTGTGGAGTGTCTGGTTGCAGTGATAACTAACTTATACTCTGGACAGAAGGGGGCATAGCAAGTAAATATGTGCCAGCCTTTCCCAGGTATCTGTGTAAAAAATTAAATCTCAAAGAGTGTGTGTGTGTGTGTGTGTGTGTGTGTGTGTGTGTGTGTGTGTGTGTGTGTGTGTGTGTGTGTGCGTGTGTGCGTGTGTGCGCATGTGTGTGTGTGTGTGTGTGTGTGTGTGTGTGTGTGTGTGTGTGTGTGTGTGTGTGTGTGTGTGTGTGTGTGTGTGTGTCAGCTACTTGCCACAGGGACACAATGAATGGGTTTTCACAGAGATGGTGCTGGAGGACTTGGCTTGGACACTGGCCTGAGGACCTAACCCTACAGCTGTACCAGTGCAGAATCTTAATAGGGACCAGGAGGAAGACAGATATACAGAAATCATGACTTCAGGCTTAGTTTGTTCTGTGTGCTCTTAAGGGAGATTGTGCTTGGTGCAGAGAGCTGCATCTGGAAACACTGACCCTGGGATTCATGAATGAAAATTTTCCATGCAGGAACAGTGTAGCTCCTCCTGCATAGAAAATGGCCACCTCATGATCCAGGTTTTGACATGCACGATTGCTCTAACACTGTTCCTGCATGGAAACCCAAGCAGGATGCTAATTACCTCATTTGCTGGTCAAAACCATACAAATGAGGTGACTTAGAGATTCACCAACCTGCCATGTCTCCATGCAGGAACAGTGTTAGTTGCAGAAATGTATTCGGTTACTAACCGAATACATTTCTGCAAAAAATACAATGAAGGCATATCAGCTCTCAATAAAGCATGCAGTAGAGTGGTTATGCATGCAAAACCACTCCCTATGAATACAAATTTAACTTTTATTTTTGTTGGCCCAATCTCAGCCATTGAATGTGTGGGAAGTAGCATGCGAATGGGAGGGGACAGAAAATAAAAAAAGGGGGAAAACATAACTATTACGGAATTTGCATTCTGCCATTATAGTCAATGGCATGCAGAAAGTAAACAATGGCAGGGAACAGTGGTTGCTAAGGGGGAAGGCTCATGTGTAGTGCAGTAACTAGGGATTAAGGCAGTGGGGTATGTTAATGAGAGGAATTACAATGAATCACAAATTTCATCTAAGTGTCACACTGCACCTACCCGTGTAGGTGCTCTAACACTACTGTGTAGACAGGAGAAGCAACTAACATGAAAAGGGGGTGTGTCGCGCTTGCTGTAAACACATTAGAGCTTTGTTGGCTGGGTTTGTGCTTAGCTAAGCACAGCTAAGTGAGGGTGTGTGTCTGAGGCTGTATAGCTTATTCCATGAATTTAGGAGCATGTTCAGAGCCAGGGGAGGGCCATCTTTTTCCAGGTTACACTAGCTAAATGGATCTGGGTGGTGCGCTGGGGATTAAACAGGAAGAACATAGGAAAAGTAAAAGGAAATAGCAGAACAAGGGAAATGCAGTACAAACAGCAATATGGAATACTGCAACACACAATGGGCCATTGAAAGCACTCATTAATATGGCTGGCAGGTGGCTGCATCGCTGAAAATGGATGGAGATGTAAAAAAATAAATAAAGGGCAACAGTACAATAAAGGAGAAATGAAGTAGAAATCACTAATATGGGACTCTTGCAACTCACAATGGGCAAGGTAAAGCACACAATAATACAGCTGGCAGGTGGCTGCATAGCTAAAGATGGGAGGAGATGTAAAATAAATTTAAAAGCAACAGAACAATAAAGGAGAAATGAAGTAGAAATCACTAATATGGGACTCTTGCAACTTACAATGGGCAGGCAAAGGACATAATAATACAGCTGGCATGTGGCTGCATAGTTGAAATTGGGAGGAGATGTAAGTAAAAATAATTAAGAAAAAGACAACAGCAGAATAAAGGCAATCATGCACAAATTACCAGTAATGCTTCTAACTCCCTCAGTGGCCAAATCAAAGTCATAAATAATATAGGTGGTAGCTGGAATGTATCATAGTCAGCCAACCATACAGGCAGCATCTGCAGCATCACAGTATAAAGTATGGCAACACCTTACAGTCTGTTTTTTCCCACAAACTCTGCACCATTGGTGTATACATGTAGGGAAATTTTAACTGGAAAAATGTTAGGGGCTGCCATTGCTTTGATCCATCAATATGTGCTAGAGGCTGAGGGTGGAGAGGAGAATAATGCTGACAACTGCCACCGACCAAGGAGAGTAACCTACCAAGGGATACATGATCTGGAGATAGCAGAGCGCTACAGGGTGGACAGAGACATACTTCAGCAACTCACCAAGCTGTGCTTGCCTCAATTCAGAGCTAGAACCAACAGAGGGGAACCCATCCCAGTGGATACCAAGGTATGTGTAGCCTTAAGAATTCTAGCTACAGGTACTTTCAAAGACCTACTAGGGACATCATGGGGGTCTCACAGGTATCTGCATCCAGGGTACTCCACCAGTTCCTGGATGCCATGCTACTACATGCCAGTGTGCACATTTACTTCACCAACACCCGTGAGGAGAGGACCAGCAATATGCGTCTCTTCCACAGTGTAGCAGAATACCTGGAGGTACTGGGTGCCAAAGACTACATGCACATCCACATAAAAGCACCACCTGGTGAACAAGGTAGGGTCTACATAAATTACGAGGGCTTCCCCTCCTTCAACTGCCAGGTCATGTGCAATGCCCAGGACATTATTAGGACATTATTATCAATGTGTGTGCTGACAGTACTGGAAGCTATCATGACTCCCACATCTGGCAGTCATCACAGCTGTACCAGGCATTTGCCAGTGGGGGCATCCCATATGGCCATCTGGTGGGGGATGTTGGCTATGCACTGGCACTGTGGATGATGACACCCATCAGAAATGTATACACACCCACACAAAATGCCATAATGAGGCACACGCACAAACCAGGATTTTTACAGAGTGTGTGTGTTTGGGATGCTAAAGTCATGGTTCTATTGTCTTGACATATCTGGTGGAGCCTTAAAGTACTCTCCAGCCACATCTGCACACATGTTCATAGTATGTGCCATGCTACATAATATGATCCTGTAGAAGCAGCTGCAGCAGGAACAGCACAGGGAAGGGCCACACAGCCCACCATCATTGCCAAGGTCCCCACAAGCATGGGAGAGACTCATAGGAGGAGGCCCCTTGGCCTGCTCCCTTAGGCAGATGGAGGCATGCCCAGTATGCTCAGGCCTTGGTAAAATGACAACAAATAGCACACACACTAACACTGTAGTTGAACTCTCCTAGTATGTGAGTGTTGGATTGGACCTTGATAGATTCCAGGGTGTTGAGGATTGTGGATTGAGAGTCTAGGGACATGGATGTGGACCTATATCAGGCTATGACCTGGATTGCACTATTACCCAAAGTCAGTTGTACCTGACATATCTCAGATGCATTATACTGGGGTACTACTTTGGATGTATGCATATCATATCCATTATCAATATGGAGACACCACTGCCTTTGGAGCTGTGGCCCATGTTTTGTGGATGACAGGTGTGGAATGAGGTGTAGGCTGGTTGTGCAGGGGTGCTATCTGCTGGTGTAAAACAGGTCTCCATTACAGCACAAATGTCAATGTTCACCATTTTGAGGAGTGCTGCAAGTGTCTGCATCTCGAGATGTAGATGTCTAGTATTGAGCAGCATGACCTTCAGATTGCATATATGTGTAGCTGTCTGGTGGTAATTTGATTTGGAACACTGCTGAAAAAGCCACTATAGGGGTGTCAAGACACTTAGCCAATACAGATGCAGGCCATCTGTGGCAAGCCATCGCTGTCTGTCAGTCTTACCATCCCAAGCAGACAGATACTGGATCCCATGAGAGTGACAACAGACACATTAGCCAACTAATGAAGTCAATCGTTTATTGTTTGTACTGCAGTATCATTCAAGGTAACAGTAGTATACTGCTCGGGGCTACTGCCGTACCTTCCTGGCTCACATAATCTGAGAGCTCCACCATGTCTCTTCTCATATAGTCCATGGATGTGCATCTCAGGTCATCCACACACACATGGACAATGACAGAGTGATACTTTTTGTTGTTGTGGAGTGAGCTGACTGGGTGTGTTATGTGTTGGATTCTGGCAGCTGATAGAAAGCTGACTGTTAGCTCTTCCATGTTCAAACTAGCGAGTGTGACATCCGTGTGCCTCACAATTGAGTCACCTATGATTACTGTATCAGGTGGTTAGCCTTTGTGCCTTAGGTTGAGGGGCACACTGTCTAGGTGAGATATGTATCCTGTGGTTTGTGCTGTGTTGTGGTGGTTGAGTGGTTGTCTGTTTTTGTGGTCTCCACTATTTGAATAAATGTCTGTTGATTGCCACTGTGAAGGTGGGTGTGTGGTTATTGTTTTGTATGTCGGAGCTGTGATAGTGTGTGTTTTGGAGGGGTATGAGTTCCATGTGGTATGTTGCAGGTGTTGACCCTTCTCCTCTTGACCAGCTAGTCCATTCTTTGCTGGAGATTTAATATCTTCCAATTTGGTGATATAGGGGTATCTCTCACAAGTCTGAGTGTTGGGAGTTTAGAGGAAGACGTTGTCTGTGTACATGAGACAGATGCAACAGTGCCTCAGAATGCCCAAGTGCACCAGATTAATGGGCAAAAGCACAAAGAACTGCACTTTAATCATGCTAGGAGGGGTGAGCATAACTACTAAGTATTGAAGCTAATTCTGTGAGGAACAACTACTGCTGATGGCTCTCAGGTATGCTAGAATACTTGATTAATAAACCTGTTGAAGTGCAAAGCTATTAAGCTATTTGAAGTGCAAGAAAGAACAAACTAGCAAGATCTAAGGGAAAAACTGAAGGCAGACTTTCTGGCACCTGTAACAATTTACCTCAGTTGTGCAGTTATCAGCACCTTTGACCAGTTGTCAGCCAGTAAGCTCTGTAGTGCATGTGATAACTGTGTAAAACTATAGTGCCAATAACTAGATAGGCAGGGGTTCTAATCTCAATACCGGCAAGTGTGTGTGTGTGTGAGAATCATATGTTGTCTGTGTTATACCATTTTGAGTTGTGTACTGCCCTGTAAATGTCCCATCACCCTACTTTAGTAGGCCTGTTGATGTCTTTCACCTTAGAAGTACATTGGGACTAGGAGAAAGTATGTAAGCTATGTGGTGCATCTGATAATTGTGTAACATTGTAGAAATAACTAGATAGGTAGTGGTTCTAATTTCAATACTGGAAATGGTTTGTCTGTGCCTTTGGGTGAAAATCATATCCTGTTGGCTAATACCATTTTGACTGGTGTACCATCTATGCCTGTTTACCACCTCCTGATGGCATTACTGCATGTAGGGTGGTACCGGCATCTGCCTCACATGCAGCATGTTAAATTATTGTGCAGGACATACCAGTCTTCTATACAGATGTCTATGGAATATCCAGATGTTTAGAGTCATAGGTTCATAGGTGTGTACTATATTAATGGCCCTGGAGCCTTTACAAGCCCAGCCCATAGGATTACTCTGATATCGTGCCACCTGACATTAGTTCCCAGTGCTTCTATTGAGTAGAGCCACTGGAGTGATCCCCAGGGTGAATTTTCTATTTCCCATCCATTCATCAAGATTTCTCTTGAAGAGGGCCAGTGAGGTGCTCTGTTTGACATGTATGGGAAGTCTATTCCATAGCATGGGCAGTCTGTGGGTTATAAACCTGTCCCTCAAGGATCTTCTGTTGATTGTGGTAATAAGGTTGGGGTCTCTGGAGCATGTGGTGTGGAGGGATTGGGATTTCTTTAGATGTAGCATTTCTAACAGAGCTGGGACCACCAGATTGGCTTCCTTTTTTTGAAGGATAGTGTCTTGGTTCTATTGGGTATGGTGAGATCCATGCATTTGTGTATGTGTTCGTATAGTGCTTTGGTGTATGATTCGGCAGTCATGCAACTATTCTCCATTTTCATGGGTGTCGTGAAGTTAGCCACCTCTGTTTTTAGGAGTCCAAGGTTAGGTTTAGAGACGTTTTTTCATGGTGGTTACCCTTTCAGAGCAGTAGGAGGGATGTGGATTTCCAAGATGAGTAGTTTGTGGTTGGATCTAACCAGGGAGGATTTGACTATTGGTGTAGAGCAAGGGTTGCCCATGTTAGTAATGACCAGGTGAAGGATGTTGCTACCTCTAGTTGGGGTATGAACGAGCTGGTCCAGGGCATTGGAATTAATGGATTCCAGGAAACATTGGGCAAGTGTGTTGGTACATGAGTAGTTTTCCCAGTTAATGGAGGGGTAGTTGAAGTCACCCAGTATGAGAGTGTTAGGTTGCACCTTAATATTCTCCAGGGTGCTTAGGAATGTGGAGTGTCAGTATTGGGACATGGTTAGGGACCTATACCAGGCTATGACCTGAACTGCTGTCTTAGCCAGTGTTAGCTGCACCTAAAGTATCTCTGATGCATTATGAGGGGCTACCAGTCTGCAGGTGTGCACATCCCTAATGAATATGGAAACACCACTGCCTTTGGAGCTTTGGTCCAAGTTCTTGGGCCAAAAGGTGTGGAATGAGTTGCAGCCTGGTAGTGCAGAGATGCTTTCTGCTGCTTTGAACCAGGTCTCTGTTACAGCACAAATGTCAATGTTCTCCATTGTAAGGGGTGCTTTGAGCAAATGCATTTTGAGATTTACACTTCTAGCATTGAGCAGCATGACCCTTAGATTGCATTTGTTTGTAGCTGCTATGGTGGTAATTTGATCTTTGGAACACAGCCTAGAAAAGGCATTATATGGGTGTCAAGATCCTCGGCCAGAACCCGGAAGCCCAGGGGTGACAGATGCAAGCCATCTCTGGCAAAACATCGAGGTCTATCAATCATGTCATTCCAGGCAGACAGACACTGGATCCCCTTGGAATGACACCAGAAACTTAGCCAATTGTTGAAATCAATCATTTTCTGCTTGTACTGTGGTATCATTCTTGGTGATGGTAGGATGCTGCTCAGGGCTAAAGTCATACCTGCCTGGGCTACATAGTCTGAGAACTACTCCATGTCTCTTTTCATGTAGTCCAGGGAGGTATGTCTCAGGTCATTCACACCCACATGTACAATGACAGAGTCATATTTGTACCTGTTGTTTGAAGGACTGAGTGAGTGTGCTATATGGTGGATCCTGGTACCTAACAGGCAGATGACTGTTACTTTCTCCTTATTCAACCTAGTGAGTGGGACATCAGTGTGCCTCACTATCGAGTCACCTATGACTAGTGTGTTGGGCATGCTGTTTTGCCAAAGGGGCTTTGTTTGAGTGGCACACTGTTTAGGAGAGTTATGTGTCTCATGATTGGTGTTGTGTTGTGGTGGTCGAATGTGTTTCTGCCTTGGAGACCTCTGTGTTTGAGTAGATTTTTAATGAGATCCTCCATGAAGGTGGGTCTGTGGTTTGTGTCTTTATGTGAAGGCAGTGCTGGTGTGTGTTTTGGAGGGCTATGTGTTCCATATGGTGTGGGGCAACTGTTGATCTTCTCCTCTTGACCAGCTATTCTGGTCTTGGCTGGAGAGTGTGTGGCTTCCAATTTGGATATATAAGTGCATCTCTCACAAGTCTGAGTGTTGGGAGGTAAGAGAAGAGGGTTGCCAATGTACATAAGGCAGCTGCTACATTGCCTCCAGATGCCCAAGTTCACCAGATTAATAGGAGAAACCACAAGGAAATGACCTTTAGGCATGCCTGGCGGGGTTGGCATTAATAATAAGTACTGAGGCTGTTTCTTTGTAGAACATGTTGTGCTGATAGCACTTTTGTGTGCTGCAATAATTGCTACAAGAAGTCTGGTAAAGTGGTAGACTAATAAACTAGTAAAAGTGCAGGAGAGGAGAGAACTAGAAGATCTAAGGAAACAATTGAAGAGCAGATTTTATGGCACCCCTCAGGAGCTTACATACAGTCCTGGATATATCAAATCTGTATCTGGACTAGGCTAGTTACAGGAAAGGCTGGAAACAAGCTTAGACTTTTTTTTATTTATTTATTTTTTGGCAAACTATATGTGGTCTGTGTCCCTTAACAATGTCCATGTATGTGATATTGTTGCAAAATTGGCCACAGTGAGGATAGTGGCACACATGTCGGCATCATGCATCATACCTGACTGAAACATCATGCTGATACAATGTCTGCTACACTATCACTTGACCAGGCTTGTAGGAGCAATACATGACTCCACATTCTATGTCTGGTGGCTTATCTCACCATCCAGGGAGGCATTCAGGACATTACATGTTGTAAGAGATAGTGTGTTATGTCCCATGCACCTAATCTATGTGAGCCATGTCATGTGTATGTAGTACTACAGTACATAATGGTGGAAGTGTAGGTTTACTAATCTGTGTATTGCCAACTGTGTTTATGTTACTGTGTACACATCCCATGTGTCAGTCCTTACTGTGTGCATGCAAAGGATATACCATTTTATCTCCCTGTTCCACCCGGTGCACTCAGGAATACATACCACAGACCTGTCATACACAGTATCATGCATGCCTTCATCAACTGCATCAGGGTTGAGTGTATGGTAAAGAAATGGCAGGGCCAAAAGGTGTTGACAAGTGAATCTTTTGCAGTTAATGTAATGGCTATGTTTGTGAGGGACCTGCTGACAGTACTGTAGTAACCTGTTCTGTATGTATCAGCCTGTAGTAGTACACAACACTGAGCTGACATGTTTGAAAGATACCTGTCTGTGACAAGAGGTATGTATGCAAGGTCACACTGTCTGAAACAGTGTCCATCACACACTGTTGCATGCATACACAATTGGTACTTGTACATATAAAGCTGCACCTTGTCTATGACATGGTCAGTGTATTCCCAGTCTGCCATAATCCCTCTTGGGAATGTCTGCAGGGCCACAGCCTGCAGACACACAGACACCTGGAACACAAACAGAATAAAACATGTCAGACTACATTCAGTCAGTGGTACTAACAGCAATAATGCATCATGTCTAATAAGGTACAGACACCTGTATTTGTACCCATAACAAATGCAAGCAGACAGCACCTTACATAGTATTACATAGTTACACTCTACTATATTCATCCTGTGCATCAGACCCATATTAGCACATCTCTGCATTGATGGTGTGGATGACAGTGATGTGGCACAGGTATCATCATATGCACAGGGTGTGGTGTGGGTTTGCCAGAGGCCTAGGCTGGGCCATACAGTTGACACCATGTGTATGTGTTTGGAGGGCTATCCAATAGATGGGCTGTGCAGAGGTGCTGTGCATGTCTGGAGATGACCTGCCTGTGATACAGATGTGTGTGTTTGTATGCACACAGTCACGCCATGTGGCTGCCCTACACAGGGGTACATTGGACAGCTGTGTACCATACATAACAAGGTGTCCAGGTCACCATCTCTGGCCACAGAGATGGGAACTGGTTCTACCAGGCATATCACTGGCACCACCAGTACCAAGGCTAGATGCAGAACTCCTTCCTGTTGGTGACTGCTGTCTGCTGGATCTGTGCCCATGACAGGACTGGACAGGACCACGTGGCCATGGCCTGCTCCAGTGTGATGTGGACAGCAACCCCCCTTCCATAGTGCTGGTGTCACTGCCACTAAGGGAGTGTGAAGGTGCATGGCCCCATAGACTCTCAGCTGTTGTTGGTGATGACCTACATCCAAGTGGCTGATGCCCCATCTCCCACAACATGCTCTAGCATAGACATGCCACAGTCAAGGATTATCAAGGTCTCACCCCACCATCTATTTATGACCTCAGTATTTTGATGTGTGGCCTCAACAAGGTCCTGGATGTCACCACATAAATCAGGGAGAGTTGCATCCACCACCCTGAGTATTTGTGTGTTGTGGTATTCACTATGTGCCTGTGCATCCATGACAGCCTGGAACATGCATCTGGTGCCTCCTTCTGTGCCACTTGCAACAGTGGCTGAATAAGCAGTGTTCCTCCTGCAAGCACCCCTGTCCATCTGCCTGTGTGGGACCTCACCTGAACTCTGGCTATGGCCAGTGTCTACACTTACACCTGCCATATTCACCACACTAGACTATTCAATGCTACCACTTGCCAACTGTCCATCATCTGTGGCCACTGGTGATGGGGCATGTGCGGGCATTGCCACTGTATGCGGAGATGGTGTGGACAAGAGTGGGATGCCAACCAATGACACAGATTCAGCTCTTGACAACCCCACCTGTACCTCACTATTCCTATCATCATTGTCAGAATCTGCAGAGATAATGACATCAGTTTCCAAAAGGGGGGACCCCAAACCCCATTGCCACCTGTGAGGGGAAGACAACATATGTACATTAATACCTGCACTTTGACGTTGGCTGGTATATATATATATATATATATATATATATATATATATATATATATATACACACACACACACACACACACACACACACACACACACACACACACACACACACACACACACACACACACACACACACATACACACACACACACACACACACACACACACACACACACACACACACACACACACACACACACACACACACACACACACACACACACACACACACACACACACACACACACACACACAATTACAGGTGAGGTGGCATAAATCTGTTACACAGACCACACATTACCCAAATGGTGACATGCATGACACACAGCCCTTAACATCATGCATTGCAGCCAGTTTTCCTACATGTAACATGTAACTAACAATATAGAGCTCTGGGATACACGCTCAGTGTTAGTATGTGATGGCTGTTCCCCAGCACAGACTGCACCCATGTACACATCATTGCTGTTCACCTGTATAGCACAGTGAAAGTTCAACAGAACATACCTCACAACTGTACAGATCCTCACAGGATGTGTAGAGGCCTGGCTCATATGTTTGCTCTTTTTCTCATAACCCCTATGTTTCTCTGATACATAAGTGGGATGGGCTGTGGAGTGACATCACTGATTAATGACATACATTTGAGTGTCAGACCTCCAAACCAGCAGTGAATGTATGGTTACATAATTCCTGTTACACCACCAACCTTCTAAGCTTACAGTGGATATGATAAGTGTACACAACCCTGTTAACATGCCATGTTCTTGTAATATACAAGTTGAGACCTCAATAATGCATTCAGATATGTTACCCACTGTCCATGTCACATATGACTTGTGCAATCCAGTCAATAAACAAACACATGTGTTAACTGTAAAATATAATGACGGCAATATGTATAATATGGTGATTGCATAATTATACACACCCTTAAAATGATACTTTGTTGAAGCACCTTGTAAGTGACTTACAGCATTCACTCTTCTTGTGAAGGTGTCTATCAGCATGGCACATCTTGACTTGGCATTATTTGGCCAGTCTTCCAAACAAAGGTCACCTAACTCTGTCAGATTGCATGGGCAGCTCATGTGCACAGCTCTTGTCAGGTCACACTGGTGTTTTTCTATCTGTTGTAGGTCAAGGCTGTGGCTGGGCCAATCCATAATCATGAGTGTGTTCAGGTGGAGCCATTCTTAGGTAGCTTTGGATGTATTCTTCAGGTCTTTGTCATGTTGAAGGCTGACACACATCCCCATCCTCAGCGTTCTTGCAGATACCTGATGGATTTTGGGCAGATGTGGGTGTTATTTGGAAATGTTCAGAATTCCCACCACCAAGACTACAGGCCCTATTCTGGCTTTGGAATGGCATCCCCACAGCGGGCCACTGTTACCAGTGTGATTCACCATGGGGATGTCGGTCTTCAGATTATGAGAGGTGTTGATTGTGTACCACATATACCTTTTGGTACTGTGGCTGTGAGGTCAATTCATAGTCTCATTACACCATAACACATTTTCACACATGCCTTTGGGAGAGGTGATGTGCTGTATTGCAATTTGTATTCACCCCTGGATTTTTTTTAGTGTGGGAAAATGCTTCCATCTTCTGACCCTACATAGGCCAGACGTATGCAGAATATGGGAGAGTGTTCCCACAGGTAGTACACAACACCAGTACTAGCAAGAGATTCCTGTAACTCCCTCAGTGTTATTTTATGTCTCCCGGCAGCCTCCATGACCAGTCTTGACATGTCTTGTCATCATTTTTGGAGAGACGTCAGGTTCCTTTCAACAGCACTGTTGTCCCATATTCAATCCACCTTTTGACAACTGTCTCCACTGTGTTCCATGGTGTATGCAATGCTGTGGTAATGCTGTTGTATATCCTACTCTTGACTTGATACCTTTCAAATATAAGATCCCTTTGCTGTCAGCTGTTTGTAAGCTGCCTGCAAGCCTTGGCTGCTGCTGTTGCAGGCAGCTGAGCAAATGTCATGATTATCCCACTTGGACAGCAGACTGTTATTTGGTGTTACTCAGAGTGCCTTTATTTGATGGCAGATGTGTACCCAAGCAGACTGTATGCTGTTAGTAAATCACAAGCTGCTGCAATCCCATATTATTTGAAGGGTGTGCACACATATGCATTCAGCTTATTGTTAGGTTTGTGTACTTCATATTTGGTGCCCACCAGATTGGTTTTATAGGTGAATTGTTCATGTCATATGTCACATTACAGTTTGGAAAAGGTGTGTACTGACATATTGTGGTCTCAATTTGCATATATATATATATATATATATATATATATATATATATATATATATATATATATATATATATATCTATCACAAACACTTGGCATCTTAACAGAGGTGTGTACACTGTTTATATCTACTATATGACAATAATGTTTCACACATGTCCCTACCATAGGCTGTTTGTCCCCTATTTTGTTGGTCTCTGTCCAGAAGTCTTGCACTGACAGGTCATGAGGTATGCTACAGGAATGCCACATCTCATCAGATAGGCCCCTGTAGTGACCACTGTGATGCAATGCAGTTAACCCCAACACAAGTGAACATGCACATAATGCAATATGGCTATTAGTGACAGTTGTGTGCATGGTACATTGCATGGCCTTCACATGCCTGGGGTATTGGCAAACTACAACAGAACAATTGCATACTCACCAGCTGCAGGCTACCATCCCACAAGCAGACCGGAGTGACCTAGGTAGTTGTGGGTGGGAAGTATTGTCAGCAGACCTATATGTGGCATTGGCACAGGATGGATGCAGCATGTCTGGTCATTTACAGTACAATCCCTAATACTACACAATTTGCTGTCCTTCATCATAGATGTGCACATCTGTGCATTAGAAAACCCCATCCACAACTGCAATCTGACCTGACACATGCATGTAGATACTCTACAATTACAAGTATGTCTGCTGCACTAGTCTAGTAATCTACACTGGGGCCTTACCTGCACACTCCTTGTCCATTGTCTGGGTGCCACCCACTGCCAGTATGTGGGGGTCTGTACTCTGATGTTGTACTGGGATGGGTCCCCCAAGGTACCCGAGGAGCTCCTTGGTGGGTGTCAGTGGGGCTGCATGGTCAGGCCCACACCTGTGGCTGTGTGATCCCTGGCCACTGCACCAGCTCTTTGCTGGGCATGGCGTATGAGGTCACTATCACGATGCCTGACCTGCTCGTATGTACATGATTTCAGGCCAACATCATTTAGCCTGTGGACAAGGTCATCACACAGGCCGGTCCTCCCCTGCAGATGTTGCTGGCTCCAACCAAACATTATGGCATGGTTCTGTAATATGGCCTCTATGATTATATTTTTCTCAGGCAGTGAGGAAAGTTGACCTTTGCTGATGCAACATTGCACCTGGAAGACATAAAAAGGGAGACACATCACAGGACCTCATACATTTGGCAAAAGTATGTACAGAACCTACACAGCTACATTGAATAACAGTAGCTGCCACTCACAACCACACCATGCCCCTGTAATGTATCAGCACTGTATCTGCTTGCATTGCACTGCTGGTCCTGAAGTGTCATATTCCCCCAATCAGGGCTAGTTAATTTTGTACTCCTCATTCCTGTCTGTGTAGAGGAATGACATTGGCCATCTTCCATGTGGATGGGGTTTGGATGGTGTCAAGGCATGGTGTGACTACAGTGTGTAATGGAGCTGGGAGAACATGTCTGAGTTCATGTAGGATGCAGACAGGATGTTATTAGGTCCCTTGGATACTTACATTTGTTGCCTTTCAGTAGGCAATATGTACCTGCTCACTGGTGATGAGGGGAGGGATGTGGGTGCTTTGCATATCCACCTATAGTGATGCTGAGCCAGGGGGTGATGTTTGACCCAAACCTATCTGCAGCAGCTTGGCTATAGCTATGTTGTGTGTATGTGGTCTGATTGGCCACCATTACAGGATGGGTTGGTTTGCTGCCTCAGAGATTGCAGACATATGTGAAGATGGCCTTTTGATTGGCCTTGGTGGATGTGTCCAATTTGTACTCATAGTTAGCTTTACAGTACTCCACCTGTGACCTTATACGCTTGATCAGACAAAGGCTGGCTTGATGGCAAGTTGGTGCATGCTCCTGATTTGCCATGTACAGCCACTATAGGGACCAAGTCTCTGGTTTGTGTATTGCTGCTGTCCACCACAGGCATTCAGCCTACCTTGAGGGGGTTGATGTTGTCCTGTCAGGTATTGCTGAGGCCATAAAGTTATGTAGGTGCTCACATAGTATTATGGTGTAGGCCTGGACACAGCTGCTAGTCCCAACACATGGGATGCCCTTCACGTGGATCTTGCCCATTTCCCTTGCCTGTGCAAGGCACATTACAGAGATGTTAGGGCTACAGCTTCACAAACAGTAGGTGGAAATACCTCACAGGATAGGTCATGTAGAGACAGCCCGACATCATGGGGGACAAAGCTCCAGATTTTGGTACAGATTGTATATCATTAGTGCTGTTATAAACATGAAGGGTTGCTACATTGACAGGGTTTGTCTGGACATGCATTTACTGGGTGACTTGACATCCGACAGTGATATGCCTCTGACATAACTCTCAATTGACATGTTGTCCACAGACTGCCTGGATGTTTGCCTATTATGCTTGGTCTGTTCCTTGAAAAACATCTGTTTTTGTGGAGTTGGTAGGATAATGTGAGGATTGTAGTCAGTAAACGTTGACATCCACTGCTGTTCAAGACATCATATCCTTCAGGGATGTTATGTTACAACAACATGTGTAAAACCAGCTACTGTTTCAGTTTGTAACACCATTATGTGTGATATGTCCCTCTTTCCAGCCTCCTGTCCCACAAGTATGTCATGCATTGCCCAGATGTCTTGGACTACGAGGTGCAGAGGTATGGTATATTATTAATTACCAAATGCACTCCAGTTATCATGCCAATGACCTGGCAGACTCCTGGCTATGGTATGCAGTGGTGGCCAGGGTTATGGGTCCATATCCTGGTAATTCTGTGGAAATCTGCAGATATGACAATTATGTATGTCTGGCCTTTGTGAACAGACTGCCAAGATTGTATAGCAGTCTTGTGTGTATATGTTTGTTGGGCTGGGTAGGGACAGTAGCAGATGTGAGTGCCATACATCCTTTACCTATCTGACGCTGCATGCTGCTACAGCTGCTGGTGGTCTGTCAGGTCTGTATGCTTGTAAGGGCTGACTGTGACATGTCCTCAGGATTCCCAGTACACTGTGAATTGGGGCAGTATATATAGGGGTAATGTGTGAATGGCAAACGGTATGTGGTTGCTCACACAGTATTATACTGTTGTGTTCAGCTTGCTTGCTGGTATGTAATTGTGACTGTGGTGCACTTCTTTGGGGGTATGCACTTGCACACCAGTGTCTGTTTTCCACTAGTGTTACATCCCTGTAGTGCCTGCTATATTTGCTAATGCACGTGTACAGCCCGAGAGCTGGACCTGGGTAGTGTTATGTCAGTCTGATTGTAGTTTGGACATTGCATGGTAGCTCTGTGTAGTTTCCCTAATGTTGTGTTATGTCCACATATTCATAGGATGTCTAGTTGTCTGGCCAATATCTTTGGTCTGGTCCTCATGATTGTTATGTATGCATGACACATCAATGGGATGATGTGGGGACTGAGGTCAGTAACTAATGAGAAGCAATTGAGTCCTGGAATTGTGATATTTCAGCCAATATATGTTAGGACATACACTGTTACTACATGAACTTTATCAGCTTATGTACTGATGTATTTTGGATATGTCCCTATTTTCAGGCCTTTGTCCCCCCATTTTGTCAGGCTTGGTCCAGATTCATTGCACTACGGGGTTCTGAGCATAGCTCTCCACTGGCAGATTTTTCACAGAATGTCCAGATGTTTGGACCATACTTTTGTTCAGCTCCACCGTGTGTTTCTATTTGTCTGATAAATCACGGTGATGATCAAAGGATTTATGTCAGTAAATAAATGACATGACATTTCAGTTACCATCCTTATATCCTTCAGTAATTGTCTGCTGAAACACACACTATTGATGTAACACGTCTTCATTTGTAACAGCGATTTTTGAAATATGTTCGTATATGTGGCCTACCCCCCAACCCCCACCTTTTACAGCCTTTGTACAGGTTGATTGCACTAACAGGTTGAGAGGGATGGTTCTGAGGTGTAACTGCACTGCATGTTATATACATACATATATATATATATATATATATATATATATATATATATATATATATATATATACACACACATTTTTTTTTACATTTTCCTTCCTTTGTATTTTTATATTTTTATATATGTTTATCTATATTATGAATCTGCTTTTTCATATATATGTATCATCAGACATATATATATATATATATATATATATATATATATATATATGTGTGTGTGTGTGTGTGTGTGTGTGTGCATGTCTATATACAACACACAAAAGGTTCCACAAAGCTTTCTCCCTAATGTTGCATGCCTCTATTGCATGATATATTTGAAAAAGCAACACTAATTCCTGTAGCCCTGTAGCTCAGATGGTGCTATGATACATTTATCTGATGGTAGTGGCCAGGGTAATGGGTTCAACAGTTAGGACTGCTGTTTTTTTTTTTTAATGTTAAATGACCTGAATGCAGTATATGTTTGTTAAAGCACTACACATTTTTTCAGCTCACATGGTGTACTGGCATTTTGCTGTGATTGCAGAGGACAACATCCCGGGTTTGAGACTTGGCAAGGCTGACTATTTTGTTGCTGATCAGAACAAGGTCTAATAGATACAGACTGATTAAGGCACGTTTAAGCATATTATACTTATAATGTTATATTTAAGCAATAACCCACAGATGGGTGTGGGTAATGCTGGATTTACCCATGGTTGGTGTGGTTTGGTCACAAAGGTGAAGCCCGAGTGACCAAACAAAGCCAACAGTGAGTAAATCCAGCATTGCCCACACCCTGCCATGGGTTATTGCTATTATACAATTACATTATTTAAGAAAAACAATACTTACCTTTCTTAAATAATGTCATTGTATAATGCCTCCGTGCTGCCTTCCACGGTTATCTAGTATCCTGGGGCATTTCTGATGTACTGCACATGTGTAAGGGATGTGTTCCCACACTTATGCAGTACATTAGTACTTTACAGAGGTAGCAACAGAGATAGGAAGATCTTCATTGCTTTTTTTAACATATCTCGGTATGTTCTATGAGTTGAAAAACTTGTATAACATAGTGAGATATATTAAAAAAGCAATGGGGATCTTCCATTCTCTGTTGAAAGTAAGATCTCTGTTGCGTGTTTTTATGATATCTTGCTATGTTATATGAGTTCATCAACTCATAAAACATAGTGGGATATGTTAAAAAAAGCAACAGAGATCTTCGTTTCTCCACTGTGATCTTTGCAGAAAAAAAAAAAAAAAAACAAAACAGAAGATATACAAACGGAAAAAGTCTGGGCAACCGGACCTTCTTCTTTTAGTATACTCTCAGATTTACAATGGACACTCTGGTTGGACTGGCCAATTAGCATACTCGTTTTTGTATGTTAATGGCCAGTCACTGTATAATATAAAATAATATTTACATACACATGATAATTTTACGCTTACCTTCCATGACATCTCCCTATGTGCTTTCATTACATTATATTCTTGTATGACTATACTGTATGGGGCACGTGTGTTTATATGGGGGTTTCACATTTTTTCTATACTGATATCTCACTTTTGGAACTGCTACACTACCCTGGTTGACAAAAAAAATAGTTGCTACATAATTTAAGTTTACTAAAATAATTATAACACTACTTTCACATGGGACAATAAGTTGTCTGTCTTGGGACTCAAACCATGAATGTCTGCATATAAAGCTGCAACTCTAACCACTACAATATCTGGTTTGGAAATGCCACTTGTCTATTTTCATTTATCTCCTATGGGATGTTTAAGCTATGCTAAGGGGATGGCCATAATGTACACACCCACTTAGCTATACTTAAACATTCCTTAGTGTATTAAAAATAAGTATGCTGCTTGTCTTTCAGCTTTTCCCGGTCAGGGGTCGCCACAGCAGATCTCCGGTCCGCTAATGATTGGCAGTTGGTTTTTATGGTGTCGAGTTGCAAGCCCGATGCCCAGCCTTCAATGAAGGCATGCCCATTCAACGCATGTCTTTCAAACGTGAGGAGGACATGCAGACTCCACACAGAAGGCACTCCCAACCCATACTGAGACTCGAACTGGAGAGCCTCTTGCTGTGAGGCAACAATGCTACTGCTGCACCATCATGGAATACATTAAAAAAGTATATATTATTATTATATTTTTAGGTTATATGGGTGTGTATTGTGGTGTTCTGACAACAACTTGGGACTGTATTCATGAAATACTGGCATTGATTGAGCTTTCAGGCTTCTATGTGTGTTTCATGCTAATGCATGACATATTCTCTATTCATTTTGTGTGTTTGTGGGGCTGTGCTTGTGCTTTTTAACTTTTGGGGGATTTATCCCCTGTTATGTGTACATTTGCACACATTTCCTGCTTTTGCAGGATGCAGAAGTGCCATATGGTGCTTTAGCAATATAGGGGGTGTGTCAAAGAAGTTGTGACACACCCCCTGTATTGGTTTGCTCTTGCCATTTTAATTTCAGTGTCTGCACTGCTGTTCTACATGGACTCTGTGCATGAATAGCCTTATTCTTGCACGGAGTATTCCTGAATCCCAGGGTGAGTGTAGCCATTTGTATTCCAAGTGCACGTCCCTATCCAGTGTCAGTGGTGAGGTTTTAGGCTCCTTGATTGCTGGCCAAGAGTGGGGTCATTACAACTACAATCATACTGTTATGGAAACTTTTCCTACAACAAAAGTCTTAAATGCAATAGGCCAAATGATGTGACAGTTAGGAAGACAAATTTCTAAAGAAATGTATGGATAAATTCTATGCAGTCTCATCATGATGTGAATGAAGGAGGATGAACAGCACTGAAATGCCAAACAAGCTAAGAAACTGCTAGTTCATTTTTGAAATAGTTGTAGCAGTGTAGGACTGGAAACACTCTGGAACAGGAAAGGTTCTGTTTGTAATATAGCCATAATTTAATGTGTTTTGTTCTGTATTGTCAGAGCATTCCTTTTGTCCTGCATGCTATGAGACAGAGCCCATATACAAAGGTGGCTGCCCAAATTGTCAGTTTTCTCACACAGTCTCTAGTATATCTTGAGGGTAATTCTGTTATGTGTCATCCTCCTGATTAATGTCACGGTGGCATAAGTGAAACATCCACATTCCCTAGAAATTGGCAGTATTGTAGTTTCTTTATGGTGAACATAAATTGTTTATTCTGCCTATTGATCATATTTCATTCAAGATTCAGTCCTGCCTGTTTTGCACAAATCTTTGTGGTTGCATTGGAATTTGTTACTTTGTGTTTCGCATACCTGTAGATGGTTACTAAACATGCAGTCTAGTATATCATTAAGGAGCCTAGCCAAAATTCCAAATTGATCCAAAGCACTTGCCAATTAAGTGACTTGCTCAAGGTGGTACAGTAGAAATGAAGGCTGACAGAATCAAACCCTATACCACAGGAAATAGCTTATTAACAGCTCACAGCTTTAATCTACTTCACCAGTTACTCAACTAGCCTCATAAATGCATATTTCTTTCTGCAAAGTAGTTACAGTTTGTGTATTTTCTCTATGTCTAACTAAATGTTATCACATTTTGTTTTCTTTAGTTAGCACAACCATCATTCATCCAATCTTTAACCTCTCATTCCTTGTCTAGAAGTTTATTATTCAGACTGCCTTCTGTGATAAATAGCACCTTAATGTCACTTGCTAGACCAAACCCACCTATTCTCAGAGCTTTGAATGATTGTGATTGGATCCCTTCAGAGCTAAATCCAATGCATTATGTCCACTCTGCTGAAAATGTTAATGAATTTAAAAGTAATTATCATGTTGCTCACATATATCTTCCTGCCCTGTTACAAAATACAAGTCATTAAGCATTCGAAGACTGAAAAAATAAAATCATTTTGTTCCTGACCTAAATAGCTGCATCAAAGAGAGCTAATTCTGGCTGCTTTAGAATTTATCTCATCAGAACATCAGCCAGAGACCATTAAACACCCTTTGTGAAGATATATTAAATTACGTATTGAAGGTGTGGTCAAACTCCAGCCTTGCTCCTTTGGTGTTGGTATTCTTTTTCCACATTTTCTCTCATCTAAACTCAAGATCCATTACACGTGAGCTTTTTACTGAGTTATTTATCTTTGAACCTTTTTTCTTTTAAGCATTTAGTTACATCTACACATTTTATGTATTCACATATGCAATCATATATACTCATTTGGATTATGCACATAAAGTCATGTAATCATACAACCCTAGAAACAGAAAGCCACATTGTTTATGAATTAAATTTGTAATAATCATTACATGTGTTACCATTTCTTTTCAAATGAAATGCCTCACCAACAGTTTTTATCTCTTTGGTGAAAGATTATTTTCATAAAGTGTGTAACCATTTATGTTACAAGCATAATATATTTCTCAACCACATAATAGTATCCTTTCAGAAGTTGGCAAACAAGGTGATATTATCAGCAAAATCTAAAGTATACATAAGTAAATTCACTTTTTAACAACTTTCCAATGTGATAAAAGGTCTTTTTGCTATTGTTATGCAGAGATGTTATTGTTATGCAGGGTTTTGCAGAGAATAAAATCTATTCATTACATGAAGCTTCCTTTTTAAGGGAGGGCAGTAGTTGATGTAAATTAATTTGAACATTAGCGCATTCAGCAGGTACAAGTATCTCTCTATAATGGGTAGCTAACTTGACTTATTTATTGCTGTAAAGTGGTAGTCAGTATTAGGACTAAGGTGCATAAATCATAACATTTTATTCTCAATTCTTTGAAGTTCAGTAGAGTTCTGAGTTTAAATCAATGAAGTAATGGGCAATGCATACTCCATAACAGAGTACAACATTACTGGTTAAGGCTTATCTTGCTTCATTAATAAGCAGGTGTGAGATTCAGTATGCTATTTTTAGTTCAGTTAAGACCATTTGAGTTTGTGGTTCAATATGTGTAGAGAAAGCAAGGTTCTAATCCAAGGTTACTTCAAGGTATTTTTGTTGATTTACCACAGGAAGTATTGTCCAGTGATGTATATTTTAGAGATGGATGCAGTTTTTGCTGTTGTTTGGGGAGTTCATAGCTTCATATTTTCACAGCTGATTACTAGACTAATGACCACAGGGGCCCTTTTTTAGCCTTGCTATGTTTACTAAATGTATCTGACAAGTTTCAATACTCTAGGTTTCTTTAAAGGGATATATGAAGGCTTAAGTATGAGTGATTAAGTATTTGCAAGCTGCCTCTGACTGCTAGAAAAGGGTACATTTCCAAGTCTCCATTCACTAATCCAAGTTACATTTGAATGGATCAGGGAAGAATTCTGCTTAATATGGATGGGAAGCCTGTTCCAGAGAAGGGGTAGTCTGTGAGACAGATACGTGTCCCTCCAACATGTCCTACTTATGTTGTGGATTAGGTTTAGGCCACTAGCTTGGTAATTCTGATGCTATTTATTTTGCAGATGTACAACAGATCCATCAAAGTACAATCAGTGTATGCTTTGTAGGCCAAGCATAGATTGCCTTTCATCAGTTTGTAGGAAACTGACTACACTGATAAGGTTTTAAGGCAGTCCCATTGGGCATGTTGCTTATGCCCTGTATTCTTTCTCTGAGTAACCCTATGTGGCCACACATGCCTGAAAAGGTCCATAACAAAGGAGGCACTGAACTCAATGATTAGTCTGATGAGGATAGAGTACAATGGAACAGTGACATCCTTGGACTATGATGTCACACCCTTGGTTATAAGTTGAACAACATATAATATTTCCTTACTACCATAGTCCCATAATGATCAAAGGACAGGTTAGTGTTTACATGTGTTCCCATATCCCTGACTACTGGGTCTAGTCTTAGAGTTGTATTATTAATATGGTAGTTTCCAGGGATAGCCATCTCTCCAAAGGATACTATTATGCATTACTTGGCAATGAGTTTTAGACCATGGCGCTAGCTTGTAACATAAATCATTATGCAGTTTATGAAATGAATCTTTCACCAAAGATACTTGTGCCTTTGGGGATTCTATGAGTGTGCCTGGTTTGCAATGTTCTGCAAACTTGTTCAGCCAGTTGCCATTGATGTTGGCCTTGATTTCAGAGAAGTAGATGCCAGAAAGGAGTGTCCCGAGCATGGAGTCTTTGGGGACTGTGCTAGTGCCTGACATTTTGTGGAAGTAGAATACTCTTATAAATTCTTTGGTCCTTTCTATGAGACATATGGTCTTATACATAATTTCATGAATTCAGCTATAAAGCCAAAGTGAGCTAGCATGTAAAATGTTTTGGCTAAGTCAACACAGGCAGTCTGCAATGTTTTGCCCTTGTCCATTGCTTTGGTGACAACAAATAAATCTACCAGGTTAAGTAGGCATGACCTGTCCTTGATGAAACTAAATTGTAGTGGATCCAGTCTCTGAAGGTTTCCTATGTCAATGTTTGTCATTTCCACAATAATTTGTTCCATGGCTTTGCATATGACAGAAGTCAGACTTATGGTTCTGTTGATGGCCCTTGTGAATAGGGATGACTGTTGCAGTACTTCACTCACTTCACAAAAAGCCTGACTGGAGTCTGTGATTAAATAGTGATTCTAGTGGTCCTAATAAGGCATTTTTCATGTTATTAAGGAAGCATCCCAGGATATTATTGGGTCCATGAATGCAGTGTTCTTGGCCTTTGATAGTGCATTGAAGACCTGTTCCCAAGTTATAGCTGAGAGAGTTATGGTTGAGGGTATTTCCTGAGGTGTGTCTGGTGGGGAAAGAGGGTTAAAATTTGAGCTAAATATGTCAGCCAGTAGATTTGCTATATCTTCTGACTCAGTATAGGTGATTCCTTTAGTTTAGAACATTGTTGTGCTTTGCCTTTGAAGCCGTAGACATAGCTGAAGAATGCTATATGATTGTTCTTAGTCAGGGTGGCTATTTTTTACCTCAAATTTGGCTTTGGCAGACTTGATTAGCCAACTGAGTTGCTTGTTTAGATTGGTGAGGGAGTTTTTGCCTTGCTCTTGCACTTCCTAATTTTGGAGAAGACTTTCTTCCTTTTGTTATACATTCTATTGATGTTGGGATTCCACCAGGCTGTCTTGTTTTTTATAGTTTGTCCTGTGCATATTCCGAGTATGTACAGTTGTCTCTGTGCAGCCATTAACATGACTGTACAGACTTTCCTGGAAGAGTTCCAATAGGCAGTGATGTTTTCAAGGCTGATGAGGTGTGAAATGTTGCCAGTGTGTGTCATGTAATAGTAGGAAATTTGCCTTAGAAAAATTCTTAAATGTTTCAGGGTTTGCTGGGGTCTTGTGTTATATTTTATTTCAAAGGAGACAGCTTTATGGTCTGACCTCACTAGTGAGGACATTATGGAGAGTGCAGTATTATTCCATGTTTATGTGGGCCAGGTGAGATTTGTTAATGCCCTTACTGGACATACAGATTAGCTGGTATAGGGTATTTGTGTTTACAAAGTCCAGGAATCTCTTGGCATGCATGTTTGAGGTCATGTATGATTCCCAATCTATAGAGAGATAGTTAAAGTTACCCATGAATATGGTTTTGGATTGAACTGTGAGTGTCTCCAATACATTTATACTTATGAGCTTTTTGGGTCATAGAGGGAGACCTATAGCTTGCAAGGATACAGTATGGGACTTTGCCTATGTTAATTTGGAGGTGGAGAAGCTCAAACACATCTTACAGTATGAGCAGCCTTCAGCTGTGCTTGTTGATGTAAATTGAGACACCTCCATCTTTTGTCCCTTCCTGTGCAGTAGCTGCTGTAAATGTATGTGGAAGGCATTATAGCCCTTCACTGCCAAGGTGCTCTCCACAACTTTAAAGCATGTCTCAGTAACTGCAATTTCTCCATCGTAAGGACAGCTTGCAAGGGGTGGAGTGTCTTGTTTAGTCTCCTGACACTGAGTAGTAAAACCTCAGATATTCTTGGGTTGGATTTGCTATGATAGAAGAGTTATCATGTTGGCAATACCTAAAAAAAGCACTCTAGGGGTGGACAAGGTTTTAGCCAAAATATTCTAGAGGGGACAGGTGCAGACTATCCCTGGCAAAGCAGTTTGGTCTGCCAATTCTATCATCTTCGGCTAACAAATAATGTATCTACTTTGAATGACATGAGAAACTAAGCCAATTATTAAAGTCAATTATTCTGCTTATACTGTGGTGTCAGGCTTGGAGAAGGCAGAATACTTCTAAAATGCTAGGCTTATACCAATCTGGGACACATAGTCTAAGAGCTACATTATGTCACTCTCTGTACAGTCCAGGGAAGTAGATCTCAGGTCATTTTCACCCACATGGAATATGACCGAGTCATAATGGTACTTGTAGCTCAGTGACCTGAATGTGTGCATGATTTGCAGATCTTAGCCCTTAACAGGCAACTGAGTGTGACTCTTTACTTACCTTGCTGGGTGAGCAAGATGTCTGTGTGTTTCACAATGGAGTCTCCAATGACTTCAGAAATTGAGAAACCATGAGATGTAGCTGTATGGGTATTGTTTTGATATGGTGCTATTGAGATGGCTGTGGATACTTATTGTAAGTGCAACATCTGGGAGACATTTGGCCTTTAGGAAGATTACATTTAAGAGCCTTAGCATATGTAGCTCTATGTGTCTGGTCCATGCACAGTGAGTGTGTGTGTGTGTGTGAGTGTGTGTGTGTATACATGTGACTGTGTGTTTCTGACAACCTGCTTGGTTAATAAGTACTTGTATGTGAGACCCTTGCCTCCAGTGACATTGTGTAACTACATCTTTGTCACATACTGTATCAGTTTAAGAATTGTTTACCAGTAAACATGTAACAAATGGCTACATTGTGCCAGAATACCCATATCCACCAAACTGGCTGCATTAATAGTAGGAAAGTGCATACTGGTGGTTACAGATCCTTATTATGTGATTTACATAATGTAATCATTATGTAATCATCCTTATTATGTGATTTACATAATCTATGTCAAGCAAAGTTCTTCATTAGCACTCTTCAAGAAAAATCTTGATGAGTGGATGGGAAATAGAAAATACACCCCGAGGATCACTTCTGTGTCTCTGCTCGACAGTGGCACAGAAAAATAACTTTCTTGGGTGTCATAAGCCAGGGAACCTTGTTGGCTAAGCTTATGTAGGCCCTTGGGCCAATAGCCTAGTACCTACTTATGAACCTATGAACCTATGAACAAAGGAATTGAAAAAAAAGGGTTTACAGCTGGCTAGCTTGAGTCAGTAAGAGCATAGACTACAATCAAGGCTATCTAAGACTAAACTACTAGGGTGACATTTCGCAATGCACAAAGTAGTTGCTCTTCGTGCAACTAAGTACTGCGGAAATTTTAGAGGTGGTTTTATAGGGAAATTTCCGTTCTAAGTGCCTGTGTCAGTACAGGTCATTGTTAATGGACAATATGCAATACAAGCCTTGTACAAATGAAACACCTTTTTACAGTCTAGAAAACCAGGAAACAAGCAAAACAGCCCTCTGGCCAATCACAATAAGTACACTGTAATGCTTTCTCAATGATTTTCAGCACATAATGAGACCAGGTTACTCTCCACTGCCAGTAGAGTGCAAACCTATCTCTGATATCTTTAAATCACTGAAAGAGTCTGGATGATCTGTGGTGGTTATCTGAGCTGTGTAAATTAAAGGCATAGTTCTAAGAGGGATTAAGGATGATTTATTGACTGAGCTGCCTTGTAGGTATTGCTGTATGACAGGATGTCCACAGTTTTCCCATCCCATAGACGCTACTAAGAGACCACAAGTGAGGGAGGAAACATACTGGATTAATAAAGAAAAAATCTCACAGAAGATGGCGAGATGGCCAGATCCCACAGGATGACCTTAAGTTCCATGCTGGCTCCAATCTATATGGAGGAAAGGCAGGGCTGTTGGAGATGGCTGGTAGACCTGGTAATGAATATGGGGCACTGCAGTAGAGTGCCCTGTACTGTAGCAAGTGGTAAATCACCCCAAAATGTTATCTGACATGGTCCCTTATATATGTGCGATACATACATGTACACAACTGAAGCAAAAAACAGAAAAATCCTGGAAGAACACCGCTGGATGCTTCAAATAGTAAAAATAAGAACTTTTAATAAAAGCTGGTACAAAACAGATAAGCGCTTTCGGGTTGGTAGCCCTTCATCAGATGAATAACAGACATCAAAACTCACAATTTATACAAAACATCTTCCAATCAGCATCTAGTAAAATACCCGCTTATTTTTCAGGGTGGGTTTCACTGGGATGACATCATTAAGACCTGGCCCCCTGTGGGCCATCAGCTGTATAATCCATCTAGACTCAATTAATTCAGTTAATTGTTTGATGTCTCCACCCCTTCTATCCAAACTAACATTGACTATAGCCCTAAAGCTAAAATTGTGTGTGGGATTATCTTGAATATGTCTAAAGAGGGCATTGTGCTGATCACTGTTCCTAATGGCAGATAAATGCTGTAGGATCCTGACTTTAAACATATTGTTGGTTTTGCCCACATAAAAACAAGGGCAAGAATCACAATTGGCCAGATAAACAATGTCCTTTGTTCTACATGTAGCCCTGGCTTTTAAAGAAAAGATTCTACCTGAGACAGGATGCAGAAAAGTAGTGTCCTTATTGATAAAGGTGCAGGCCTTACAGGTACCACAAGGTACAGTGCCTGCTTGTGACTTAAAACTCAATTTTTTGGAATGATACTCTCCACATAACAGATCTTTTAAGCTCTTGTTCTTCCTATATGCAATACAAGGGCTAGATCCTACTAAACCCCTAATCCTATCATCACTTATTAGAATGTTCCAGTTCTTTTTAACAATCCCACCTATATCTTTAATGTTACTACTATATGTGAAAATTACTTTAGGTTTAAGAATATTGGTGCCATTCTTGGAAGTTACATTATGTTCATCTATAGGACGATGCATCCAAGGTCTATACACATGTTTCCTCTTTTGTTTACTACCTTCAACAACCTTGTTCACCGTATCTCCCCTATAACCTCTTTCTTCAAAGTAACCTCTCAATTTGCTCATTTCCCCTTCGAAACAGGAATCCTCAGTACATATTCTTGATATCCTGCCTAGTTGTCCTTCCACATTGTTGGGGAATGTATACCATGGATGCATGCTATCAAATGAAAGGAGAGTATTCTTCCAACACTCCTTCCTATATATACCAGTGGAAAAACCTGTTTCAGTTTGTTATATGGTGACATCCAAAAAATCTAACTGAGTATAGGAGGTACTTTTAGTAAATCTGAAAAACGTGGTGGTGGAATGTAGGAAAGATATAAACTCATCCAAGCGAGCTGGCTCCCCCTCCCACAAAATAAACACATCGTCCACAAACCTCTTATATAGCTTGATGGACGGTAGCCAGATTGTGTTGTTGAAAATATATTGATTTTCCCAAAAGGAAAGCACTAAATTAGCATATGTATTGGCACAGGGTGTGCCCATGGTGACACCCTGTGCCTGTCTGTACAGTTGTTGTAAACCCAAAAAGATGTTATTCTCTAGTACCATAGTAAGCATAGTCTTCACAATATCAACCTGTGAATCATTAGCTCCTCTATCCTTCAATAAACTGCCAACTGCTGATATTCCATACTGGTTATTTATGACCGTAAATAGGCTCTGTACATCCAGAGTAACCATTAAATAATGAGTCCTGTGTGTACCTCTATCTATCTCCCCCAAAGCCTTTAAAAAATCTCCAGTGTCCCTTAGAACATTACTCATACTATCCACATATGGTCTTAATATTGTTTCTAGCCATATGGAAATGTTCTCGGTCACCCACTTTCGGCCCGACACTATGGGGCGTAGAGGTGGTTCTATCAGGGATTTGTGTATTTTCGGTAACCCTTTGAAAAGAGGCATTACCACCCCTTCAACCTTAAGAAACCTGTACAATTCTTCATCTATTACCATGTCATGCAGTAAGAGCTCTAAACTATTATGGACTTTGTCAACCAAATTTTTAACCATAACAGGGTTAATAGGAACATATGTGGAACCATCCGATAACAGCTCTGCTATCTTACTCTGATAGTAACTAGTATCTAGAACCACTACTGCGCCCCCTTTATCAGCCATTTTATAGTAATCTCATTATTATCAATTAATCCCTGTAATGCTTTTCTCTGTTCTACTGTCAAATTATAATACTTATTATTGTGTCCCTTATGAAAATACTCCAAAAGGTCCCGCTCACAAGCATTAATAAACAGGTTCATGGAAGGAGTAAAAGGGGGCATATAGCTGCTAGGTTATCTCAACGTTAAATCATTGGTATTGATTGCACCAAACAAATTACGTAGGGCTATACTCCTACAATAAACCATAAGGTCCATCACAATCTCGTGATAAACACTGTCCCTGCTAGGAACAAACGAAAGCCCCTTATTAAGCACATACAGCTCATCTGTAGTCAAACAATAAGTAGATAAATTAAAAACAATATTAGTGTCAACATACTGAGTCATTCCACAGGCCTTCTTTTCTTTTGTGGGTCCCTGCCTTCGCATTGACTATCCAAACTAACATTGATAATAATGAGATTACTATAAAAATGGCTGATAAATCCATCTAACATTGTTTCTGTGGTTTCCATGAACGAACTGTCTGCTCCTGGAGTAGATTTACCAGCGGACAGTAGTCGTTTGGGAGCTAGACCGAAAAATTCGTCAGCGGAATGGCATTTTTTGAATGTGTTGCCTGTCCCTGTCAAGAAGAAGGGGTCCTGGAAATGCTCATTGAGTGAAGGCAGGGACCCACAAAAGAAAAGAAGGCCTGTGGAATGACTCAGTATGTTGACACTAATATTGTTTTTAATTTATCTACTTATTGTTTGACTACAGATGAGCTGTATGTGCTTAATAAGGGGCTTTCGTTTGTTCCTAGCAGGGACAGTGTTTATCACGAGATTGTGATGGACCTTATGGTTTATTGTAGGAGTATAGCCCTACGTAATTTGTTTGGTGCAATCAATACCAATGATTTAACATTGAGACAACCTAGCAGCTATATGCCCCCTTTTACTCCTTCCATGAACTTGTTTATAAATGCTTGTGAGCGGGACCTTTTGGAGTATTTTCATAAGGGACACAATAATAAGTATTATAATTTGACAGTAGAACAGAGAAAAGCATTACAGGGATTAATTGATAATAATGAGATTACTATAAAATGGCTGATAAAGGGGGCGCAGTAGTGGTTCTAGATACTAGTTACTATCAGAGTAAGATAGCAGAGCTGTTATCGGATGGTTCCACATATGTTCCTATTAACCCTGTTATGGTTAAAAATTTGGTTGACAAAGTCCATAATAGTTTAGAGCTCTTACTGCATGACATGGTAATAGATGAAGAATTGTACAGGTTTCTTAAGGTTGAAGGGGTGGTAACGCCTCTATTCAAAGAGTTACCGAAAATACATAAATCACTGATAGACCCACCCCTACGCCCCATAGTGTCGGGTCAAAGTGGGTGACCGAGAACATTTCCATATGGCTAGAAACAATATTAAGACCATATGTGGATAGTATGAGTAATGTTCTAAGGGACACTGGAGATTTTTTAAAGGCTTTGGGGGAGATAGATAGAGGTACACCCAGGACTCATTATTTAATGGTTACTCTGGATGTACAGA
This sequence comes from Protopterus annectens, assembly GCF_019279795.1. Taxonomy (NCBI): domain Eukaryota; kingdom Metazoa; phylum Chordata; order Ceratodontiformes; family Protopteridae; genus Protopterus; species Protopterus annectens. Next base: position 196,630,709 of record NC_056737.1, read on the forward strand.
GCCTATTTACGGTCATAAATAACCAGTATGGAATATCAGCAGTTGGCAGATTATTGAAGGATAGAGGAGCTAATGATTCACAGGTTGATCTTGTGAAGACTATGCTTACTATGGTACTAGAGAATAACATCTTTTTGGGTTTACAACAACTGTACAGACAGGCACAGGGTGTTGCCATGGGCACACCCTGTGCCAATACATATGCTAATTTAGTGCTTTCCTTTTGGGAAAATCAATATATTTTCAACAACACAATCTGGCTACCGTCCATCAAGCTATATAAGAGGTTTGTGGACAATGTGCTTATTTTGTGGGAGGGGGAGCCAGCTCGCTTGGATGAGTTTATATCTTTCCTACATTCCACCACCACGTTTTTCAGATTTAATAAAAGTACCTCCTATGCTCAGTTAGATTTTTTGGATGTCACCATAGAACAAACTGAAACAGGTTTTTCCACTGGTATATATAGGAAGGAGTGTTGGAAGAATACTCTCCTTTCATTTGATAGCATACATTCCCCAACATTGTGGAAGGACAACTAGGCAGGATATCAAGAATATGTACTGAGGATTCCTGTTTCGAAGGGGAAATGAGCAAATTGAGAGGTTACTTTGAAGAAAGAGGTTATAGGGGAGATATGGTGAACAAGGTTGTTGAAGGTAGTAAACACAAGAGGAAACATGTGTATAGACCTTGGATGCATCGTCCTATAGACGAACATAATATAACTTCCATGAATGGCACCAATATTCTTAAACCTAAAGTAATGTTCACATATAGTAGTAACATTAAGGATATAGGTGAGATTGTTAAAAAGAACTGGAACATTCTAGTAAGTGATGATAGGATTAGGGGTTTAGTAGGATCTAGCCCTTGTATTGCATATAGGAAGAACAAGAGCTTAAAAGATCTGTTATGTGGAGAGTATCATTCCAAAAAATTGAGTTTTAAGTCACAAGCAGGCACTGTACCTTGTGGTACCTGTAAGGCCTGCGCCTTTATCAATAAGGACACTACTTTTCTGCATCCTGTCTCAGGTAGAATCTTTTCTTTAAAAGCCAGGGCTACATGTAGAACAAAGGACATTGTTTATCTGGCCAATTGTGGTTCTTGCCCTTGTTTTTATGTGGGCATAACCAACAATATGTTTTAAAGTCAGGATCCGACAGCATTTATCTGCCATTAGGAACAGTGATCAGCACAATGCCCTCTTTAGACATATTCAAGATAATCCCACACACAATTTTAGCTTTAGGGCTATAGTCAATGTTAGTTTGGATAGAAGGGGTGGAGACATCAAACAATTAACTGAATTAATTGAGTCTAGATGGATTATACAGCTGATGGCCCACAGGGGGCCGGGTCTTAATGATGTCATCCCAGTGAAACCCATCCTGAAAAATAGGCGGGTATTTTACTAGATGCTGATTGGAAGATGTTTTGTATAAATTGTGAGTTTTGATGTCTGTTATTCATCTGATGAAGGACTACCAACCCGAAAGCGCTTATCTGTTTTGTGCCAGCTTTCATTAAAAGTTCTTATTTTTACTATTTGAAGCATCCAGCGGTGTTCTTCAAGGATTTTTCTGTTTTTTGCTTCATTTGTGTGTGCCTTAGGAGGAACCATTTCAGCATCTAGCATTGATTATTGGATACATGTACACATGTGCACATATATAAACAAACATGCACGAGTGCACACACACACATAGACACACACACACACACACACACACACACACACACACACACACACACACACACACACACACACACACACACACACACACACACACACACACACACACACACAAATACACACACACACTATTCAGCTGTTTGAAAGTAAGTAGGCGCATCTCACACTGATCTCACATTGTTAGATAACTCATAAAACTGGTACATGGAAGCAACTCTATTGACAGACTACTTAAGCCACAATGGCAGTTTTCTGAATTGTTTTAGATATTGTAGTATATGTGTGTGTGTGTGTGTGTGTGTGTGTGTGTGTGTGTGTGTGTGTGTGTGTGTGTGTCTGTGCTTATGTAGTCTGTTTGGGTAGTGTCAAATTACTGGAGTACAATCCTCATACTGTTGTTGTCTGTTTTTGTTTTCATTACCATGCATGCACTTTGCAACTGTAAATTGCACACTGTAAACCTGTTAAGTGTATTCTATTTACGTGTGCTATGACATAGGTTTTTCAATCATTTGAGTTAAGCAGATACTAGTAGCCACTAGTGGGAGACAGAAAAATCTCAGTACTTCAATAAAGAGGCAGTGTCCATAAATTTACATTATAGTACATAAAGTGACATTTAAAGGACAGAATGTGTCTATCTAGTCTGTCTGTTTTATGTAATATCTAGCTGCTCATTCCTCCTAGATGAGTTTGTTGAACCACTTACAGCTGCCCCTTGCTCTCAGGAAGGCTCCATAGAATTCACACAACCTGTCATCCACTCACACAGGATATTCAATGCACTCACATCTCTCTCATAGAAAAAAAAAAGCTTACTTAGGTTCAGGTTGAAATAAGTAACCTTGAGCTGCATCTAATGGCCCTCATCAATGGTCTCTCCATGTGGCTTGGTCCCATCTCTTCATTTTTGCTACAGTGCATCTTATGCACCCATATCATATCCTTTCTCTCTCTTTTTCCCTGCCTTTATCTCTCTCTCTGTCTTTCTTTCTCGCCTATTAGCTAATAAATACAAGACCTACAATTCTATATACTGTTTGTACTCCTTTCCAACCATCCATCTGATGATCCCAGTGACCTCTCTCTGAATGCTGTCTAGTGGTTTTACTACCTTTTTATCAGGATGTATCAATGTAGACAATATACTAGATCTGGTCTTACCATGTAAAATATAAACTGTGCATATCTCTCTATCACTGGAGTCTGTGCTTCATAGACTACAGTTCAACATTTTATTACCTATTCCTACTGTCAGGTAGTGTATTTCCTGTTAAGTATCTGAAAGATATTTGTGATATTTGAAATGCAGTGTCCCAAATGTGGAACATTTTACTAATCTAATGTGTACTGCATTTGCCAGTAGCTGGACTTTCAGTTGTCTGGCAAAATTAGGATTAAAAATATTATGACTTAAAAAACATCTAAACACCAGAACTATACAAAAAACATAGACTAGCACAGCAACATATGGCAAAAGCTATTAAATCATTTTTTTTTTTTTGTAAGGGATACATCCTCCAACAAGGCTGGGGGGCTGTCTGTGTTCTCATGGCCAGCATTTCTAAATATGCTACATCCAAGGTCAGATACATGCCCAGAAAAGAGAAAAAGTAAGTAAACAAATAAATAAACCAGACACTCAATCTTGGAGACTCTGGTAAACAGCATGTCTGACAATGCAACAGCACATGCATTGAAGTGATGACAGTGCAAAACATTTAAGAGCCCTTACACTTGAAGAGTCTATAAAATGTTATTCAATATATAGTAGTATACCCCTCTATCCACATGTACAAGGTTTCTTCTTCTTCTTTTGGCTTTTCCTGGCTAGGGGTCACCACAGCAGATCACCTGTCTGCTCATGATTGGCAGTGGAGTTTTACAGTGTTGAGTTGCCAGCCCAGCACCCAACCTTCCACAGAAAGCACACACACACACACACACACACACACACACACACACACACACACACACACACACACACCTAGGGCCAATTTAGAGTGTCCAATCCACCTACAGCATGTCTTTGGGAGGAAACCGGAGCACATGGAGGAAATCCCCATGACCACAGGGAGGACATGCAGACTCCGCACAGAAGGCACCCTAGCTGAAGATTGAACCAGAGAGCCTCTTACTGTCAGGCAGCAATGCTAACCGCTACACCACCATGGCTACCCCCACTTGTACAAGGTTTCTAAGACCCTTTTTCTGTGTTTTCCTGCCATTTAAGACTTAAAACTCCACATTTTTCCTTCCATCCATTCATCTATCCATATATTTTCTATACCACTTGTCCTGGTGATGGTTGTGGTGGCAACAAACTAAGATTTGTAGATAAATACTTGGCTATCAGACTATTACAAGCCTACTCAATAAGCAGAGGTCAGAATAAAACCCTTTATCTTGTATTTGTGAGGTTAAGACCTTAACTATTATGCCAACACTTCCCCATGAAAGTCAGACCAGCCCTCCTGTCTGAAGCTACTCTCTCTAACACATAATGAGGGGGTGCTCAAGCATTCCAAGGCAAGATTAAAATATATATTCTCATCCAATGTATCCTGTGTCTCCTTTGATGGCTCAGCCCAGTAGACCATGCCTCATACACCTCCCAGAGGCTATCCGTACATGGTCACTAATCCATCTTAACTAACTCCTCTTGACATAGAGGGGCAGTGGTTTAATTGGAGATCCTTCTGTATTACTAAGCTCTGTAGTCTATCACATGAAGTGAGTGTAGCTGTCATGTAAAGAAACCTAATTTCTATTAGTTGTATCCACAATCTCATAATTAGTCTCTGTCCAAAGATCATGACAATATGTGAAACTGTGAGATGTAGAGATACCAGTAAATTGTGCCATGTCCCATATAAGCCCTGTCTCTGATTGTCCTATATAAGCCTTAACTTTGCCTCCACAGTCTGACAGACTACTGTAGTAATGATGCTGCTGCATTCATTACTGGTCACAGTGCCCCATTCCTCTCTGTCACTCATGAACAAAACCCAGGCATATTTAAACTCCTCCTCCTCATAGGGTAGCCACCCTCCTCAACTGTAGATAGCAATCTATTCTTTTAAAAATGAGAACTATGACCTTCTGTTATGACTTATTGATTTGAATATCAATTACTTCACACTTAGCAAAGATTCACTCCAGTAGATAACGGAGATCAGCAGTGATTCACTCCAGTAGATAACAGAGATCAGCAGTGATTCACTCCAGTAGATAACGGAGATCAGCAGTGATTCACTCCAGTAGATAACAGAGATCAGCAGTGATTCACTCCAGTAGATAACGGAGATCAGCAGTGATTCACTCCAGTAGATAACAGAGATCAGCAGTGATTCACTCCAGTAGATAAGGAGATCACTTTCATTTAAATGCATGTGGACAACTTCATCTTTAAACAAAGAAGATGTAACCTATGTGTCCAAAACTGGATACTCTCCATACCTTGGATGCATCTTCATATTCTGCCTTCCAAAATCACACACATAAGGGAGTACAATATATCCTCTAAATTCAGAATACAAAATGCCTTCCAAGATGGTTTAATAAAAGAAATCAAGAATCTTCCAGAAAATAAATGCCATTACTTATTCATGGATCCAGGCTCTAGACTGGAGTTTTCAGGTAAGGATCTAATGGTCATGTGATTTGTAGTCAATACAGACTCGGACAAAAAAGCAACATGAAGGCATAATGTGGATGAAAGTATAGTTCAGGAGCAATGAAAGTTAAATAGCACAAATAAGATTGTTTAGGATGGACTACACACTAGCAATGTAAATTCGTACTTGCATACAAACTGTCACTTCACTGCTAGACACAACTGAAACTTGTTAGTGAATTTAAAAAAGTACCAACGAGACAATACACACACACACACACACACACACACACACACACACACACACACACACACACACACACACACACATACACATACACACACACACACACACACATATATATATATATATATATATATATATATATATATATATATATATATATATATATATATATATCTGGGAGCACACACAATTCCCACTACAGCACCCTTTATTACTTCCCTCTAACCATCTTAGTGTATATGGGAACACACACTGTTCCCATCGCAGCACTCTTTATCAGTTCCACAAAACCATATTAGTATATATGGTAGCAAACACTGTTCACATCATGGCACGTTTTATCAATTCCACATAAACATCTTAGTATTTGTGAGAGCAAACACTGTTCCCATTGCAGCACACTTTATAAGTTCCAATTAACCATATCAGTATATATGGGAGCACACAATGTTCCCTTTGCAGCACCCTTTATCAATTCCACATAACCATATTAGTATATAAGGGAGCACACACTGTTCCCATGGCCACACTCTTTAGTAATTCTGCATAGATTATATGGTAGCACACGCTGCTCCCCTCACAGTACCCTTTAAGAATTCTGCATAACCATATGAGTATATATGGGAGCATACACTGTTCCCATCGGAGCACCCTTTATCTATTCCATATAACCATAATAATGTGTATATTTGACCACATGCTGTTCCCATCACAGAACCCTTTATCAGTTCCAGATAACAATATTAGTATATATGGGAACACACACTGTTCCCACCACAGTACCCTTTAGCAATTCCATATAACCATATTAGTATATATGGGAGCACACAAACTGCTCCCATCCCAGCAACCTTTATCAATTCCACATAACCATATGAGTATATATGGGAGCACACACTCTTCCCATCGCATCATCCTCTCCCAATTCCAGATAACCATATCAGCATATATGGGAGAACACACTGTTCCCAGTGCAGCACCATTTATCAATTCCACATAATCATATTAGTATATATGTTAGAAAACATTGTTCTCATGGTAGTACCCTTTATCAGTTGCACATAACCATATTAGTATATAGGGAGCACACACTTTTCCCATCGCAGTACCCTTTGTTAATTCCTCATAACCGTATTAGTATATAAGGGAGTAACACTAGTCCCATTGCAGCACCCTTTATCAATTCTACATAAACATAATAGCATATATGGGAGCACACGCTGTTCCCATAGCAGCACCCTTTATCAATTCCACATAACCAAATTAGTATATATGGGAGCACACACTGTTCCCATCACAGCACCCTTTATCAATTCCACATAATCATTTTAGCACATAAGGAGCACAGACCTTTCCCATTGCAGCACCCTTTATCAATTCCACATAAACATTTTAGTATATAGGGGAGCACACACAATTCCCATCGCAGCACCCTTTATCAATTCCGCATAACCATTTTAGTATTTATGGTAGCACACACAATGTTCATTTCACAGCATGCTTTATCAATTCGACATAACCATTATAGTACATGGGGGAGCACACACTGTTCCCATGGCAGCACCTTTTGTCAATTCCACTTATATATGGGAGTGAACACTGTTCCCATAGCGGCACCCTTCATCAATTCCACATAATCTGTTAAATAAAATTAAGAATTCAATACACAGGAGGTTCAGATTCAAAAGTTTACTAGTGTACACCAGGAGGCAAAAAACGTACAAGTACAGAATTTTGTCTAACATGAAACAGGAAGCACACAAGTTTATATAGGTTTAACATTCAAGCTGTGCCCACCTTACTGACGTGATATGTCACAGGGCATCTACATCACTTTAGCTTACAGTCCTCTATTCATAAAAACTGCTGATGCTGTATATTTTAAAAAAGTTTTCCTCTGGTAACAATACGGCCTTGCTATCCAACCGGTCAGACATAATGTCTTTCTGTAAAGTTACTTCTTCAAGGTTTCATATCAGTTCGAATACAATAGCAGATTCAGTCTTTTAATGCACATCTTTGTTCACTGATACACTTTCCCACCAGCTGCATGCTATCTCAGTAACACATATACAAGGCCAAATCATCCCAGCAGGAAAGAGCAGAAGATTTCATTATTTCACACATTTTATTTCCTGACCCAGCAGATAATCACTTATGAAAAGCATAAACATTAAAACTTGCTAAGCTAGCATCTGCCAGGGTCGAAGGTCAGCTTGCTTCAAGCCACACTGCATTTTCAAAACTACTTACATTTAAACATGAATTAATCCTTTCTGTTATATGATTAATAGAATAAAATGCATTATATACTACTTTGCTTTTAAACTAGCATTTCTCATATATTCAAATACACATTTTTCTAACATTTTCCCCCCTATTGATACTTTTTATTCTATTTTGAAGTATGCATAGTGTCAATTCATCTCCCAACTTCTTCCACTTAGGATTTTCAGCTAGGTGAGTCATTCAATCTATACTTCAGAAAAAATGTCATCTGAGATCAATTTTTCAATCTCAATATCTTGATACAAAGTTTCAGTAACAGATACATCAATAAAATCTTTGATTAATCTTTTCATGCAGGGAATTCCACAGCAAACACATGCTCCTGTTAGGAGTATACCCACACAAATGGCAATCAGAATATTCATTAGGATGGAACCCCACCCCCCAAATAGATTCTGGAAAAAATCCGTCAGTGGGTTTGGGCCTGGTTCAGTCATGGCTGATACTTGCTGAATTACCTCTAGGTGATTATTAATTTCATGCCTGTTGTCTGGTATGTACGCACATCATTCTTCTTTGATAAGCATGCACGTACCACCTCTCGCCGCTAGGGTGAAGTCAAGAGCCATTCGATTTTGTAGCACAACAGTTCTCATTGCATTCAGTTCATCAGTCACCAGTTCTAGGGCAGAAAAAGTTGCATTACTCATTACTTCGAGAAGTTTCGACAACTTCCTTAGCTGCCATATCGATTTGACTGCTCCATAGGCTGGTAATATTCCTTCCCAAGATATAACACTGTCACTCAAGTCCATATGAGTCAATTTACTTTTGTCTTTCACGGTATTGTGATCTTTCCAGCCAGCTTCGATCTTTCCAACTGGATTCACAGGTTTTTCAACTGGACCTTCGGGTTTTCGGGCGGCTTCTCTCACGTTTCGTATCTTACCCAAAGGTAATTCTGCAGTATGTCTTATTGCCGGAACCAAATAACCCAAAAAACAACTGCCGGACCAATTCTCAGGTAACCATTTATATGCCTTTTTATCACAAATAAAATAACAGTTTTCTACTTTAGTACTAATACGCATTAGCCCTGCATGAAACATTTTCTGATCTATAACTGACAATTGTTTAAACAAAACTGTGAATGTCATTCATGTTTGTTTTCAATGAGTTCAAATATGAGTCATAATTAGTATTGCAAAAAGTATTGCCATTACTATTCTTAATATAACATCGGTAAGATATGGTTATATTACAATTGCTCCAGCCCACCTGGAGAGTATCATTTTTGTAAAAACATACAATTCCTTTTTGTGTGACAGGTAAAAATAAAGCTATTTTGTCCTGTGATCTCACAGTTCCTGTATCAAAGAGTAAATTCTCCCAAGTCTCATTTATCCCCAAAGGGACAGCGGACATTATCAGTCCTCCATATGCTGTTGGTATAGTTGTACAAACCCAGCAATTTGAAATGTTCATAGTCTCTGCATATACACGCTTCATGGCTAGGTATGTGTTAAAATTTGGATGCCAGTCTATAGACGTTTCGTCACGCCTTCCCAATTTCACTTGTGTGGTTGTGTGTAGGATAAACCACAACAAGAGGAAAATTTTCACAATTACAGTCAATAAATGTATACTCAACAAAATGATTATGCAACATCTCTGGGGTTGATCTAAATTTCTATTTGCTTTGTTTTTGACCATCTTGGTCTGGTTGTGTATCAGTCACAAAGTTTTTATCAAGTTGAAAGTTCTTTACCAGTTTGCAGTGTGTCAAATGAACCCAGGACATCCTCTTGGCCACTCTGACTGCAGTAGGCGTTGCCAACAGAACCTGGTACGGTCCTTCCCACTTTGGACTTGCCCAATTCTTCCTTTTCAACACTTTCAGCCACACCCACGTCCCGGGGGCCAAGACTGCTTCTACCGGTCTGGTCTGTTCCTTATTTGAAAAAGAATTAAACTGCAAAACAGATTTATTTGTTAACAGTTTCCTTGTATAACTAGCTAATGAACTGTCAGCCTCTTGTTCTGCAGGCATGAGAGCTTTCCACTGAGGCACATAATATGCTCTCCCAAAAAACATGTCAAAGGGAGTCAAACCCTTCACATTTGGAACCATTCTCATACTCAGCAGTGCCAAAGGCAGACAGTGTATCCAATTCTTTTGGGTCTCCTCAACTAACTTCCTAAGTTTATTATTGAGGGTACCATTGTACCTTTCCACCAGTCCTGCTGACTGTGGGTGGTAGGCACAATGGTTCTTTAAGGAGATACCAAAAAAATCTCCCAAGTTGCTGAATTGTCTGGTTCATGAAATGTGTGCCGTTGTCACTATAAATTCTTTCCGGAATGCCAAATCTAGGGATTACTTCTTTTATCAGGGCTTTCGCCACTGTTGCTGCATCCAGGATTTTGGTTGGAAAAGCTTCTACCCATTTGGAAAACATGTCTACAATAACTAAACAGTATTTCTTCCCTTCACACTTACTCAATTCTATGAAATCCATACAAATAGTATGGAACGGATATGGTGGTATAGGAAAACTTCCTTGCTTGGTTTTAAATGCCCCTTGTGCATGGTGCTTATTACAAGTATGACAAGCTGCACAACATTTTTTTGTGTAATTTGTGAATCCGTATGTTTGGAATATTCGGTTTACTAACTGTACCATCCCCCCTGTTGAGACATGGCACTGCCCATGGCTCAACAAAGCTGCATATCTAAATAAATTAGACAGCAATATCGGTTTTCTCTCTTTGGAAATGTACAGTCCATTCTCAAGAATTGCACCTCGTTTTTCCCATTTTCATTTTTCTGCTTTTGTAGTAAGCATCTGCATTGTTTTTAACATGTCTAAATCTAAAATCTCAGAAGGTTGTAATTCATCATTCAAAAGTAAAGTTTCTGAGTCTGAGGCTGCTTGCTTTGCAGCTGCATCAGGTCGTATATTGCCTTTCGAAATCTTATCCTGTTGTTTTGTATGAGCTACACATTTACGAATAGCTACTTTGGTAGGTAACTGAATAGATTCTAATAATTCTAAAATAAATTGCGCATGATTAATTGGTTTTCCACTAGATGTTATCATTCCTCTATTTTTCCATTGTTGCGCAAATACATGTACTGTAGAAAAAGCATACTGACTATCAGTATATATGTTTACACACTTGTTTTTTGCTAAAGTACATGCCCGCGTCAAAGCTATCAATTCTGCTGCTTGTGCAGATAAGTTATGTGGTAATGATTGGGCTTCTAGAATTTCAGTGTCTGTAACTACTGCATACTCTACCAGATTCTTTCCTATAGGACCCCTTCTGCATGAGCTGTCCACGTAATATGTCACCTCGGCATTATCCAAGGGCATATCTGTGAGATGTCTAGGTAAAGCTAACTGTTCAATTTCCTGCAGGCAGCTGTGTGGTGTGCCATCCACAGGAGTTGGAAGTAATGTTGATGGATTTAATGTCGTACATCATTCAATTGTCATATGAGGTTGGCTCAGCAGTATAATCGTACATGAAAGGTGTCTAGCAGGAGAGAGATATGCTACTTTTTCATGCAGTAAAATTATTGCAACTGCATGAGGCACTCTCAATGTGAGGGGGTGGAACAACACCACTGAGGCTGAAGCCTGTACTGCCATTGCAGCTGCAACTACTGCTTGTACACAGTGAGGCAAAGATCGCGCCACTGGGTCTAACTGCGATGAATAATAGGCTATGGGGCATTGCTTATCCCCATGTTGTTGCGTCAATACTGACGTCATATATTCTTGCTTGCAATCTATGGTCTGAAAGAACCGTTTGTGATAATTTGGAAGTCCTAAAACTAATGAAGAAGCTATCAACTGCTTCAACCTGCAGAAAGCCGTTTCTGCTTCGGGTATCCATTGTAAAATATCTTGTGCTGCCATTGGTGTCTTATATATCAAGTCAGTCAGTGGAGCAGATTCCAAAGCACAATTTGGTATCCAGCTCCGACAGAAATTAGTTGTACCCAAGAAAGACATCATTTCCTTCTTGGTGGCTGGTTTAGGTACTTGCAAGATTGCTGTTTTTCTTTCCTCATCTAGTATTCTACCTTCATTGGATATTACATATCCTAGTATTCTAACTTGTTTTTTCCAAAGTTGTAACTTACTTTTGTTTACTTTGTGTCCTTGTGTTGCTAAAAATTTCAATAATTCTACAGTATCCTCCCTGCATTGTTGCTGGGTGGGGGCTGCTAGCAAGATGTCATCCACATAAAGTAGAATTTGACTACCTCCTGGTGGGGTAAACACTGCCAGGTTGCTAGCCATTTCTTGTGCAAATATTGTTGGACTCTCACAATATCCCTGTGGTAGTCGAGTATATGTATACCTTTTACCCTGAAATGTAAATGCAAACCAGTATTGACTATCAGGATGTATAGGTATTGAAAAGAAAGCATTGCTGATATCTACCACAGAGAAATACTTCTGTTGTGGTTTTAAATCATTTAACAAAGTATGTGGGTCTGGCACCGTAGGTGCTCTAGGTATTACTGCATTATTTACAGTTTGTAAATCTTGTACAATCCGCCATTTCCCCGTTTGCTTTCTTAACAGGAAATAGGGGTGTATTACATGGTGAATCAGGAGATTCTACCAGTACTCCTTTGAGTAATGCTGCTGTTATAGGCTTAATTCCTATTTCTGCATCCTTTCTCAAAGGGTATTGTCTTTTCTGTGGTCTAAATGCTGACTTCAGGGTAATTGTAACTGGTCCTGCTGTTCGAATAAGTCCTACATCTGACTTGCCTGTTGACCAAAGAGTTGTCGGAATTTCACATAAGGCCCTTTCTTCTTCTTCTAATAAAAATGCTAATCGGCTGTCCTCGCTAGATTGCAAGTGTACAGCTGGATGTGTCTGTGTCAACCAGTTCAGTTTTTGTTTCTGTATCCCTTGTTCTGATAGTTCTAAATCAGTCTGTTTCTCCCATCTTGTTACTTTTTCTCCTAAGTCTGCCCATTTTACACTTTTGTTCTTTGTCAAGCTGACATGTGGTAATCGATTTGATATATATAATGCAAGGAATTCTTGAGGTAATGAACAGCTAACTACACTGTTCCCCTCAGTATCCCAGTACAAAGTACGCAATACTAGTCTAGTTGCACTATTTCTGAACAATTCTTGCTCATACTCTCTATCAGGTACTGGTGTAGTACAGTAGTATAGAGTACAATGCAACAAATGCTGTCAATCAGTGTTGAGGGAGGGAGCTTTACTGATGGCTATGTTCATCAGTTCCTCGGTTACTGCCCCTGGACCAGTCGTGACTAGGTCCTGGCTGTACCAGTAAAAAGTTTCACCCTCCGATCGCACTACAAAGGTATCCATTTGTCTCTGCACCTCCATACCTTGTACAGTTGGAACTACTGCTATGACAAATATCTGCATAAGGTCCCTGTCCAATAGGTTAACTGGACACTTTGCAGAAACAACAATATTACTTCTCTGGGTCATACCTGAAACAGGGTCAGTTATTGCTATATCATGGGAAAGTGGTTCCCTGTATAGCTGGTCCATTTGCAGCTTTTACTATTATATAATCAGGTGATTCGGAATGTTCTGGTAACTTGGAGGGGTCTATCAAGGTCCGTGATGCTCCTGAGTCACACAGGAATTTAACTTCCCTTACCTCCACCAGAAGTATAACTTCCGGTTTCGTATCTGCTAAGTAGAGCTCTAAGCTCAATAATGCTAAGTCCAAAATTTCACTTTCTTCATCCTCCATATCTACTTGCACTTCCTCTATTCCTTCTATCACATTTACATTTGTTTTTCATTCATTAACTTTTCCTGATGATTTCTGACTTTTGCATGATGTATCTTCACTATCATATAGTCAGTCCTCATCTCCCTTATCTTCTGTAATTACCTTTTTGTTTTGCTTACAATCCCTTGCTAGATGTCCCTTTTTCCCGCACTTGAAGCATTCACCTCTCTTTTTCCTCTCTTCAAAATCTTCTGATCGTTTGTCAGACTGTTTGTTTCCCTGAGCATTCTTCCTGCCCTTTTTACCTGACTGTAACACAAATACTTCAGCTCCGTCTTCAGCAGTGAAGACTTGTGCCTTCTTTTTCTTTTTACTATTAAAATGTCTTTCAGCATGTCTAGCATATTCAAGTAAGGCTTGTAGCCTCCCTGTTCGACGGTCTATCATATGCTTCGTAATGAAGTTACTAATAGGTGCAATGCAACCTTTCAAAAATGCATTTTTCAATTGTTGTTCATACGGGGAATCATTTGTTTGGTTATCAGAAACCGTCATACCACTATGATTATTAAAACATTCCAATAATCTAGCATAATATCCATCTACTGTCTCATTTTCCTGTTGTATGCATTGATTAATGCAAGTCCAGTCTGCTCTAGGTTTCCATTTCTCAGAGATTCGGTCTGTAAGACCTTTCACTCTGTTGTCTAATTCTGTGTCACTATATGAGAGTGGTTTAAGCTCTGCATTACGAGGATTCCAGGTGCCACAAATCATGTGCCAATCTGGACCTATAATTTGTCTTACTACTTTTTCTACTTCTTCCCCATTCAAGTGGTAACTCAACCTCATACCTTGTAAATCTTCCAAAAATTTCGTAAAATTAACTTTCGGATGGGGGATTCCCTCAGTAGCTTTCTGGATATCCTCCGGTGTCCATGGTCTATATACTAAGAGTGTTGGGTTTTGCCCTTCCTGTCCTGCCTGAGGATTTGGAACTTCTATAAGTGGGCATATTTCTTCCTCACTCTCATCCTGTAGGTTTCTTTCTATTTGATATGATTCTGCGTCCCTATGTATTTTACGTGTTTGGGACCTAGTTTCAATAGGATCTCTAACAAATGGTTGTGGTCTTGCTGAAACTTCAGGATAACACGGAGGAGGACCAGCCTGTCCACTCGCTTCATATCCTGAAAAGGGTAAGGGAGGGGGCAAGGGAGGAGGAGGAGCTGTTGCTATTACCAAGTTATTATCTTCTTTGTCTAAAAATAATGTTTTTGAATTTTTCAGCTTCTGTTCTCTACGATTTGCTTCCTCAATCCACCTGTGTGCCTGAGGAATACCTAATTGGCATTGCTTTTTTGCCTGACCTCCCGCATCAGATTTAAGCTGCTTAAGGAGTTCAACTAGTGAAGTTTTATCTAGTTTACCATCAAATTCATATTTGTTAACCCATTTCGTATAATACCTAACGTTATCAGAACGTTGTAATTGCATGTATTTTGCGTCTTTAGTTAGAGGCGGATCTCGCGATGTTTTAGTGCACTGATTTCTCATGGCAAAGAAAATGTTACATAACCCTTTTTTATCACGTGATATCAAGTTCTCAGTTTCTTTTCACAGTTTATCTAGAATAACTGCCTACCTTATTCTGTTACCCTGATCTATGACCAAATATACAGTACTTCCTTTTGTCCCTGATCTGCAAAACAAATCTTGACAACAATATACTGTAACCTAGTCCCTGATCTAAAACAGAAAAAAGGCAAATTCTTCCTACCTGAGCCTCCGGAACTGAATCATCCAATATCCGCTCTGCAGCCACAGATCAGAAAGTGGCCAGCCTCTTTAAACGACAATTCAGTCGGAGGTCTTTTCACCCAAGAAGAGCCGTTTTGGTAACTTCTCCTGCGCAGTATTCAACCACCGGTAGACTCTGATCTGCAGCTGTCCGAGGGAATTCCGGCTAAGAAGGACCAAACTGTTAAATAAAATTAAGAATTCAATACACAGGAGGTTCAGATTCAAAAGTTTACTAGTGTACACCAGGAGGCAAAAAACGTACAAGTACAGAATTTTGTCTAACATGAAACAGGAAGCACACAAGTTTATATAGGTTTAACATTCAAGCTGTGCCCACCTTACTGACGTGATATGTCACAGGGCATCTACATCACTTTAGCTTACAGTCCTCTATTCATAAAACTGCTGATGCTGTATATTTTAAAAAAGTTTTCCTCTGGTAACAATACAGCCTTGCTATCTACCTGGTCAGACATAATGTCTTTCTGTAAAGTTACTTCTTCAAGGTTTCACATCAGTTAGAATACAATAGCAGATTCAGTCTTTTAATACACATCTTTGTTCACTGTTACACTTTCCCACCAGCTGCATGCTATCTCAGTAACACATATACAAGGCCAAATCATCCCAGCAGGAAAGAGCAGAAGATTTCATTATTTCACACATTTAATTTCCTGACCCAGCAGATAATCACTTATGAAAAGCATAAACATTAAAACTTGCTAAGCTAGCATCTGCCAGAGTCGAAGGTCAGCTTGCTTCAAGCCACACTGCAATTTCAAAACTACTTACATTTAAACATGAATTAATCCTCTGTTACATGATTAATAGAATAAAATGCATTATATACTACTTTGCTTTTAAACTAGCATTTCTCATATATTCAAATACACATTTTTCTAACATAATCATATTAGTAAATATTGAAGCACACACTTTTCCCATTGCAGCACTCTATCAATTCCACATTACCATATTAGTATAAAGGGCTCATACTGTTCCCATGGCAGCCCCTTTTATCAATTCCGCATAACCATTTTAGTATATAGGGTAGCAGACACAGTTTCCATTGCAGCACCCTTTATCATATCCACATAAGCATATTAGTATACATGGGAGCACACACTGTGCCTTCGCATCACCCCTTATTAATTCCACATAACCATTTTAGTATATACGGCAGCAGACACAACATTCCCATCACAGCATCCATTATCAATTCCACATAACCATTACAGTATATGGGAGAGCACACACTGTTCCCATTGCAGCACCTTTTATCAATTCCAGTTAACTATATAGTACATACGGAAGCACACACTGTTCCCTTCACACCACCCTTTATCAATTCCACATAAGCATGTTAGTATATATGGGAGCACACACTGTTCCCATTGCAGTACCCTTTATTAATTCCACTTACCCATCTTAGTATATATGGGAGCATACACTGTTTCCCTAGCAGCACCCTTTATTGATTCCACATAACCATATTAGTATATATGGTAGCACACACTGTAGCCATTGCCACCCCCTTTATCAATTCCACATAACCATTTTAGTATATATGGGAGCACACACAATTTTTCCATCACAGCACCCTTTATCAATGCCACATAATCATTTTAGTATATGTGGGAGCACACACTGTTTCCATCACAGCACCCAATATCAATTCTATTTAACCATATTAATATATATTGGAGCACACATTGTTCCCATCATGGCACCCTTCATCAATTCCACATAACCATATTAATAAATATTGGAGCACACACTTTTCCCATCACAGCACTCTTCATCAATTGCACATTACTATATTAGTATAAAAAGGAGCACACACTTTTCCCATCACAGCACCCTTTAACAGCTCCACATAACCATATTAGTGTATATGGGAGCACACAAACTGCTTCCATCATAGCATGCCATATAAATCTCACTAACCATATCCGTATATAGGGGAGCAGAAACTGTTTCCACCACAGCACCCTTTATCAATTCCAAATAACGATATTAGTATATAGGGGAGCACAAACTGTTCCCATAGCAGCATGCTTTATCAATTCCACATATCCATAAAAGTATATATTTGAACACAAAAATTGCAAAGCGTTCAAACACCAAGAACCCAAAAATAGCCAACCGGACCTCTGTAGCTCGAGCAGGAAATAGGAACAGCTGTGATGCACAATAGCTGTGAAGTTCAAAATACAATGAACATAATCCACGTACCAGCCAGTAAATAACACAGGTTTATTAAAAGAACCACCAATTACAGGTTAAAAGCGCTTTCATCCTTACCTATAGCAGACTTCCTCAGAACCAATTAATGTCCATTTGCTAAACAGTATATATAGCAGATTTGGCCAAAAATCAATTAGCATACATTCGTGAAAAACTTCCATAAAATTCTTTGCTTTAAAATCTTTCCTTAAAATATAGTAATATAATAATAATTACTATAATAATAATTACTAATAAATATATTAAAAATGTGTGCATAACCTTTTTCAAATTAATAACTATGTAAAAACTAATACATCTCATATCCAAAAATAATACAAAAGTACAAAAAGTACAAAAGGTCATCACTTTTGACCTCAAGTCAAGTCACATTAACGATCCAAAGAAGGAAGGGTTTTATACTTATACTTTCATTTAGTCCTGGCCAAGAGGTGGCATCATAATATCTGCCATTTAGTTTCTAAACAGGACAACCCTACCTTCCAATTACCCCCATATTCCTCACCCCAATTTGATCAATGATTGTAAATGTGAAGCAATGTTGGGGTCCTTTTTCACTAATATGTTTACTTAATGCATTTTCATATCAGCTTTTTGATCTTATACAAGTGTTCATATATACGAGTTTTTAGCTTCCTTTCAGTCTTGCCAATGTAATACACTTGACAGAAAGAACAGGAAGCCAAATAAACCACACGCATGGTATTACAATTCCCTTTCCTACCATAACATACTGTTCCATTTTTGTTACACAATTTTATGGTCTTGTTTACATTAATGTACTGACAATACCTACAACTACCACATTTACTAGTGTGTTCTTGTTTGTTCTTCCTAAATTCCTTTTTCTTGCCACCTTCAATAATTCTCTTGAGGTTAACTGAAGTTTTGAACACACTAATGGGGTGATCACCTAAAACTGTAGCAATGTCTTCAGAAGATGAAATCAAATCCCAGTACCTATTTAAAATTTCCTTAACCAGATTAGAATAAGGGCTGAACATGATGACACACACATTCCTTCTACTTCCTACAACATGCTTTTGGATGTTCTTATCTACAAATGTACTACCCAAAAGCGGAACATATCTATTCCCCCAATGTTTAGTCACATATTTAGTCACTTCCTCCACCATAGTAGCCGGATATCCTCTTGATATAAACATCTCTGAAACAGTCCTCATTTGGTCTTCCATATCCTGTCTAGTAGAACACATTCTTGCAACATGAATGCATTGCCTTTTGAGTACATTTCTAAAGATGTGAGGAGGGTGACTGCTACCAAATTGAATGTAATCATTGGAAAAGGTAGATTTCCTGTAGATTTTAGAACTAAAACCTTCATTTGAATTACTGATGTATGTATCCAAATCACAGTATACCCAACTTCTCAATTTTATATGTAAATCTTAAAAAACTTGTAGTACTGTTAATGTATGAAATAAAACTTGGTATATCTTCTACAGGTCCCTTCCAAATTATGAATAAATCATCCAAAAAGCGGGTATATAGGGCAATATGCTTATAATATACACTAGGCATAACAAATACATCCTCCCACTCAAGCATGACAAGGTTAGCAAATATGGGGGCACAAGAAGCCCCCATAGCTACAGTTTGTTTAAAATTTTCTCCTTGAAACTGTATATAAATGTGGGAGAGTACAAGTCCCATCATATCTAAAATAAGACATATTTTGTCCCATGTAAGTTCTGAAAATATTTTCAAACTATTTTCAAAATATTCCAGACCAATAGTGTTAGGAATACATGAAAACAATTCCTGAACATCTATCGTAAGGAACGTCAAATCAGTAGACCATATATCTGGTTTTAATTTACTTAGAAAATCCCAAGAGTCCCTTGTTAAATGAGGAACATTGTTATATACATGTTTACACCAATGGTCAATAGCTACCCCTATGTTAAATGTTTTTGATTTCGAACCAGAAATAATAGGTCTAAAGGGGGGATTTTCAACACTTTTGTGAATTTTAGGGATGCCAACAATTTTGGACATCCTAGGATACTCAGTTCTTATAAATTCATATACTTCATTTGTAATGCGATTATCCAATAGATATTCCTCAATAGTCAAATCAATTCTGTGGTATCCTATATTTGATCTGGTTTAAAGATACCTCTTCATAGTTACCAGAATTAAAAAGGATATCTTGAATAACTTTGCAATAAACATTAGTATCGTATATAACTAAACCACCCCCCTTATCCGGCTTCATAATTCTAATGTCGCTATTGGCCACTACATGATCCAAACACAATCTCTCTCCCTTGGTAAGATTGTCACAAAAAAGCGAAGAATACCATGGGTCTCTTCGAATGTTTCCATACAACTGGTAGATATCTTTGCACACCATTCTCTCATAATTGCTAACTTGTGTATTAGTTACAGGGATGTAAGCACTTTTTCTAGCTAGTCTTTTTGGTGAACCATAACACGTAGCGTCCTTAAACTGCAATGCTAACTGAAGTCTCCGACAATACAACTTGACTTCCTTTATCATATCAAACACATTAAATCTAGCTGTTAATGAAATATAATGATGAGAAAATTGGAGGTTTATTAACAGAAATTGAACAATTGCATGATGAAATTACACAGGATTCAAACTTTAATTCTTGGCAGGATTTATTTAACAAACAATGTAGAGTGGCAAAATCGAAGGCATATGACATCTATAATAGGAAGTTGGACAAACTAGAAAGAGATCTAGAGACATACAAAGTGCATAGAGCGTACATTTGGCCTCACTTCAACCAAAATAGAATAAGAGTTAATGAGCCGTATCAAGATTTAGATTCAGACAGGAATAAAAGAAGAGAAGAAGATGAAAATTTTCAGGGTGGAAGGTTTCATCAGGCCCCTATATTTCGCAAAAGAAGATAGAAAGGAATATGGGAGGACCCTCTAATACTAGTGAAGCACATGACCTTTTGGAAAACAGACCCCTTCTAGTTAGTGAAGTAGACATGAGTGTTAAGAATTCATTTGATGCTATGGTTAATAGTGTCACCAAAGTATTTGTTTATTCTTTTTCAGGTTTCAAAGTGTACAACTTTACTGATGTATATATTACACAGGAATTTTTTACTTTGTTTAGTAAGGGAATGAAGTTTATTCCATCAGCTAGATTTAATGTGTTTGATATGATAAAGGAAGTCAAGTTGTATTGTCGGAGACTTCAGTTAGCATTGCAGTTTAAGGACGCTACATGTGATGGTTCACCAAAAAGACTAGCTAGAAAAAGTGCTTACATCCCTGTAACTAATACACAAGTTAGCAATTATGAGAATGGTGTGCAAGATATCTACCAGTTGTATGGAAACATTCGGAGACCATGGTATTCTTAACTTTTTGTGACAATCTTACCAAGGGAGATTGTGTTTGGATCATGTAGTGGCCAATAGCGACATTAGAATTATGAAGCCGGATAAGGGGGGTGGTTTAGTTATATACGATACTAATGTTTATTGCAAAGTTATTCAATATATCCTTTTTAATTCTGGTAACTATGAAGAGGTATCTTTAAACCAGATCAACATAGGATACCACAGAATTGATTTGACTATTGAGGAATATCTATTGGATAATCGCATTACAAATGAAGTATATGAATTTATAAGAACTGAGTATCCTAGGATGTCCAAAATTGTTGGCATCCCTAAAATTCACAAAAGTGTTGAAAATCCCCCCATTAGACCTATTATTTCTGGTTCGAAATCAAAAACATTTAACATAGGGGTAGCTATTGACCATTGGTGTAAACATGTATATAACAATGCTCCTCATTTAACGAGGGACTCTTGGGATTTTCTAAGTAAATTAAAACCAGATATATGGTCTACTGATTTGACGTTCCTTACGATAGATGTTCAGGAATTGTTTTCATGTATTCCTAACACTATTGGTCTGGAATATTTTGAAAATAGTTTGAAAAAAATTT
This sequence comes from Protopterus annectens, assembly GCF_019279795.1. Classification (NCBI taxonomy): domain Eukaryota; kingdom Metazoa; phylum Chordata; order Ceratodontiformes; family Protopteridae; genus Protopterus; species Protopterus annectens. The sequence continues at coordinate 196,652,266 of NC_056737.1, forward strand.
CAGAACTTACATGGGACAAAATATGTCTTATTTTAGATATGATGGGACTTGTACTCTCCCACAATTATATACAGTTTCAAGGAGAATATTTTAAACAAACTCGGGGAGTAGCTATGGGGGCTTCTTGTGCCCCCATATTTGCTAACCTTGTCATGCTTGAGTGGGAGGATGTATTTGTTATGCCTAGTGTATATTATAAGCATATTGCCCTATATACCCGCTTTTTGGATGATTTATTCATAATTTGGAAGAGACCTGTAGAAGATATACCAAGTTTTATTTCATACATTAACAGTACTACAAGTTTTTTAAGATTTACATATAAAATTGAGAAGTTGGGTATACCGTATTTGGATACATACATCAGTAATTCAAATGAAGGTTTTAGTTCTAAAATCTACAGGAAATCTACCTTTTCCAACGATTACATTCAATTTGGTAGCAGTCACCCTCCTCACATCTTTAGAAATGTACTCAAAGGGCAATGCATTCGTGTTGCAAGAATGTGTTCTACTAGACAGGATATGGAAGACCAAATGAGGACTGTTTCAGAGATGTTTATATCAAGAGGATATCCGGCTACTATGGTGGAGGAAGTGACTAAATATGTGACTAAACATTGGGGGAATAGATATGTTCCGCTTTTGGGTAGTACATTTGTAGATAAGAACATCCAAAAGCATGTTGTAGGAAGTAGAAGGAATGTGTGTGTCATCATGTTCAGCCCTTATTCTAATCTGGTTAAGGAAATTTTAAATAGGCACTGGGATTTGATTTCATCTTCTGAAGACATTGCTACAGTTTTAGGTGATCACCCCATTAGTGTGTTCAAAACTTCAGTTAACCTCAAGAGAATTATTGAAGGTGGCAAGAAAAAGGAATTTAGGAAGAACAAACAAGAACACACTAGTAAATGTGATAGTTGTAGGTATTGTCAGTACATTAATGTAAACAAGACCGTAAAATTGTGTAACAAAAATGGAACAGTATGTTATGGTAGGAAAGAGAATTGTAATACCATGCGTGTGGTTTATTTGGCTTCCTGTTCTTTCTGTCAAGTGTATTACATTGGCAAGACTGAAAGGAAGCTAAAAACTCGTATATATGAACACTTGTATAAGATCAAAAAAGCTGATATGAAAAATGCATTAAGTAAACATATTAGTGAAAAAGGACCCCAACATTGCTTCACATTTACAATCATTGATCAAATTGGGGTGAGTGAATATGGGGGTAATTGGAAGGTAGGGTTGTCCTGTTTAGAAACTAAATGGCAGATATTATGTGATGCCACCTCTTGGCCAGGACTAAATGAAAGTATAAGTATAAAACCCTTCCTTCTTTTGGATCGTGGTTAAATGTGACTTGAGGTCAAAAGTGATGACCTTTTGTACTTTTTGTACTTTTTGTATTATTTTTTGGATATGAGATGCATTAGTTTTTATATAGTGATTAATTTGAAAAAGGTTATGCACACATTTTTAATATATGTATTAGTAATTATTATTATAGTAATTATCATTATATCACTATATTTTTAAGGAAAGATTTTTAAAGTAAAGAATTTTATGGAAGTTTTTCACGTAATGTATGCTAATTGATTTTTTGGCGCCAAATCTGCTATATATACTGTTTAGCAATGGACATTAATTGGTTCTGAGGAAGTCTGCTATAGGCGGATGAAAGCGCTTAACCTGTAATTCGTGTGGTTCTTTTAATAAACCTGTGTTATTTACTGGCTGGTACGTGGATTATGTTCATTGTATTTTGAACTTCACAGCTATTGTGCATCGCAGCTGTTCCTATTTCCTGCTCAAGCTACAGAGGTCCGGTTGGATATATTTGAACACACACTGTTCCCTTAACAGCACCGTTTATCAGTTTCACATAACCATATTAGTATTTATGAGAGCACATGCTATTCCCATCGCAGCACCCTTTATCAATTCCCTATTACCAGATTAGTATATATGTGAACACACACTGTTCAAATCGCAGCACCCTTTACCAATTCGACATAACAATATTAGTATATAGGGAAACATACACTTTTCCCATTGCAGCACCCTTTATCAATTCCACTTAATCATATTAGTATAAATGGGAGTGAGCAGTGTTCCTATTGCAGCACAATTTATCAGTTCCACATAACCAACTTAGTATATATGGGAGAACACACTGCTCCCACTGGAGCACCCTTTATCTATTCCACATAACTATAATAGTATATATGGGAGCACACACTGTTCCCTTCACAGCACCAATTATCAGTTTCAGATAACCATATTAGTATATATGAGAGCACATGCTGTTCCCATTACAACACCCTTTATCAATTTCACATAACCATATAGTATATATGTGAGCACACACTATTCCTACTGCAGCACCATTTAACAATTCCACATAACCATTCTAGTATATAGGGGAACACACATTATTCCCATTGCAGCACCCTTTATCAATTCCACATAACCATAATAGCATATATGAGAGCCCATGCTGCTGCCATCGCAGCACCCTTTATTAATTACACAGAACCATAATAGTATATAGGGGAGCACACACTCTTTCCATTGCAGCTCCCATTATCATTTCCAGATAACCATATCAGTATATAAGGGTGCATACACCCTTCCCATTGCAACACCCTATATCATTTCCAAATAACCATACTAGTATATATGGGAGCAGAGACTGCTCCCATTGCAGCACCCTTTGTCAATTCTACATAACCATAAGGGTGATATGGGAGCACACCCTGTGTCTTCACAGCACCCTTTATTAATTCCACTTAACCATTAGAGTATATGGGAGAGCACACAATGTTCCCATCACAGCACCTTTTATCAATTCCACTTAACCATTTTAATAAATAGGGGAGCACACACTGCTCCCAACGCAGCTCCTTTTATGAATTCCACATAACCATTTTAGTATATAAGGGAGCAGACACGGTTCTCATTGCAGCATCCTTTATCATATCCACATAACCATATCAGTATACTTGGGAGCACACACTGTGCCTTCGCAATACCCTTTATTAATTCTACATAACCATTTTAGTATATACATCAGCAGACACAACGTTCCCATCACAGCACCTGTTATCAATTACACATAACCATTACAGTATATGGGAGAGCACACACTGTTCCCATCGCAACACCTTTTATCAATTCCAGTTAACCATATAGTACATACGGGAGCACACACTGTTCCCTTCACACCACCCTTTATCAATTCCACATAAGCATGTTAGTATATATGGGAGCACACACTGTTCCCATTGCAGTACCCTTTATTAATTCCACTTAACCATCTTAGTATATATGGGAGCATACACTGTTCCCCTCGCAGCACCTTTTATCAATTCCACATAATAATTTTAGTATATATGGAAGCACATACACTGTTCCCTTTGCATCACCCTTTATTAATTCCACATAATCGTATTAGTACAAATAGGAGTGTGCATTGTTCCTATTGCAGCACAACTTATCAGTTCCACATAACCAACTTAGTATATAGTATAATTTCTCCAAAGCCAACTTCACGCTTCCAAAGACAGAAGTGGCAAACTTCACGACACCCGTGCAGATGGACAATAGAGGTACGACTGCTGAATCCTACACAAATGCACTTTATAAGCAATTACATGAGTGCATGGATCATGCTATCCCTAACAAAACCAAGATGCTATCCTCCAAAAAAAGGAAGCCAATCTGGTGGTCTTCTGCCATAAACAAACTCTACAACAGAATTAAGAAACTGTTGCAAAAAAGAGTAAAATCCCATGATTGGAGGAACTCCCTGGTCAGCCTCAGTAAGAAGTTGAGATCCCTCATAAAATTCTCCAAAGCTAGTTATGAAAACAAAATTGCCACTGATTCTAAAGACAACCACAAAGCATTCTATAGCTATGTCAAGAATCTCAATGGCAACACTCAGATCTTCTCTGAGTTACAGCACAATGACACTAAATATACAGAACCAACTGATATTGCCAACATCCTGGCAGATAGGTTCAGTGCTAACTTTACCCCCCTCTCACCCCCTAAAGGGCCCATCTTTATACCGGAAGAATGCAAAGTTCCTGTAATCACAGCTGCACAGGTAAAAACCTCACTTTCCAAAGCCAAGAACACAGCATCCATGGGACCTGACAGCATCCCAGGCTGCCTTCTACATGAACTACAGAATGAACTGGCACCCCACCTAAGTACCATGTTCAATCATAGCCTTACCTCAGGCTTTGTGCCCATTGAATGGCGCACCATGACAGTTATTCCACTCCACAAGGGGGGGGGGGGAGACCACAACAGACACCGGGAACTACCGCCCCATTAGTCTGACCAGCCTCATCTCTAAGGCCATGGAACATATCATCATGGAACTCATAAACAAATAAATTGGAGATCTCCAAACTATGGACTCCACACAGTTTAGGTTTGTAAAAGGCAGACATGTCTCCTAAACCTGATAGACGTCTTTGAAGTAGTCAACAAAGCCATAGATGAGGGTAAGGTGGTTCACACAGCCTATCTAGATCTCGCCAAGGCATTCAACACCATCCCCCACTCTGGAATTAAAGGTAAACTCACTAAACTAGGTTTAAATCCCTATGTCACAAGATGGGTTGTCAACTGGCTTACTGACAGAACCCACACTGTGAAAGTAGCAGACTCCAAATCAGACTTCAGACCAGTGACAAGTGGAGTACCACAGGGTTCAGTCCTGGGTCTTCTCCTGTTTGGTATATACTTCCTTAAAGTACAGGCTAACACAGAAGGTCTTTGGCTAACTAAATTCGCAGATGACTGCAAACTAGGATCCATAATCAAGACTCCTAATGATGTGGACATCCTACAAAAGGGCCTCACTGAGACAGATGACTGGTGTCAAAGACATGGTCTCAAGCTCAATGCCAAAAAGTGCATTGTCATCCCCTTTGGTAAAAAACTCTGTACCCATGAACTACCACATAGGCGATAGTCTACCAAGTGTGATAAGAGACCTTGGGACACAGGTGGACAGTAGTCTCTCCTTTGATAATCACATCGCCACAGTGGTCAGGAAATCCTTCTATGTGGCGCACCTCATCACAAAAGGTTTCTCATCCAGAAAAAAAGAGGTAATTGTTCCCCTCTACTCATGACTCATTAGATCCATTATAGAGTACAACACCCCTTTTGGTATGTACCTCACAAGACATCTATAACAACTGGAAAGGCCACACAAATACCTCACAAAGAGGATTACTGGCTTCAAACAGATGCCTTACGCAGACCATCTCAAAAAAACTCCAGCTTTACTCCGTCGCATATCGCCTACTCAGAGGAGATCTCTGCCTAACATACAAAGCTATGTCAAACCCAGAGCTGTTGGACATGCTCCACTTAAAGAAATCCCAATCCTTCTGAGCTACACCCTCTAGAGACCTAAACCTTGTCAAAAAATAGAACATATTGGAGGGATAGATTCCTGTCCCAGAGACTTCCCATACTCTGGAACAGATTACCTATCTATGTCAAACAGAGCTCTTCATTAGCACTCTTCAAGAAAAGTCTTGATGATTTGATGGGTAATAGGAAATTCACCCCGGGGATCACTTCTGTGGTTCTGCTTGACAGGGGCACAGGAAAATAATTTTCTTGGGTGGCGAAAGCCAGGGTACCTTTATGGCTAGGCTTGTATAGGCCCTAGGGCCAATAGCCTAGTACCTACCTATGCACCTACCTATGAACCTATGGGAGAACACACTTTTCCCTTCACAGCACCAATTATCAGTTTCACATAACCATATTAGCATATATGAGAGTGCATGCTGTTCCCACTGCAGCACCTTTTATCAATTTCACATAACCATATTAGTATATATGTGAACACACATTATTCCCATCGCAGCACCATTTATCAATTTCATATAACCATATTAGTACATAAGGGAGCATACACTGTTGTTCCCATTGCAGAACTTGTTATCGATTCCACATAACCATTACAGTAGATGAGAGAACACACACTGTTCCCATCACAGCATCTTTTATCAATTCCACTTAGACATTTACTATATATGGGAGCAGACACTGTTCCCTTCACACCACCCTTTATCAATTCCACATAACCATTTTAGTATACATGGGAGCACACACACTGTTCCCATCACAGCACCCTTTATCAATGCCACATAACCATTTTAGTATATGTGTGAAAAGAAAAAAAATACCTTCCCACTGCTGAGGTTGTACTGCCAAATGAGAGAAAGAGCAAAAACAGCGGCAGACAAACCACCTAGGCTGAAGCTGCAAACATGGTGTTTGTAGATATGAAACCTGAGGCTGGGTAATGCTATCCACAAAAAATAGGCCGAAGTTCCATTTAAAAATAGGTTTTAATGTCTTCAAGGTTAAAAATGACAATAAAAGTCCCTTTTCTTTCACAGACAATAAGCGCTTTTAAAAAAATCTTCATCAGATCGTTAAGAGACATGGGGCACCAGTTCTACTTAAGTAAACAATTTTTCTCAATTAGCTGACCAATGGGAGTCCAAACATCCAAATTGCATCCAATCAGTTTTCATATTTAGTCACCCTGTTTTAAAATTATCAAGGCCAATGAATGTCCCCCTATTGCTGACACACCTCCATATTTTTAGGGGTGGATTCATCTCCTTCATTAATGTCTTCCTATATTAAAATTAGTTGGAGACGACGAATAGATAGACTATTCTCATGTGTTCTTAGTTCTAATATCCAATCATCCTCAAAGGCTGCTATAGCCTATGTTAAGGTCCTAAAACTGAGATATTCACACTTCAGTCAATGCTGAGCTGTTCATTGCTGTGTACACAGCTTCAGGGAGGTACCTGTATCCAAGCTTGGTTGCCTTTCAGCTCGCACCTTCACAGTAGTTTAAATCATAATATTAACAACATTTGTGTCCATCCCATACTCTCCATGGATAATCTTATTACATCTGAGATTTTACATTCTCATTGGATATATCTTGAGGTTTGACATATTCAAGACAAGTGTCCTAGAACTGATGAACTATCGTATTAAATACTGATCGGTCTCCTGTTTCTCTACCTTGAAGTCAAAGGACAAGCATCCCCCTTTTCAATGAAATAGCTCTTTTGTTGAAACATCTTAATATATTAAGTTACAAAGGCCATGTAGCAATATAAAATGTTTTTAAATCTTTATGATTTTTATGAAGTTAGGGGTGACATCAGATCAATGTCTATTCTATTTTGTATTACACCCAATCATTTCTTTTGCTCAGTTCTCTATAGCAAATAGAAGTGCTATATGTCAAACACACCTTCATATCAACTTATAGCAAGTTTCCTTGCATGTAAGGCTAGTAATGACATCAGATCAGGTACTATTCTATCTCGTATTTCATCTAATCATTCCTTTTGCTTAGTTCTCTGTAGAAAATGGGAGTGCTGCATGCCCAACACATCTTCGTATCAGCTTATAGCATGTTTTCTTACATACAAAGGCAAAATGGTATGAAGCAAATACGGGTGTGATTTTGTCAAAAAGATCAAAACATTTGTTATATTTTCCAAGGTTGTTTTCACTGTCATTTACTTGCATCTTTGTATATAATATCGGGAATTGATTCAGTCATATTCGCTATCGAGTTCCAAAGATGTGATCAGTAATACTACAGCAGATGGAAATGCTATGTGCCCAATACATATACATGTCAGTCATGAGCAAATCACCTTAAAGTCAGACCCGAAGAACCATTGTTCTTACAGTTCTCCTTTGCTCTTGAAAAATGGTCAACAGCAAAAAAACTTGTATATCCTCACTAGGTGAGTTAGAGAAGCACATTATCCAATTTGTAAGGTCAATAATACAAGGATCCTACGACTGGTGTATAATAAAATCAGTCTATAGTAGGTTTCCTTTCTTCCCGAGATTTTTCATCCTTAGCCTTCAGATATTTAGTATATGTGGGAGCACACACTATTTCCATCACAGCACCCTATATCAATTCCACTTAATCATATTAATATATATGGGACCACACATGGTTCCCATTGTGGCACCCTTCATCAATTCCACATAACCATATTAGTAAATATTGCAGTACATACTTTTCCCATTTCAGCACTCTTTATCAGTTGCACATTACCATATTAGTAAAAAGGAGAGCACACACTTTTCCCATCGCAGCATCCTTTAACAACTCCACATAACCATATTAGTATATATGGGACCACACAAACTGCTCCCATCGTAGCACCACATATAAATTCCACATAACCATATTAGTGTATAGGGGAGCACAAACTGTTTCCATGACAGCACCCTTTATCAAGTCCAAAAAAACATATTAGTATATAGGGGAGAACAAACTGTTCCCATAGCAGCACGCTTTATAAATTCCGCATAACCATAATAGCATATATGTGAGCACACACTGTTCCTTTAACAGCACCATTTATCAATTTCACATAACCATATTAGTACTGATGACAGCACATGCTGTTCTCACTGCAGCACCCTTTATCAATTCCACATAACCAGATTAGTATATATGTGAGCACACACTGTTCAAGTCTCTGCACCCTTTACCAATTCCACATAACCATATAAGTATATAGGGGAACACACGCTGTTCCCATCGCAGCACCCTTTATCAATTACATTTAGTCATATTAGTATATATGGGATCATGGACTGTTCCCTTTCCAGCACCCTTAATCTATTCCACATAACCATAATAGTATAAATGGGAGTGAGCATTGTTCCCATTGCAGCACAATTCATCAGTTTCACATAACCATCTTAGTATATATGGGAGAACACACTGTTCCTATCGCAGCGCCCTTTATCAGTTCCACATAACTATAATAGTATATATGGGAGCACACACTGTACCCTTCACAGCACATAACCATATTAGTATATATGTCAGCACACACTGTTCCTATCACAGCACCCTTTAACAATTCCACATAGCCATACTAATATATAGGGGAACACACACTATTCCCATCGCAGCACCCTTTATCTATTCCACATAACCATATTAGTATATATGGGAGCACACACTGTTCCCTTCACACCACCCTTTATCAATTCAACATAACCATATTAGTATATATGGGAGTACACACTGTTCCCAACATAGCACCCTTAATCAATTCCACATACCCATGTTAGTATATATGTGAGCAAGCACTGTTCCCATCGCAGCAACCTTGATCAGTTTCACATAGCTATATTAGTATATAGAGGAGCAGACACTGTTCCCATCAGAGTACCATTTATCAATTCTGCATATCCATATTAGTATATGTGGGAGTACACACTGTTCCCATTGCAGCATCCTTTATCAATTCCATATAACAATATTAGTATATATGGGAGCACACACTGTCCCAGTGCAGTACCCATTAAAAATTCCACATAACCATATTATTATATATGGGAGTGCACAAACTACTCCCATTGCAGCACCATTTATCAATTCCACATAACCATATTAGTATATATGGGAGCACACAGTGTTCCCATCACAGCACCATTTCCCAGTTCCATATAAGCATATCAGTATATATGGAAGCACACACTACTCTCAATGCAGCACCCATAATCAATTCCACATAACCCTTTTAGTATATAGAGGAGCACCCACTTTTCCCGTCGCAGCACCCTTTATCAATTCCACATAACTAAATTAGTATACGTGTTTGCATCACAACACCCTTTACTAATTTCACATAACCATGTTAGTATATATGTGAGCACACACTGTTTGCATCGCAGCACCTTTTATCAATTCCACATAACCATATTAGTATACGTGTTTGCATCACAGCACCCTTTATCAATTTCACATAACTATATTAGAATATAGGGGAACACACACTGTTCCCAATGTAGCACCCGATAACAATACCACCTAACCATATTAGTATACATGTGAGTACACACTGCACCTATCGCAGCACCCTTATCAGCTCCACATAACCATATTAGTATATTGGGGAGCACACACTGTTCCATCGCAGCACCCTTTAATAATTCTGCATATCCATATTAGTGTATTTGGGAGCAGACAAACTGCTGCCATTGTAGCAACCTTTATCAGTCCCAAACAACCATATTAGTATGTACTGGAGCACGCACTGTTCTCATCGCAGCACCCTTTGCCAGTTCCACATAACCATATTAGAATATAGGGGAACACAAACTGTGATGCCAATGCAGCACACTTTAACAATTCTACATAATCATATTAGTATATATGTGAGCACACATTGTTCCCATCAAGCACATTTTATCATTTCGACATAACCACATTACTATATAGGGGAGAACACACTGGTCCCATCGCAGCATCAATTAACAATTCCACATAACCATATTAGTATATATGGGAGCACACAACCTGCTCCCATCGCAGAACCCTTTATCAATTCCACATAACAATATTAGGATATATGGGAGCACACACTGTTCCCATTACAGTACCCTTTCCCAATTCCACATAACCACATCATTATATATGGGAGTACACACTGTTCCCACTGCAGCAGCCTTTCTCATCTCCACATAACCATAATAGTACATATGGGAGCACACACTGTTCCCATCAGAGCACCCTTTCTCAAATCCACATAACAATATTGGTATATATGGGAGCACACACTGCTCCCATTGCAGCATCCTTTCCCAGTTCCACATAACCATATTAGTATACATGGGAGCACACAACCTGCTCCCATCGCAGCACCCTTTATCAAGTCCACGTAACAATATTAGTATTTATGGCAGCACACACTGTTCCCATTACGGCACCCTTTCTCAATTCCGAGTGACCATTTTAGTATATATTGGAGCACACACCGTTCCCACCATGTTGCCCTTTATCAATTCCACATAACCATATCATTATATATGGGAGCACACATTGTTCCCACCGCAGCAGCCTTTATCAATTTCACATAACCATATTAGTATATATGGGCGCACACAAACTGCTCCCTTGGCAGCACCCTTTATCAATTCCAGATAAACATATTAGCATATATGGAACCACATGCTGTTCCCATCACAGCACCCTTTATCAACTCTCCATAAACATATTAGTATATAGGGCAACACACATGGTTCCCATCACAACAACTTTTATCAGTTTCACATAACCATGTTAGTATGTATGGCAGCACACACTGTTCCCATAGTAGTACCCTTTATCAGTTCCAGATAACCATAATAACATGTGTATGGGAGCACACACACTGTTCCCAGAGCAGCACCCATTAACATCTTTTTAGATACAGTCAACTCCTTAGCCCCCAGTAGGAAACTCAGGAGCAAAACTTACTTTTCCCCCTGGTTAACAAAAGCCACTCAATCTCTTATGAGTAGGAGAGACAGTGCTTGGAAAAAATGGAAGAAATCCAATACCTACACTGATCTGCAAACCTATAGAGAGCTCTGTAACTTAACAAAAAAAACATGTTATCCTTAACAAACAAAACTTTTTTTCACAAACCACTTGACTGCTCATACTCCAACCCCCATAAATTCTGGCAATCTGTGAATAAGCTACTAAACCATGGATGTACATCTACCCCCAACCCATACCCAAATAGTTCACCCACTAATACTGCTACCCTACCCAATGCTTTCTTCATTGATTCTATCTGAAACCTGACTAAAAATTATATTCTTCTCAACCCTACCCCCCACCTACCACTCTACTCCCTACTTTCTCAAACCTGTATCTACAACGTACATAAAGTCCCTTCTCTCTGAACTTAAAAATTGCTCACCATCAGTAGATAATTTACCTCCTCAGTTCCTAAAAATTCATATTAACTCTATTGCCCTCCCCATCTCCATTTTAATCAAAAGATCCATTCGCGAAAGCACTGTCTCTAATATCTAGAAAAAATTCTATGTCATTCCCCTTCATAAAGGTGGTAATGTAACTGACCCATCCAACTTTCGACCTATCACTATACTATCTCCATTGTCAAAAATATTGGAAAAAATGCATCCACAAACAGCTCCTTAGTCTCCTCCTCCAAGAAAATCTCTTTACCCCCTCTGAGCATTGCTTTTATCCAAAGCATAGTGATGCTACTGCTCTCATATCCTTTATAAACACCATTGCACATTCCCATGATAATAATAAATTAGTCTCCTGCTTGTTCCTCGATTTATCTAAAGCCTTCGATACTGTTTCCCATAGACTGCTTCTCTCTAAACTTGCTCCTCTAAACCTCACCATCTCTTCCCTATCCTGGTTCTCCAGCTACCTCTCTAACAGACTTCAAGCTGTATAATGGCAAACTACCTTTCCCCCTTCCTATCTGATCAATCAGGAGTGCCCCAAGGCTCCATCGTTGGACCTTACTTTTCAATATCTTTATTAACAACCACTACTCTTCTTCCCAAACGCTACCATTATTCAATATGCTGACAATTCCACTATCATTTCTTGCTCTGACAACATCTCTCATCTCCATACCTTCATTCAACATTCCCTCCATTCTGTTGAAAGATAGCTCACTTCGAATCAACTCTTACTGAACCCTAAGAAAACTAAACTCCTCCTTTTCCTCCCTACAGCCCTTCAGCATCATACAGCTACCTTCTCTGTCTCCGCACTTGACAATACAGTCAGCTCTACTGAACCTCATACTAAACTCCTTGGACTTACTATTGACGACCATCTAAATTTTGATCACCACATTTAGCTATGCATTAAAAAGACCAATCAAAAATGTGGAGACCTATATAGGCACAAAAAAATTCTCACTCAATCCTCTAGACTTTTCCTTGCTCAAGCCTACCTACTCCCCACTTTACTCTATGCAGCCCCTATTTTTACAAACCTTCAATCTAATCTCCTGGATAAACTAGAAAGCACCTATAACAAGATAGCAAAATTTGTTTCTAACTTACCTTATCATACTCATCACTGTACAGCCCTAAAAAGTCTGCAATGGCTTGAATTCCAGCACCAAATTCTACTGCTCCAGCTTGTCACAGCTCATTCAGTCTTACATGACCCATCCTTCTGTCCCTCTCTCTCTACCCTTTTTCAGCCTAAAATCCCCAACCGTACTCTTCAAAGTTCTCAGCAGAACTTACTTCCCATCTATAAGCCCAATAAAAACATTGGCAAACTACTGTATTGCTACTCTGCCACTAATGCTTGGAACAAATTTCCTTTAAATGTCAGATCAATCACTAACACCGTCTCCTTCAAAATGGCATTAAAAGACACCAAAAGTTTGCCATGGTCATGTATCTGTTCTGAACCAACATAACCCTACCTTCCTGTCATCTCTTTTCTCATACTGGTTCTTCCCCATGTTGCACCTTTAAATAACAAGAACCCTGTCATCTTATGGCCTTTCTCAATAACTGTCTGCACTCTAATTATTATCTCTGCTACATACAATCTCATTTTCACATCTCAGAACTTAAGAATATGTAACATGTAATTTATACTTGCATATCTTTGAAAAAAAAATACCTTCTGAAAATATGTTCATTACTTTACTGTCAGCTGTCCAATGATTTTGTACCACTGTTCTATTACATATATTCCATTTGTTAATTTGCAAATTGTTAATGTCTATTTTCATATTGTAATATCTGGAGCTTTTCTCCTCGGGTCTCCGCTGAAAAAGGGTATCTAGCCACTTGGACTAACCAGGTTAACAAATGTCGAAGGAAATTAATTAATTAATTAATTAATTAATTAACAATTCCACATAACTATATTAATATATACAGGACCATCATCGCAGGACCTTTTATCAATTTCACATAACAATATTAGTATATATGGGAGCACAAACTGTTCACATCGCAGCAACCTTTCCCAATTCCACATAACAATTTTAGTCTATATGGGAGCACCCACTGTTTGCACTGTAGCAGCCTTTATCAATTCTACATAACCATACTAGTACACAGGGGAACACACACTGTTCACATCACAGTACCCTTTCCCAATTCCACATAACCATTTCAGTATATATGGGAACACACACTTTTGCCACCACAGCACCCTTTAAGAGTTCCACATAACCATATCAGTATATTTGGGAGCACACACTGTTCCCACTGCAGCAGCCTTTATCAGTTCTACATAACCATATTAGTATATATGTGACCACACACTGTTCCCATTGCAGCACCCATTATCAATTCCACATCACCATATTAGTTTATAGGGGGCCCACACTGTTCCAGTCGTAACACTTTATCATCTCCACTTTACCATATTAGTATTTTGGGGACCACACACTGCTCTCATCACAGTGACTTTAATCAGTTCTACATAACCATGCTAGTATAAAGGGGAGCACACACTGTTCCCATTTCAGCACGCCTTATCAATTTCACATAACCATATTAGTATATAAAGGAGCACACACTGTTTCCATCACAGCACCCTTTATCAATTCCTCATAACCATATTAGTATATGTGGGTGGTGGGAGCACATGCTGTTCCCATCACATCACCCTTTGTTAATTCCACATATCAATACTAGTATGCATGGGAGCACACACTATTCCACCGCATCACACTTTATCAATTCCACATAACCATAATAATATGTTTATGGGAACATATGCTGTTCCCATCACAGCACCCTTTATCAATTCCACATAACAATATTAGCATATATGGGAGCACGCAGTATTGCCAGCGCAGCACCACTTAACAGTTCCACATAACCATATTAGTACACGTGGGAGCACACACAGTTCCCATTGCAGCAGTCTTTATCAGTTCCACATAACCTGATTAGTATACAAGGGAGCACACACTGCTCCCATCGCAGCACCCTTTATCAATTTCACATAACGATATTAGCATATATGGGAGCACACACTGCTCCCATCACAGTACCTTTTCCCAATTCCACATAAACATTTTAGTATATATCGGGGCAGACTCTGTTCAAATGGCAACACCCTTTATCAATTCCACATAATCTTTTCAGTGTATATATATGGGAGCACACACTGTTCCTATAGCATCAGCCTTTAACAATTCCACATAACCATATTAGTATATATGGAAGCACACAAACTGCTCTCTTCTAAGCACCCTTTATCAATTCCAAAAAAATATATTAGTATATATGGGAGCACACGCTATTCCCATCACAGCATCCTTGATCAATTTTCCATAAACATATTGGTATATAGGGCAACACACACGGTTCCCAATCACAGCACCTTTTATCAATTTCACATAACCATATTAGTATATATGGCAACACAGACTGTTCCCATAATTCTAGATAACCATAATAATATGTGTATGGGAGCACACATTGCTCCCATGGCAGCAGCCTTTATCAGTTGCACATAACAATATTAAAATATATGGGAGGATACACTGTTCCCACCACAGCAGCCTCTATCAATTCCACAAAACCATATTATTATATATGGGAGCACACAATGTTCCTGTCACAGCACCCTTTATCAATTCCACATGGCCATATTAGCCACAGCACCCTTTATCAATTCCACATGACCATATTCCCAGTGCAGCAACCTTTATCTATTTCACGTATTATTATATATGGGAGTACACACTGTTCCCATTGCAACACCTTTTATAAATTCCACATAACCACAATAGTATATATGGGAGCACATGTTCTTCCCTTCATAGAGCCTGCTATCAATTCCACATAACAATATTAGTATATATGGGAGCACAGACTATTCCCACCACAGCACCCTTTATCTGTTCCACATAAACATATTAATAAATATGGGGGCACATACTCTTCCCATCACATGGCGCTTTATCAATTCCCCATAATGGTATAAGTATATATGGGAGCACACACGTTTCCCATTTTAGCACCCTTTATCAATTCCACACAACCATAATAGTATATATGGGAGCACATAATTTTCCCATCACAGCACCCTTTATCAATTCCAACTAACAATATTTGTATATATGGGACTACACTGTTTCCACCACAGCACCATTTATCAATTCCACATAACCATATTAATATATAGGGGGCCACACACTGTTTCCATCACAGCACCCTTTATCAATTAGTATAAATGGGAGCACACTCTGTTCCCATGGCAGCATCTTTTATTAATTCCACATCACCATTTTAGTATATATGGGAGCACACAGACTGTTCCCATTGCAGCACCCTTTATCAATTCCACATAGCCATTTTAGTATATGTGGAAGCACACACTGTTCCCATCGCAGCATCCTTTATCAATTCCAGTTAGCTGTATTAGTATAAATGGGAACACGCACTGTTCCCTTCACAGCACCTGTTATCAATTCCACATAACCATCTTAGCATGTATGGAAGCACACACTGTTCCCATTGCAGCACCCTTTATCAATTCCACATAACCATATTCGTATATGTGGCAGAAAACACTGTTCCCATTGTGGCACCCTTTGTCAATTCTACATAATCATTTTAGTACATAAGGGAGCAGGCACACTATTCCCTTCTCATCCCCCTTTATCAATTCCACATAACCATATTAGTATATATGGCAGCACACAATGTTTCCATAGCAGCAAACTTTTTCAATTTCACATAACCATATTATTATATGGGATGACACACTGTTCCCTTCGCAGCACCTTCTATCAATTCCACATAACAATATTAGTAAATAAGGAAGCAGACAGTTTCCCCACCACAGCAGCCTTTATCATTTTCTCATAACTATATTAGTGTACATGGGAGCACACACTGTTCCTTTCAGTGCACCTTTTATCAATTCCACATAACTATTTTAGTATATATGGGAGCACACACTGTTCCCATTGCAGCACCATTTATCAATTCCACATAAGCATCTTAGTTTGTATGGAAGCACACATGGTTCCTGTTGCTGCACCCTTTATGAATTCCACATAACCGTATTACTAAATATGGGAGCACACTGTTCCCATTGCAGCTCCATTTATCCATCCCACATATCCATATTAGTAAATATGGGAGACACACTGTTCCCATTGCAGCTCCATTTATCTATCCCACATATCCATATTAGTAAATATGGGAGACACACTGTTCCCATTGCAGCTCCATTTATCCATCCCACATATCCATATTAGTAAATATGGGAGACACACTGTTCCCATTGCAGCTCCATTTATCTATCCCACATATCCATATTAGTAAATATGGGAGACACACTGTTCCCATTGCAGCTCCATTTATCTATCCCACATATCCATATTAGTAAATATGGGAGACACTCTGTTCCCATTGCAGCTCCATTTATCCATCCCACATATCCATATTAGTAAATATGGGAGACACACTGTTCCCATTGCAGCTCCATTTATCTATCCCACATATCCATATTAGTAAATATGGGAGACACACTGTTCCCATTGCAGCTCCATTTATCTATCCCACATATCCATATTAGTAAATATGGGAGCACACTGTTCCCATTGCAGCTCCATTTATCTATCCCACATATCCATATTAGTAAATATGGGAGACACACTGTTCCCATTGCAGCTCCATTTATCTATCCCACATATCCATATTAGTAAATATGGGAGACACACTGTTCCCATTGCAGCTCCATTTATCTATCCCACATATCCATATTAGTAAATATGGGAGCACACTGTTCCCATTGCAGCTCCATTTATCTATCCCACATATCCATATTAGTAAATATGGGAGACACACTGTTCCCATTGCAGCTCCATTTATCTATCCCACATATCCATATTAGTAAATATGGGAGACACACTGTTCCCATTGCAGCTCCATTTATCTATCCCACATATCCATATTAGTAAATATGGGAGCACACTGTTCCCATTGCAGCTCCATTTATCTATCCCACATATCCATATTAGTAAATATGGGAGACACACTGTTCCCATTGCAGCTCCATTTATCTATCCCACATATCCATATTAGTAAATATGGGAGCACACTGTTCCCATTGCAGCTCCATTTATCTATCCCACATATCCATATTAGTAAATATGGGAGCACACTGTTCCCATTGCAGCTCCATTTATCTATCCCACATATCCATATTAGTAAATATGGGAGCACACTGTTCCCATTGCAGCTCCATTTATCTATCCCACATATCCATATTAGTAAATATGGGAGCACACTGTTCCCATTGCAGCTCCATTTATCTATCCCACATATCCATATTAGTAAATATGGGAGCACACTGTTCCCATTGCAGCTCCATTTATCTATCCCACATATCCATATTAGTAAATATGGGAGCACACTGTTCCCATTGCAGCTCCATTTATCTATCCCACATATCCATATTAGTAAATATGGGAGCACACTCTGTTTCCTTCACAGCACTCTCACTCAGTTCCACATATCCATATTAGTAAATATGGGAGCACACTCTGTTTCCTTCACAGCACTCTCACTCAGTTCCACATAACAATATTAGTATATATGGCAGCAGACACTGTTCCCAGTGCATCACACTTTAACAATTCCACATAACCATATTAGTGTATATGGGAGCACACAAAGTGCCCCCATCACAACACCCTTTCTCAACTCGACGCACTGTTCCCATCACAGCACCCTTTCCCAATTCCACATAACCATTTTAGCATATATGGCAGCACACACTGTTCCCATCATAGCACCCTTTATCAATTTGACATAACCATATTAGTATATATGTGAGCACACACTGCTCCCATCGTAGCACCTTTTATTAATTCCACATAACCATATTTGTATATGTGGCAGCACACACTGTTCCTGTTGTGGCACCCTTTGTCAATTCCATATAACCATTTTAGTATGTATGGGAGTACTCAGACTGTTCCCATCACAGCACCATTTATCAATTCCACAGAACCATATTAGTATAAAGGGAGCATGCACTGTTCCCTTCTCATCCCCCTTTATCAATTCCACATAACCATATTAGTATATATGGCAGCACACAATGTTCCCATCACAGCACCCATTATCAATTCCACATGACCATATTAGCAAACATGGAACCACACACTGTTCCAATTGAAGCAACCTTTATAAAGTCCACATAACCACAATAGTATGTATGGGAGCACATACTATTTCCTTCGCAGCATTTTCTATCAATTCCACATAACAATATTAGTACATATGGGAGCACACAATGTTTCCTTCTCATCCCCTTTTATCAATTCCACATAACCATATTAGTATATATGGCAGCTCACAATGTTCCCATCACAGTACCCTTTATCAATTCCACATGACCATATTAGCAAATATGGGACCACACAATGTTTCCACCGCAACAATCTTTATCAATTTCACATAACCATATTAGTATACATGGCAGCTCACAATATTCCTGTCACAGTACCCTTTTTCAATTCTACATGGCCATATTAGCAAATATGGGAGCACACAATGTACTCATCGCAGCAATCTTTATCAATTTCACATAACCTTATTATTATATATGGGAGCACACACTATTCCCATCACAACATCCTTTATAAATTCCACATAACCACAATAGTATATATGGGAGCACATGCTGTTCCCTGCCCAGCACCTTCTATCAATTCCACATAACAATATTAGTATGTATGGGAGCAGACACTGTTCCCAGTACAGCACATTTTATCATTTCAACATATCTATATTAGTATACATGGGAGCACACAAACTGCTCCCATCTCAAACCTTTTATCAACTCTACATAACCACGTTAGTATATATGGGAACATACACTGTTCCCTTCGCAGCACCCTTTATCATTTCCTCATAGTCATTGTAGTAAATATAGGAGCACACACTGTTCCTACCACAGCAGCCTTTATCAGTTCCACATAACCATATTAGTATATATGTGAGCACACATTTCCCTTCGCAACACCCTTAATCAATTGCACATGACCATATTACTATAAAGGAGAGTACACATCGTTACCACTGCAGCACCCTTTATCAATTCCCCATAACCATATTAGTATATGTGAGAGGACACGCTGTTCCCACAGTAGCATCCTTTATCAGTTCCACATAACAATATTAGTATATATGGGAGCACATACTTTTCCCCACTAAAGCACAATTTAACAATTCCACATAACCATATTAGTATATATGGAAGAACAGACTGTTTCCAACACAGCACCCTTTATCAATACCACATAACCATATTAGTATATAGGGGAGCAGATACTGTTCCCATTGTAGCACCCCTTATCAAGTCCACATAACCATATTCATATATAGGGGAGCAGACACTGTTCCCCTCGCTGCACCCTATATCAATTCCACAAACCATATTAGTATATATGGGAGCACACACTGTTCCTATCACAGCACCCTTTATCAATTCCACATCACCACATTAGTGTATATGGGAACATTCACTGTTACCATCACAGCACCCTTTACATTTTGTTACTCTGTCTGTCTGCCTGATAGCCTACTCACTATTACTATTTTCTTACTTTGTCTTTCAGTCTGATTGTGTACTCACCTTTATTATTATTATTATTATTATTATTATTATTATTATTATTATTATTATTATTATTATTATTATTATTCCATCTGTCTGCTTGATAGTCTTCTCACTATTATTATTTTGTTTCTGTCTGCCTGTCTGTAGCATTTTTTGCTCCATCTTTCTGCCTGATAGCCTACTTACTATTATTATTTTGTTATTCTGGCTGTCTGCCTGAGAGCCTACTCACTATTATTATTTTGTTAGTTTGGCTGTCTGCCTGATAGCCTACTCACTATTATTATTTTGTTAGTCTGGCTGTCTGCCTGATAGCCTACTCACTATTATTATTTTGTTAGTCTGGCTGTCTGCCTGATAGCATACTCACTATTATTATTTTCTTACTCCATCTGTCTTCCTGACAGACTACTCACCATTATTAATTTGTTACACCATCTGTCTGTCTGACATCCTACTCAATATTATTATTTTGTCATTCTGGCTGTCTACCTGATAGCCTACTCACTATTATTATTTTATTATTCTGGCTGTCTGCCTGATAGCTTATTCACTATTATTATTTTGTTATTCTGGCTGTCTGCCTGAGAGCCTACTCACTATTATTATTTTGTTATTCTGGCTGCCTGCCTGATAGCCTACTCACTATTATTATTTTGTTAGTCTGGCTGTCTGCCTGATAGCCTACTCACTATTATTATTTTGTTATTCTGGCTGTCTGCCTGATAGCCTACTCACTATTATTATTTTGTTAGTCTGGCTGTCTGCCTGATAGCCTACTCACTATTATTATTTTGTTAGTCTGGCTGTCTGCCTGATAGCCTACTCACTATTATTATTTTTTTACTCCATCTGTCTTCCTGACAGACTACTCACCATTATTAATTTGTTACACCATCTGTCTGCCTGACAGCCTACTCAATATTATTATTTTGCTACCCTGTCTGGGTGGCAGCCTACTCATAATTAGTCACTTGATGTATCCCTGGCACCCCATAAATATCAGTCATTGGTACACTGTGCCATACCAGGGTCATTTAATACTAAGAGATGCTGCCATACTACCCCTTGTGTCTTGTACACTAAGAGTGACACTGTAGTTTAGTTACAGCAATGCTTTCCTTCGGTAGAAAAATTTCTCTTCACAGACCCAAACTTTTTGTAATCCAGACCAAGAATGAATGCATTGAATTGCGATAATGTCATCCTTGATATCAGAAACAAGGGCATATGGTTCTGTTAATAAAAAATAAATAATCTGAACACCCTTCCAAAACGCCAGCCCAACTATGTATAAGAAAACATTAAACTACACGTGATGAACAACCATATCAATATGTGTACTTTTTAATATTCTTGGCAAAACTCTACTTATTTTAACAAGGATGCCCATATACATTTAAGGAAGAATGCCTGCATTAGTAGTGCCATTTGAAAAAGTAAATGAAGATAGAAACTTAGCTTGGAGACTAATTATGAAATAAAAACTTTTTAAAAGTAGTTCAGAATAGTAACACAAATATCATGACACAGCAAACTGACAAATGCTTCCATTCAGTGTAACATCACACATTCATGTATTTCCTAGCATATTATTATACATGCTGAACTGCAGGTATCTTTTTAATAGGCTTTGTCAGCATGGGTGGAGTCAGATAGTGATACAGAATGAGCAGCAAGAACAGGTTTTAGTACAGTAAAAGAAACTGCTGGAGCCAAATACCAAAGAAAACGTGCAACTTCAGGACAGCGGAACATAATACATGGGAGGCAGAGATCTAGCTCGAAACATGGGAAATATCTTACAATATTGTCTCCAGATGAGATCCTCAAAAAGATGGTATGTACAAACTGAGTGTCAAAATTACTTTACAGAAATAGTCACAGAATTGATTAAAACAAGGAGAAAGTAGTAATTATATGCCATAATAAATAAACTGCATCAGTGTTAGATTTCAATTGTGCTTCTCAAAAAGCATTGCATTTAGTATTGTTTTTCTTTGTACTATCAATCTTTATTATTTTATATTAAATTTAAGACATAACCTATGAAAGCAATGCTGTTTGCTGCATGTTAACATGCATATTGTATTTAGTATGTTGTTCTCTTATTATGACTCTTGAATACCTGATGCGCTAGAGACTCACAACTAACTGTGGTCAGTTTAGTTATATTAATGCATTATTAGCCAAGGTTAAACCAAATGTTTATTTATTTAAATACCAAGAAAGTTTGACTGGGATAAAACTCTTTTTCATCAGAGGCCTAACAGGAAAAGCTTCACATTTAACACTAGTCTTGACATATGCATAAAATACAGTCACATTATATCAGAAGGAATACAAAATATAGGTAAGTGTACATACAGAGAAAAAGTTTTGCAATGGCTTACACAAATATCATTTAAAAACAGAGCATGTACGGTACATTGCTTGCCTATGTATGTACACTGTTGAAAACATTACACATTTTTGTAGGGGCACCTGTCACTATAGATCATTTTACAGATAAGAAGCATTTTGCATATTAGGATAAATGCAGAATTCTTTCAGATATGGTGCTCAGGCTGGCCACAGTCTTGACAGAACCGAAATTCTGACCTGTTCAGGGTGCATTGTTAATACTTTTTTGTTGTTAGAAACAGAGCTGCAAGGAAATATACAACCTTAAGAAAATTATTTATTTTATTATTATTATTATTATTATTATTATTTATTTATTTTGACTGGGGTTGAACACTAAGCCATCTAGACCATTTTCAGGCTCTGCCTGGTGTTACACAGAAGTAGACCCAATAAACAGAATATGATAATAGTAGTTACAAATTAAAGTTCAATGTTTATTTGGTTTTCTAGGGCATCAAATTTTAATACTGTATATTATTTAGTATTTCTTTTTGGAATATTTTTTGACACTGTTCAAGAGGAACCTGGACAAGTGGATAGGGCACTGTAAATTCTTAATGGCGACAGTGCTCACAAACCTCCTGGGCATGGGCAGTCATCACTAAATGCAATCTTTGATGTTGACTAGCAGTTCTATGGTATTACACTAGGATGAAACAGCTAGGCTTAAAATGACCTCCGGGTCGATACCGTAGTAATCTCCTATGATCTAATGATCTATGTTCTTCAATTTGTATGCAGTTAGATTTTTTTGAACTACAGATAGATGTACATGCACATAAAAATATTAATATTTTTATATATATATATATATATATATATATATATATATATATATATATATATAGATAGATAGATAGATATAATTATATATGTTTACTGGAGTGGGACACTGATCAAAACTGTCAAATTTCAATCCCAGGCCATATTACAGTGAGACAAAAGGTTACTGTATATCAGTAAATATTAACAAATATCTGTGGACTATACTAACATCAGAAGCAGTTGGAAATAACCACTGAATCAAGTGAAATTTGCAGGTAAAATCTTGTCAAATTTAACCTTGATTTACAATGGCTATGAAAGTGACAGGATGACAGATCAGAAATAATGATATAGCTGAGGCTTCTATTAGCCAAGTTTTATAATTAATCTGTAAGATGTAAATATTTAAAATATTTTTCTTGAGATTCAACTTATTAGTGCAGGCATTGATTCTTTGTAGCTTTAGAGTAAAATGAAAACGCATACATTGAAAACCAAGGAATACCCAAGTCTTCATCTTGGAACTGAATTTTTTCTCTTACTATGTCTGAATGATCTGATAGGCCACTCTCATAAAATGTGTTTAATGATTTTCTCATTATGAGATCCAGAAGGAAATACACCTGTTGCTAAAACCTTTAGATTTTCCACTTAGGGATAACTATTAAGAAAAAAAACTGCAAATCAGGATAACTTTCATTTTTTTCTTAATTAAAATTAGCTTAGCTTTGTACACCTAAATGTGTTACACTGAGGTATACTGTGGCATTAGAGGAAATTATTTTTGAACTCTAAGCTGTCATTGCATGATCTGTTTGTTTTAAGTAAGATTTCTTGTAATTATCTTTCTGAACAAATAATAATTCCTGTTACTAAGCGCGATGCCTGTTAGTCAGCTCTTACTTTCAGATTACATACTGATTGAGAGCAAACAGAGGTCACCAGAAGAAGTTTATCTCATTTCATCATGGTAATGTTTCACTTGACTAGCTAGCTGAGTTGCCTATATTTGCATGCGTTCTGTTCTAGTAATATGTATGAATGTGTACTGTATGAATTCTAATAAACAGAGCAGGGCATAGTTTCTGAAATACTTAGACTCCTGCATGATAAGGATTGATACAAGAATTTTGTAACATTATTTAGTGTAAAATTGACATTCAAATGACACGAATAAGAATGATGAGGGAACACTTTTACTGGCACACCACATAGATAGTTCTGTCTGATGTCTATTGTTATTCATCAGTGACTTGTTGTTTGTCTTTTCCCGGTTAGGGGTCGCCACAGCAGAACTCTGGTCCGCTAATGAATGGCAGTAGATTTTTATGGTGCCAAGTTGCCAGCCCGATGCCCAACCTTCAGCGAAGGCACGCCCATTCACGCATGTCTTTCAAATGCCACTGAACCGTGGGGAGAACATGCAGACTCCACACAGAAGGCACTCCAGCCGAGAATCGAACAGGAGGACCTCTTGCTGTGAGGCAACAATGCTACTGCTGCACCACTGCGGCTGTTGTTAACTAAATCTTGCAATGCAAGAAATGTGATACTGCGGCTTACTCAGGGAAGGAAAATAGAAGGACTAAGTTGAGAAGGAACAGAAGCACACAAAAGCAGTATCTCCCCAAAATGTCTGTTATCTCAGCAATGGGTTTTGTATTAGTATAGTCTTTTGCAGGATGCACAGTAGCAAGTCCAGCCTAAACCCTGCCCATTGTCCAACATCTGGTGATGTCTTAGTAAACGTAAGTAATATCCATACTGATCGCGGCATGAATATTCATTGTCTGTTCATAGTTTACCCTTTTTCTCAATGTAGTGCAATCTATTAGTTCATATAATTAATTAGCAGAATGTGCAGGGGGGCTTGCCCCCTGCAAAAGTGAGGGAAAAATAGCACTATGACTGCAAATATTTATTTCCTTTGCTTTTGCAGGGGGGAAAGCTTCCCTACAATCCCCACTAACTAAATACCAAACTCCAAGATGCACTACATCGATGAAAAGGGTAAAGTATATGTCCACCTCTCAATTCAAAAAACACATTAAAGAACATCTGAAAACTCAGTGGCTCTGTCCTTGTGCTAACCATGACTGAAACTTTTACTTCCCTCCAGCTTATACCCTTCCACTCTCCCCCATCTTTTCCCTCCAAATCTAGTTACTTCTCTTTTGCTTTCCTTTTAGTAATACAATTTAATTTAAGGACTTTACTCTTTCTACCCCATACCCTTTTTGTTTCTTATATACTTGCTTATTTATATTTAGTTTAAATTTTAGCACAATGACTATAGTCTTCATTTTTATAACTATATTTCCTTTTTTTAGTTTATTTGACTTAGTTATACATTTTTTAAATTGTGTTATTGTTTTTGCTTGGAGCTTTTCTCCCCGGGCCTCTACTGAAAATGGACATATATCCAGCTAGACTAGCCCGGTCAACAAATGTCAAATAAAAATAATAAAATATAAATAGAGAATGAATATTTGTGCCACATCTGCATGGCTGTAAATCTTGTATGCTTCCCATATGATGGCATGTCTCTTTTACTTCTCAATCAGTAAGACCATGCCCACATCTGCACAGAAGGGTTTGCAAGGTATTGCATTAATACAAAGCCCTGCAATGAGATTATATTTCCAGATGCTTTTTTCATATAATGTGTAAGACATCAGAAGGAAAAACATCTGTAAGAGACACTGCAGAACATTAAGTGATACTAGTGCAGAGGCCTCTCAAAATTAGCACTGCTTCTCTGTTCTTCCATTCTAAGTGAAGGGAACTGAGAGGTGACAGTCCAGCCATGGACATTATAATCTCAACAACTGATGCACTATGAGGAAGATTTAGCTTTAGAAGAAAACAAATTCTGATTAGGATATCCAGAAGGACAATGAAGGTTACAAACAAGAAAATTAGTAGTAACTCCTACTTTTTGATGAATACGAGTTAACAATGTGAAAAAATTCAAGAAAAAAAAAAAAAAAAAAAGTGATTTTTTTTCTCTCCCTGTGCTGGTCCTTTAACAGCAGATTTTATTTTCCAGTAGGTCATTTTTATGGGAGAGCTAGTGTACATACTTGTCTTTGTAATCTGCATGATCCCTGGAGTGTACAACTGAAGGTTTCTGTTTGTGGTGCGTGCAGCAAAGGGGAATATTAATACATGCGGAATAGTTTAAATGCCACTTACCTCACTAAGGCAAGAAGTAGAGTTGCTCTTCTGATAAAGAGTAACCAGATTCCTTATTTGAGTGTGATATTATTGAAATGCAGATAATGTTTTATATCCAGATATGTCTCATCATTTTTTGTAGGAAGGTGTCTGTGATGCCCGTGCACTGGCCCAGCAGTCAAAGAGCCTCAATCCTTACCACTAACACCAGCGAGGGGCATCCATATAGGGAAAAGGATAATAAATACACACACAGTAAAGTACAATTTCCCATAAGAGCACCCAGAGATCACAGTCAGTCTGGGGCTAGTATCTTCCTTTCTCTCTAGGTCCCCAATAAGACTCCCCACTGGCACAGCTATAGGGTCCAGATCTCAGCCTAGTGGGCAAGCTAAAACCTCCAGCACCCTCTCTGTCCAACCAGTGCTTCATGTCCCTGCCCAAGTAGCTGACACACACACTTTGAGTTAAGAGTTTATACAACCACGACAGACACTCCTGGGGAAGGCTGGCACAGGTTCTCCAGCTGTGCTCCTTTTACCCAGACTATACGGTAGAAATCACTGCCACCAACCAGCTAATATTTATCAGCTACTCAAAGGCCCTTATTAAAGGGTTCCCAATTATTACTGTGTGATATTATTATCCAAATGGTAAGTGTGACTGAATAGCGGGTCTACTTTATGTGCTTGAAGTCCGAGAATATTGAATATGATATTCTTGACACGAGTACACCGAAAGTGCAAAACATCAAAAATGTAAATGGAAATCTCCGTAGGTGGAGATTTCTGTTTACTGCAATGTAGTGCGATCTCGGAGTTGGTATATTTAAGTAGTGGTGGGGTGTGGGGGGTGCAGGGGGGCAGTAGTTTAAATTTTTTTGGGGACTTCGATTGTTTAATAGCTTGAGGCATATGGTTCATATGCATTCAAGCTATTAAATTTTCACTGTCCTAAATTAGACCGCTGAATAGCAAAGCTTATTTGGAGTGACTTGGTACAGTATCACTATATACATGCAATGTACTCTTAGAGCTTAAATTATCACTACACAGAACAGCCACAGCTGAAAGGTTTAAAAATATTTAATAATAAATAATAAAAACACAAGACAGTATGTCTTACTACACAGTGCTAGTCAAGAGTTCAGAAATCACAGGAAAATGCTTAAAATAATATTGTTGAATAGTTCTGACATCACAGAAAAACAAACTAGTCTAATATTCCTATTTCCTAGCTATATCTAAAAGAAAACACAGTTCTAAAATCTTACGTACGTATAGACACAGGCAGTGCTGGTGATGTTGGATGTTCTCAAGACAGATGCACAAATGCTCTCATTCTTTCTATCCTTAAATTGATAACACCGTACCACTGATTCATTTAAGACTACATCATTTCTTTCTGGTTCCAGGCTAACAGACTCTCAGAGGTTAATAGCTCCTTTGATCATGCAGCTGGTCAGGAACAAGAGCGATAAAATAAATTATACATGCAAATTCTAGCCATTAACTCTGGCCTCAAAACAATAGGCAGAATTCCTTCATCCAGTGCATTCAATTTTGCAAACAACAACAAAAATAGCTACTGACATTTGATGACAGATTTGATAGCACATTTTAAGTTACCCTGTAATGTTTTGCATGATTTTTAGCATGTAGGTTGAAGAGGAAAGAGGAATCCATCGGTGAAGGTGGTAGTCTTAGCTATTCTTTGAGCAGTGCCAAATCACAGGTCTTGGGTTTTATCAGAAATATTTGCCACTAATATGTCTGCAAATTAGGTATAAATGATCTGCAGGCAGTTATTAGAATAGTTTTTATGAACTCTGATTCTTCATAGTGCTGATCTGCAGAATGAAGCTCCTGTCACATGCTTCAGTACACATGAGGCATTTCCTGTTTTTTGGCTTACTCCATGTGGCCTTATAACTGTTACCTGTTATTCCTCATTTCTCAAGTAGGGATCAGTTGTACAGCCAGTTACACAACTTCCTGCCTCCTAAAATGGTGACAAGATGCTTACCCATCCTCCCCTGCTTTGCCCTTACAGTGCCTGAGTAGCTAGTTGAACCCACTCATCTGAGCTGCAGGCAGGCCTTTACCTATGTTCTACAGGGTTGTCTTTAGGAAGATTCATTTTATGTGCCAAACCAAGTATTTCCTTCTCTTTTCTGAAGCTGTGGAACACTGGAGTTGGTATATTTAAGCAACAATCCATTACTGGGCATGTATTATGCTAGATTTATAGTAACCATTTGAAATGTCAGAGACCAACAAGAGCAAGTCCCGAAACACATAGACTGAATGGCTGAAAGTCTGAGATGTCATTTCTATAAATATTTCCTTTTCTCTGATGTATGTTGATCTTGGAGTTTATATCTATATATATATATATATATATATATATATATATATATATATATATATATATATATATATATATATATATATATATATATATATATATATATATATATATATGTATGTGTGTGTGTGTGTGTGTGTTCAAGGGGTGTGGTGGGCTTGATCACCCCCACAAAAAGAAGTTTTAAGGAGAAGAGCGCTTTTTCAAGATTTTTTCATCACTTATTATTTCAAGTGCTGACATTTCATTAGGGAACCATATTTACCCATGACTGGTGTGGTTTGCAAATGAGTGTGAAGCCTTTGCGTGATCAAACAAAAACAGCCATGGATTAAATCAGCACTAACAACACCCATTTATGGATTACTACTATTCTACATTGCTGCTATTTAAAAAGTAATAAATCACTTTGTTTTTCAATAATGCCCTATTTGGTGGAGTTTTAATTTTATTCTGGTTCTTCTGATGTCTCAGTGATACACTGCATGTGCATAAAGTATCCAAGTGCTGATTTTTGCACAGTACATTGCCTGAAATTCTGCTTTCATTTCTGTTTTAGTTATTCTCTTCATGCTGACTGTGGATCCAAGTGCAGGTACTAGGGATCATGTATTTGGATTCCCAGGCTCCATGAAAAGTAATTTGGACAATGGCTGTCACTCTGTATGAGCTTCATGATACAAACACTACACCACAAGTAACAGCAAAAGCACCTGGAAAAATAATTACTTCACTGTCTGCTATTTCATGATGTGTGAATATTTTAACTGTTATTGTTTTAAACATTTGTTATGTTTGGCCTTTCTTTGTTGTTTATCTCTAGATGGGTTGATGTTCTTCAGTATCTGTTTGGCTACTGACAGCTAGTCTTCTTCCTGAGGGTAACAGGCATGTTGATTGCACTGTTTAATCAGTATGCATGTTTTAGAATATCGATGAGGTTTCATTGGATAATTAAGTTAAATGTGCGTGCATGGATTTTTTTTTTTTTTTTTGCAAAAATCAGATGTATTAATTGAATTTAAATTCTCTGAATTAATGTCAATGAATGTATATTTGTTTATGCTGCTTTCTTAAATTCAAGTCTACTTTGGTAAAAACTATTAGGAGATCTTTTTCTAACCATACTTAGCATTTTATCTAATTTCTAATTTTAATATAAGCTGATAATCTACACATAGTATCAAATTATGATTTTATATAGCTAGGAGTAAGTAGTCAGTAATATAATAAGAGAAGACGGGGACAAAGATGAAACTGTGGTAAATGCCTGAGGCTGTAGTGAAAAGATAAGAACAGATTTACCCTTATTTGATAATGAAAACCTAGTTTCATAACATTTGAATTAGTAGGACTTGGTCACCCAAATCAAAAGCAGGTTTTAGTTCATCGAAGACAGTGCA
The DNA here is from genome assembly GCF_019279795.1 of Protopterus annectens. NCBI lineage: Eukaryota > Metazoa > Chordata > Ceratodontiformes > Protopteridae > Protopterus > Protopterus annectens. The sequence goes on from NC_056737.1 coordinate 196,682,892, forward strand.
GTCGAGGAGTCCAATGTCTTTATTATTAAATATGCAGTTTTAGACAGTGTGCAACTTTGTGAGTACACTGTAATGATGCTCTATGGCATTTAACATGAAATACAATACCAAATCAGTGAATCTGCTAGCAGCCAAACTATGGTGGTAAACTACTATGAATTCTGAAATATCAAAACTGAAGCAGTAAACACAATAGTAACAGTACAGACTTTCTCTACATATATAAATTAGCACAATCATATGATATGAACAGGATAATATAAAGCACTTCAGTGCATAGAGTTTTACAGAATGTATATACATATTCTCTACAGCCCCTCACTGTCAGAGTCTTCCTGCCCTCCGCACAAAACCATCATCTAAATATGCTAATTCTGGAGTTATACTATCTCAGAGTAAAGGGAATGCTTGTCTTTTAGGAAAACAAATATGGAGCTAATTCCAGAGTGCTACAGCCTCAGAGTTAGTATATTTACTTTTGGTGTATGAAATCAGATCTCCCCAAAATGAGTAACGAAGCATTATATAGTACCTTATGAAAAAAGCTACTTATGCTAATTCTTGACTTTATTATTTGCATAATCTATTGAGCAAAAACTGATACTCTTATGTTTTTATTAAGAAAATTTTATCAACTTTCACTTATAATTTATTATAATTAGAGAATTACATAATTTTTAAATATATTTGTTAATATAAGCAGAAACATTAATGATTGTTATGTAAGTTAATTTTATTTTTTGAATAAAATAGGCAGGTACACAGAGGATAGCTTACATTTTATACTGTAGCCAGCATTTTAGTGTCTTACGGTAAACATAATTTCAGATGCTATAAATACTTAATTTCATTCCCAAAATTTTACTTCCATACACTTCTGGTATATTTTTGCACTTTGTCACAATAGAAAAGTTGTGCTATAGATTATTAAGGCCCCATACCATAATTTATACATCCTTGTATCACATAGGCTTTGTATTCATACTGTTGAATGCAAGTTTGCATTATGAAAACTAGAATAGAAAAGTTAAAGTAAAAATAAATCCACTACAAGAAGTCAAATTCAGACTAGCAAAAAAGATGTCAGATGATTAAAACAAGTTGAAAGATGTACCTGCCAAAGATGTAGGTGAAACCATTATACACATTCTATTTTGGTGGGGGGGGGGGAGTCCTTCTGCCCTCTCAAGTGGGGGATTGACTTTATACCCCTCTATTTATGCTAAATTCAGAGTAGCACAATATCAGAGAAAGAAGAAAATACTCAAAAAGCAAAAGGCATTGATTTGCACAACTGCGAACTTTCAAGGATATTCTCAGTTTGACTCATTCTGTATTTGTACTTGTAAATCTCATAGAAATAAATATTATTTATGTGTTTATTTATTGACATTTGATTATCAGAAAAGTCTGACTGGGTAGAAGCCTTTTTTTCACAGGAGGCCCGGGGAGAAAAGCTCCAATTTATTACAAAACATTTTAAGAACAATCATTTTACAATCTTCAAAAATAAAACAAAAACATCAACAGTTTAAATAATTTTAACAAGTTAGGCATAGTATAAAAACATTGGTTACGAATCAATACAAGATAGATGACAATCATTTTATATTTAGAGAAATTTTAGACAGCCTGTAGAGAAATTAAAGGTGAGTTAGTGTAATGCAAATAGGAACTTCAATATGAAGTGAAGAAAAAACAGGCTTATGGTACATTTAGAGAGAAAATCAGAGAAGGGAATTAGATAGCAGTAAGGAAGTAAGTGAAAAAGGGAGAGAATTGAATTGAATTGAATTCCATTTATTGATATCCATGGGTAAATTATTTTTAAAGTCACAAGATTAACATTAGTCTGGATACAACATTCAACAGTCACATAAAAACAATAAAAAATAGAAAAACATAACAAAAAACATGTAACATTTAACATATATACAATAAAGAAGAAAATTGGACTCCAAAATATATTGCACATTCTTTATCATTTAAATAACTACTGTAAATACTACCAGTGTTTTCCCTCATCCAATATTGAACTCAGTTTAAACCAGAAAGTACAAAGGTGCTGGAATTGAAGCTATATTGAGTTTAAAACATCTCTTAAGATATAACATTCTTATTATTCATATGTGTGATTGCTGCTGGAACAAAACTATTCCTATACCTTTTTGTTTTACATATTGGGAACATCTTTCCTTATACAAGAAGCTGAAATTCACAACATAATGGACATAACTCATCCTTTACAAACTGAATTAGTTATTATTTCTAACCATTTAAAATATAAAGATGTAAGACACATTTGCTGTTCACCAATCAATTTACTGAACCATTTTACAATTTGATTCAGCAAATTCTTATTTTTTAGACAAATTTCCATACTATTTCTATTTTCAGCTATCTGGTCGCTTTATGTAAATCTAACACATCACCTTCTTTTAATGCTTGTTTCTTCTTTTTTAAGCTGGACTTAGCAGATTTATTTATCCACATCCTATTATTTGGATAAATGTTTACATACTTAGTTGGGACAATCATATCTCTACAAAAAGTAATATATGCACATATTACATCAGAAAGTTCATCTAAATCATCACCGCAAGATCATTTAAACATGTCGTAGTTAGTACAATCAAAACATTCCTGTAAATAAAATGTTGACTTCTCATTCCAGCTCTTCACATTCTTCATATGTATCTTTTTCTCTATTCAATAACAATTTATATGCTGGTAATAGCTGCACACAGTTATGATATGCTACACCTAATGGAGGTAACAGAGATGACTTGTAAGTACCTTTTATAGTCCCATGACAAAGATCTAAAGTCTTATTTTGCCTAGTCGGACATGACATATATTGATAGAAATTCACGAGTATCTTTTTGAGCAAGATATTATTAAAGTCACGAAATTAAAATTTGGCACTTTGGGTGAAATTGTCTGTAGCCATTGCACTATTTCAGAGATAACATCAGGAGGAGAGGTTACATTTGCCTTCGAATTAATATAGACTACTGTTAAAAAGACTTGAGGAAACTCATGTGGCAAATAAAATGGTCACAGTGACACTGATAAAAGTTCAATATCTGATGTACAAATGAGAAAGGAGCTAAAAGGAATGAAAATATACTTGTTCACATTTAAGAATATAGGTTATCCTGGTTTTGAGCAACAACAGAGCCAGATTTTTGCTAGGAAGTCTTTCAGAGTGATTTTGAAAAATGGGAGGGTAGCTATAGACCTGATGGATATAGGTAAGGAGTACCAGGCCTTACCAACATTGTATGAGTATAGACAATGCGCAGCAGATTTGCTAGTTTTATCGACAGACAGAAGTTGCTGGTCACAGGATCTCAATAAATGTTTTTTTTAATGCTGGACAGGCAGATAGATGCTGGATAAATTTATAGGTGGTAAGAAGATGTGTATATGTCAGTTGATGTGGCAGTTCTAACTAGTTTAGGCTTTTCAGTGCTATACAGTGGTAGAGTTCTGGAAGGGGTTTGTGCTGGAAATTTAGCAACTTCGTTATATTACAGTTATTGTTACTAAGGAGGATATCAAACTAATGAAAATAAATTTTTTGGCAGACTGTATGGAATAAGTGCTACAGCATTATATTTAATTTTATGTGCTTATGTTTGGATCATATGTCATACAGGACTACGTAGAATGTATTTATCTGTATAGTACTTGAGTTGATTAAAAATCAAGGACTTTTTTAAGATATCGTAATTTTGAGAATGGTCAAAATTAAGATGGCTATGAAGATTTTTTATCCACTTTTCATCTCTGCCGTTTGTCAGTCATTAGTCCCCTGCTGCCAACCAGCCTAGTCCTATCCTATCACCAGCTGGAGGGTAAACCAGGATGGGCCATCATTCCAAAAGCATTCTAGAGGGGTCTGAAATTTTTTTTTTCTATCGCCCTATGTAATCACATTAGGTCAGCTACGTAAGGGGAAGAGCAGTACAATGAGCTGTCAGCACTGGTCATCCCTTGCTTCCCCAAAGTCTGCTGACAGGAAGCCTCCCTGCTCTCACACCTGAGGCATGGGAACTGATTTCTTCTTTCCTGTGTTCACCCTGAGTGCTTTGTAACCTGCCACTACCCTCCTGCCTCCAAGGAGAAGAGTGTAAGTCATACTCCTTAACTGCTCACCATCTTTGCCTGACTCCCTTACCACTCAAATTTACAGATTTTCCCTGAATGTCCAGATTTTAGCCTTGAATATTTGGTCTGTTCCTCATAAAATCTGTCATTTTCTGGCAAACAATGGAGGATTAAAGTCACTAAATAACGACCAAATAGTGACACACATTTGAGGTTCAGACTTCATATCCTTCAGAAAATGTATGCTAACACAAATTTTGTTATTCTAGCAGCTTTCTTAGTTTATAAGAGCAATATTTAAAATCTGTCTCTATTTTGGGTCTTTGCCCCCCCCCCCCCCCATTATCTAAGGCTTTGTCCAGATTTCTTGAGTTAAGAAGTTGAGAGGTATGCTGGCTCTTCTAGTGCTAGGGAGGGGACACTAATCAAACCCTAGACACCTGGGCTGCAACCAGGGATCCATCCCTCTGTGTGATAGACTAAGGCTTGGGCGTTTATCATTGAGTATGAACGATGGCTTAAATAGGGACTGTTTTGTTTTGGAAATTCTTATAAAGTAAAAGATACCAGGAAGATAATTATTGTACTGTATCTGAGTAGAATATTATGATCAGTAAGGTGGGGTTACGTGATAATTTTTTTTCTCTCTCTCAAGTGGAAGCAAGGTCAGATTGAGTTCATTTCAAGTTTCATAATGGAAAGGTACAACATCTGCTCTAATGACCTTTGCTAGCCATTTGTGTTACAAAAGAGACACAGTGAGATATATGAACTACTCCTTAAAATGTGAACAACAAACATAAATCCATGGATGTTAGCACTCAGTTCCAACTGCATTTTAACAATTTGTTTATGTATGATAACTAATATTCCTAAGAGATTAATTTACACAGTTATCAAAACCTGCCTCGGTGTAAACATATAACTAGAACTTATTCCTGAGAGATTCATTTACACAGTTATCAAAACCTGTCTCGGTGCAAATATATAACTAGAACTTCTGCAAGGAAAATGAGATATTTAAGCCACACGCTACGACAGTGGCAAATAAAATTCATCTCATACTTTCTGTGTCTACCAGATGGAATACAGAATCACATACTTCATTTAAAACAAAACCTCATCCAGTTTCAGTTTACTATGATAAAATTACTCCTTATCATTAAGTATCTTAAAGGACATATCTATATGCAGGGTATTTAGAATTGTATATATTTTTTATTTATTTATTTTATTTGTTTACCGGGATGGTCCGACTGGGTTGATAGCCCGTTTTCAGTGGAGGCCTGGGGAGAAAAGCTCCACACAAAAAATACAACAGTACTGTACAGTACAAATGAGAACAACATTGTGAGACAGATAAGACAGAATATAAGCACACATTTGTTGACATGAACTAAAATTATTAAAATTTAAAGATAAGGCAGGACCTTTTTAAAAAGTTTAAACATGATCCTGTGATCCTATAAGCAACAGAGTATTACTACCCTGTTACCCAAAACAGAAGAAGTGAGGTGTAGAAAATAAACCAAGTACTTGTTTTGCTACACTGAACATGTGCAGGGTGATGTCTAGTTAAAACAAGATCAACTCAAAAAGCATCCAGCAGTGACATTATACATTTGGGTGATATCTTCAGCAATCCACCCACTAATACATCGTGAAATGTAACCTGTTCTGGTATTTCACATGCAGCAGTCTACGTATGTGGAAACACTGCAATATCTCAAACTATAAAAGTTTCAAGTTATTATTTTTCTAATTAGTTTTTCTTTTCTTTAGTAGGAAAACCTACCTAGACAGGCTCTCTCATCCAAGTCCACAGAAAAACCACCGCTGCATGGACTAGACTTAGTGAACCTACTTATAAATTAAATTAATCCTGGTAAGGGTGCCGATATGACAGATGAGATTAAGGCTCCAATCTACACTCAAATAGGGCATCAATATATTTTGTGGCATGTGCAAGCAAAATGATGCTTTGTAGGTAATTTGATCTGCCTGGTAAAAATACATTTTTTAATTCCTATATTGAGTTATTGCATGCCTGATTATGATCAAAAACAACAGTATAACGTATGTTGACACAATAACTTTGTGTCTTTTCGGCTTTTCCCAGTTAGGGGTCACCACAGCGGAACTACAGTCTGCTAATGATTGGCAGTTGATTTTTACATACCGAGTTGCCAGCCCTGACACACAACCTTCAATGAAGGTACGCCCATTCATGCATGTCTCCACGCAGAAGACGCTCTAGTTGAGAACTGAACCGAACAGCGTCTTACAGTGAGGCGACAAAGCTACAGCAGCACCACCACCACAGTCTATGTTGACACAATAACTGCAAACACAATAAGTATAATTTTTTATTTAATAATTTTGATAGGAACAGTATGTACCGATATGAACTATTTACAGAGCTCAATCTGGATGTGTAAAAGTTTCATGAGTGCTCATTTGGAACATGATGTACCAATATATTTAAAGAGTTAAGAGAGTGTTCTGTTTACTTAACATTATACTATTTCAAACTAATTTGAGCACTGCTAATTTATAATAAATTCAGAATTGTATAACAGTGCCAAATTACAAACACACCACACAGACAAGCTCATGCTTGCCAAGAATTTGTTTAGGCATAACTCACAAGGTACCTCTAAAGATGCTTTGTCCAGCTTTATACAAGTAAAAGAAAAATGTCTAATGTGTAAAGGCATAATTATGTATGACAACCTGACATTCTTAATTGTACTGTATTAAGTTTATGACACACTTAAGAAGTCTAAGCAAGAAATATTGGCAATAAAAACAGTCATGCACATTAGATGGTATGTGGTTTGAGAAAAAAAAAAATAGTTCAGTCAATGCTCTGCATAAAAGATCCACACATATCATTCCTCTTAATTAAGCTGATTGTTGACCTGGAATGAAATAATAAAAAAGATTATTTTACAAATCATTACAGTACTCTATTTATTGTATTTTCACTGTGTGTGTGTGTGTGTGTGTGTGTGTGTGTGTGTGTGTGTGTGTGTGTGTGTGTGTGTGTGTGTGCGCGCGCGTGTTTGTGTGTGTGTACCTAAGCAGAATCTTTCCTTTTCCTCACAATGCAATCTTTTATTATTGTTTCTTTCACTGAAACCTTTTGCTGCCCTTGAATTTAGAAACAAAGATTACAAAAGAGTATATAAGCAATGCACTACTGGTGGGTGTGGAGAGTGCATCCTTGTCCTAATTAAACAATGGCTTGCAGTTCTACTTAATGGAACATATTGTTGCCACAGAGTTTTAGACCTTACAACACATATTGCATTTTTTTCATTTTTTTGTATCCTTATGATGTCAAAACACTGTTTGAAACTGATGACTAATTCAGTTATTTATTAATAACGAGTATCATGAAAAGGCAAGGTGGAAAAATTAATTCTGCATGAAGACCTTTTGTCCAGGGTGGACTGTAGTCAGTATTTTGACTTTGTTTGCAGTTTTTACTAATTTTTCCCTATATACTTTCATAACTTGAGTTCCATATTGAGGGATATCACATGAAGTATACTGATGGATGATAGGAAAATACATGTTGCTGTCCCTGAAGAATGCATTAGGCAGGGTATGTTATTAATCATTTGATAAACATTTTGAAGATATTTAGGATTTCCATATTTATGTTAATGTTGCAAAGCAACATCTTAAATGGTGCTAGAGAAACATTTGTTACTGATAGTTATATTGTAACCTTAATGATCTGAAAGTTATATGTGTTGTTTATATTACTAATAGTGCAGGTATGCACAAATTTTCCAAATTTTCCAGTTTTACAAAATACTGAAAAAGAAGCGTAGAGAAATGAGTTGCTGTAATCATGTGAAAATTGAAGTTCTTTGAAAAGAAGTGCTGATGTACTCTCTCAAGAATAAATGGTTTACAAAATACAGAAAGTTGTTTATGAAATTTTCTAGATTTTTTTCTATTATAATGTTTTACATCAAAATTCAAATGCATTGTCTATAATCAATACACAGAATACAAAGAAGTTTTTTTTTGTTACATGATATTTAGATTTTATTTGACTTCTGCTCTAATACATTTGTTTTAGGACAAGGCTGCATTTAGGGGTACTTTCTGCAAATAAAGACTAAGAGGGGAATTTAATAAAGACTACATGGACTTATTTTCCATGTAGGCATAGTGGCACACTGCTTACATGAAAGTAAGCAGGTTTGTGATCCAGTAAAGGGAGCAGAGGGGTGTGCACAAGCATGCAAACACAGAAGTGTCTGTGGCATGCAAAGCACCTCATAAGCAGGTGAAATGCATGCAAATGAGGCAGGCAGAGTGATCCAGCAAGCAGATATGCAGTCCTGCAGACCCTGTGTTGGTATCTGTAATGTGCATGGAAATATTCCATGTACAGGAAGGTAAAATGACACCAGGGGCTGTAAAAGTGGAGTTACAGTGGCGGAAATAGTATGGAGGATACAGATATGTGCAAAAGTAAGTGATGTGTGTCCAAAACCATATGAAAAATAAAGTAAAATATATATTTTTAAAGGGTCTATGTTAAATATTCTAACATCCAACATGTCGAACATTAAATGGTCGAGACCAAATGTTCGACATTTGGATGTTCGAATATCAAAAAAAAAAAAAGAAAAAAGAAAAACACACTTTAACAGCAAGCCCCCCTGCACCCCCCTCTTACTTATATATACCAACTCCGAGACCGCACTTCAGTGCAGAAAAAGGAAATTACCCCTATCTGCACCGTATGGCAACATTGAAAGTTAATCTTCGAACACTTGCAATTTCGAACGTTTGGTCTCGACCATGTAACGTTCAAAATTGTAAGCATTTGAAGAATTGACATAGACCTTTTTTAAATACCATGGGTATGTTTGTGCGGTGTCCCACAGTGCACAAACATGCCATTATGGAAAAAAAATATTGTAAAAAGCAGAATTTGTGAGTATGTAACAGTAATGCATGACAGGACCCTTTGTGGGGTCTGTACAATGTAGGACTATTGTGGCTGGTAATGAGGTAGGGCCTGAATCTGTGCAGTTACCAGGTAGTGTGCATGGATCTGTATGCAAATGAGCTGGGTTTACTGAATAGCAGGATGAGTATCTGTGTCCACAGATCCTATCCATGTAGGCACAGAACCATGTTGGTGTCACAGAAGAGGTAGCTGGCATCAAAAAGGGATATGTCCGCAAACCTTTAAGCTCACCGGAGCTCAGTGGTGCCTGTTTGCATGTTGCACTGCTCTGCTCAGCAGGGGTGTGTGTCTGGTGAATGCCAAGCTTTGTTTACCATAGGGGTGTGTGTTTTAGTGGGTTTGAGTATGTTTGAGTGTGTTTGTGCGGTACAGTGCTTAGCAAGGAAGGCTGTCAAAAAAGAAAAAAAAACTGCCTGAGAAAGCCAGTAATGTATTAATTGCTGATGAGCCCTGTTACACTTAAATTAGGGCCATTAAACCCCTTAATGATGTACTTGGCAGGTGGAATGCATCACAGCTAGCCAATGACACAGAGTACACATACAGCAGAGCACTATAAAGTATGTATACACCCTACAATCTGCTTTTTCCCCATACTCTGCACCATTGGGGTACAGACTTGGGAAGTGTAACCTACAGAATGCTATGGGCTGCAGCAGGTCTGCTACATATGTAGATGTTGATGACAATGCAACTACTGCTGATGTTGACCATAGGCCTAGACTGAAGAGTATTCAGGCCCAGGGTAACCTACCAGGAGCTGCATGAGATGGAGATTGTAGAGTGCTACAGGGTGGACAGGGACATACTACAACAACTCAGTGAACTCTGCCACCCTCAACTCTGACCCAGAGCTAATAGAGGAGAACCCATCCCAGTGGAAACAAAGGTAAGTGTAGCTCTTCAGATACTAGCTACAGGTACTTCCCAAAGACTGACTGGGGACATGATGGGGGTCTCACTGTCATCTGCGTCCAGGGTACTCAACCAGCTCCTCAATGCCATGCTACCATATACCAGTGAGCACATTTATCTTCCCACACCCCTGAGGAGAGGGCCAGCAGTATGTGCCTTTTCTGCCATGTAGCACACTACCCTGTGGCACTGGGTTCCATAGATTGCACTCATGTACACATCAAGGCACCAACCAGTGAAGAGGGTAGAATCTATGTCAACCACAAGGTGTATCACTCCATCAACTGCCAGGTCGTGTGCAATGCCCAGGGTGTTATCGTTAATGTGTGTGCTGGCAATCCTGGCAGTTATCACGACTCCCATATCTGGCACACATCACAGCTGTACCAGATATTCACTAGGGGGGACATCCCACATGGCCATTTACTTGGGGATGCTGGCTACACACTGAAACTGTGGATAATGACATCCATCAGAAATGCACACACCCCCACCAAAGAATGAAATAATGAGGCACATGCACAAACCAGGAACATTATAGAGCATGTGTTTGGGCTGTTGAAGTCATGGTTCCAGTGCTTCGATATATCTGGTTGAGCCTTGCAGTACTCCAGCCACATGTGCACAGATGTTCAAAGTATGTGCCATGCTACACAATATGATCCTGCGGAAACAGCTGCAGGAGGCTCAGCAAAGGGAAGGGATACACAGCCCCTCACCAGTGCCTAGGTGACCACAAACGCACCCACAGGGGTACTTGGAGGAGGAACCCCCTGAGGCTGTCCCTGTAGGCAGATGTAGGTGTGCCCAATATGCCCTGGTCTTTGCCAAGAGACAATGCTTAGCACATGCACTGACAACTTTGGGCCCTAGGGACTGACACCATACTCCAACTCTCATACATATCAGTAAAAATTATGCTAACCAGGCCAGACAATGGGTACCTCACCATGTATTAGCTGTGGATTGCCTGCATCAGAGAAAAACAGCCCCAAACTACAGGTCTGTCAGCTGTTGCACTTGTAAGGTAAGTCACTCTTCTGTACACCCCTTGTAAGGGATACTATATTATGGTAGCATATGTATGGCCTGCTGCATGTATGCAACGGAATATAGTGGGCTATATATAGTGTGCTACTGGGCTACTTACAGAGATCTCTACTGGGATACTTGGCTACTTGTACAGATCTAACAGACACTTGGGATAATAGATATTTTGTTCACTAGTATGTGCCCATATTGACCACTAGGCCACATGGCTGGAAATTCCACGACAGTAGTCCAGGGAGATGCCAAACAGTGGGGTCACAGGACAGTTGCATGACTGTCTATGCCAGCAGAGCATAAGCTGGTCGTCCCCCACAGTAAACACATCAGTGTTGCCATACAGCTGCTGTAACAGTAAGTCTGCAATAATATACCAGCAGACCAGAAAATTCCCCTATCTTGTTGATAGTGTGATGGAGGAAACCTCTCTGCCTGGCAGTTGGTGTGGCCCTGTGGGCCAGGGACAGTAGCATGTGTGATGATGTTGATGATTTGAATATGGCAGCATCCAACATCTTTTGCATGTGGGGTATGTATATGGTGGTAGTCCCAAAGACTGTCAGAACCCCTCAATCTGTTACTGCAAGAAAGCTGGAAAAAGACAGAGTGACTGGGGGCACAAAGTGTCATACCTGCAGACAGACATTTTACACGATTTGAGTAACCTAGCCAGTGGCTAGTTTAACAGGAGGCTGTAACAGGTCAGATTAGCTGCAGGATGTAAAGGCTATCAGTTAAATGTGTTAGTAGGTACAAGTCAGTGAATGATGTACAGTATAGCACTGGGAAACCAATAATGTATGAGAAACACAGCAGAGATATGGGGCAAAATGCTGGACATTCTGTAAAAACATGTACAGGGAGAGGTATGCAGACTGTCATCCTGTGTGTGGTGTTTCACTATGTATCCCAGTCACATCATACCTCTCAACCTCTGACAACAGGAAATCAGTTGAAATACAGTGAATAAAAGTGGGACCAAGGACCACAACTTGGGACATATTTTAAATACTTGCTCCTACAAGCATAGAATATGGATAGAATAACAGATTTTGTATTTGCATGGCTCACCTGCTGTGCATGGAGTCTGAAACTCAAATATCTGTCAGTATTAATTTACTGCAGTTTTGATTGATTTGTCACTAATTTGCCAGAAAACAACAATGTTAAGTGAAATGGGCCAAAATTATGTGGCAAGAGTGTGGACAGTCTGTGAAGCTCTCTGCAGCTCTGAAGTTTGAGTCACATGTTAAGGCCAGCAAACAGCCGGAGAATGCCTTGGACAATATCAGGCGACTGCAGTACTGTGGTAACAGGTGCAGCAGCCAAAGGCCTACAGCACACACTAATCCCAGACTGGAGTACAGGTAGCTTTGGCCTGGAGTCACCTTGCAAGTAATTACTATCACACTGGGTATGCTCCTACACTTACCTAACTTGAGCCCAAGTCTGTTGCCTCTACCGCCCAAAGACCTGCTATGTGGAAATATGTCTGTACATACATATAGCTATGTATACATATCTGTCTCTCCCTATCCCTCTCATGCTTGATAACTGTTTCTATCAGTATGTGGCACATATATATCTGACAACAAGATGTATATATAGCTATATGAAGTACAATTATATGCAGACTCCTCACATACTTCTTCAGAACACATATAAATTACTGACACACACAACTACATTTAAGGAGACAACCCTGTTATACACCATTGATATGGATATGGGCAAGGATGTACATATTTTCCCACATACCCCTGAATGTAGGAGTTATCTGCACATGCACACCACAGCAGCTGTCCGATGGCACCAGACCAAAACCAGAACAGTACATAATCCACTCACCCACAGACCCCTGAGCCTATGGGCTGTCACCCTGCAGACAGACATAGATACACAGGTGGTATAATGTACAATGGGTGCAACGCATCCCTTAGACGGGTCATATTGTCCCTAGCCACATGTCTTCCTATCAAACTGCAAACAACCACATATGGCCAGTCTGGTAAGTATGCACACATAGCAGGGATATTACCAGGTATCACACCCCTAGGACAGTAGATACAATAACAGTACCAAGCAGTATCACTCTGTAGGCAAGACATGCTGTCTAACACAAGGCCACTTTGCATAGTCCACAAGTACTATGCCTGCAGCAACATATACAGCAGGCATAACCTGTGGTGTATGCGCTAGGTACTGTGAGCTGTAGTGTGTAATATTAGAGTGATAGGAGTTCTAATCTCACATCCTCCACCTCTGTGTGTGTATGTATCAAAATATCCCCTCACAGCACCAAGGACATGCCCATACGGCCTGTCTCTATGCAGTGGTATGTATTTTTTGGCCTTGTGACTGGCTGCTGGCCTCTAAATACCCCCCTTTACAAGGCCTGCTTATATCATGCACCTTAAGAGCAATGGCTGATAGTGTATTGTTAGATAAACAGCGTGGCACATGTGATAAATATTATAAGCTATAATGTGTAATACTCGATAGGTAAGGGTTCTACTCTCACAGCATCTAACCTGTGTATATCAAAATATCCCTTTACAGCACATGGCCCCTCTCCCTGTAATGGTATGCATTATATGGCCCTGTGACTGGCTGCTGGCCTCTAAATCTCTCCTCTGCAAGGTCTGTTGATGTCATCCACCTTAAAAGCACTGGTTGACAGTGTATTATCAGATAAAGAGCATGGTGCATGCAATAAGTACTGTGAGCTATTGTCTGTAATACCTAGATAGGTAGGGGTTCTACTCTCACAGTATCCAACTTGTATGTGTTTCTGTGTGTGTAAATATATCCCCATGCAATGTATCAGGCAAGCCCCTGTGGCCTATCTCTGTACAATGGTTATGCATTTTATGCCCATTGACTAGCCGCTGGCCTCAACAGCCTCTGTTACAAGGCCTGCTGATGTCTGTGAGGCTGCCAGCCCAGCTAGCTAGAAGTTTGTAAATAATTCTATGTAATTTGTGAATATAGGCTTGTCTTACAAATATAAGTGAACTGTATGTTATGTGCTGAGCTTCAAAAATGTAACCACAGTGCACCCTGCTGGAGAAGAGAAGAAATGTATATGGACTATATGCCTATGCAAAGGTATGTTTTCATGGTACAAGTTGGAACATACAGATTTAACTTGCAGACATTGAGAAAATAAGTGAAGAGTTTCACAACTGTGTTTATTTCAGCTAGAAGACAGAATGTCTGCAGCTAGAAATTCTTTATACTGTCTGGAAACAAAAATAATTGCAGGTTTTAAAGGTAAAGTGTTTTAACTGTTTTATGACTTCCAGTTCCAGGCAAGTTTCTGAGAGATAATTCTTTTTGACACAGAGGTGACAGAGAATGATGTAATCTGAGATAACCCAGCAGAAATGCTTGATAGTAATTTAAGAACTAACTCAGAGAGTGAGTCTGTGCATTCTGTATTTGTCTTTGGACCTGTAAACATCCATTCAGCACTTGCATTTTGCCTGGCTCTGTAAATAAGTTATTTAGAACATAGTTTCTCTTAGAGATAGATAGGAATATAGTAAGATCAGTCTAGATGTTTTTTGTATTTATGTGAGACTGTCCTGCAATGTTGTTTTAAAATATTTCCTGTGATTCTGAACACTGTTGTCACTGTGTTGAGTTATTGAGGATTGTCTTGTGCTTGCAGTCGGCAGCTTCCTTACCCTCATGGTAGTTCCCCTGATATAAAATCCCTAAAAGTGCTCTCTGACCTAGAAGGACGCTACCCTGCTGAACCCTTGCCTGAATACAATAAACTGAAGCCAGCCCACTACACACTGCCAAGGTAGTTCCCCTGATATAAAATCCCTAAAAGTGATCTCTGACCTAGAAGGATGGTACCCTGCTGAACCTCTGCCTGAATACAGTAAACTGAAGTCAGCCCACTACAAACTGCCAAGGTTAAAACTTAATACTGTTCTCCATTTTAATCTGTAAGCTTGCTGAATTGGGTCTAAAGCACCTATAGTTTGTCCCTCATTACATATTGGCTTACTACCAACCCTAACTAAAGAGTAGTCTACCCCCTGCTCTCTAACAATAGTATATCTAACCTTAAAACAACCCTAGATTTGTATAAAACTATAACAAATTCACTACAAATTATATTAAAAGCAGTTAACCTACAGCTAGTATAATTAAGAGCTGAAATATTAAGGAAGCCTTAGGAAACCTTGTAGACTGCAAAAGCCCTGCTACGCTCAGGCTCACTTAGCATACCCCGCCCCCAATTCCCACCCGACCCAATACCTCTAAATTTATAGTCCAATAGCCACTCCCTCTCTTACTAGAACTATCAGCTTTCATCTGGCATAATTTCTGCCACCCTCATTCCACTACCTATATTTTAATAGAACCTATCAGCTTTCATCTGGCATTCTCCCACCCCATTCCAGTACCTATACTTCATCACTCCATCTTCTGGTGTTGTATCACCAGGTAAAACAGTTCCTTAACTCACAAGCTTTATCACAGATAACGATATACTCCTCTTTACTACCCCTCTTGCTCGCCCCATACCTCCTTACCTTGTATGAAAACCAGTTTCTCACGGGATTTTAGGTCCCAAAAAGCCATACTATCACCCCAGCTGTAAATCCTCCCACCTTTAACCATACTTACATTTCCGTATCCTGTCCAACATCTTGTTAACTATATCAACACATCAATCCCAGACACATTAGCTCTAGAGCCAAACACTACCACAAACTTATAAACAAATTCCTGAAGGTCATCACTAGGTATAGCCCGAACCTCATACTTGGTGGTGATATCCACCCTAACCCTGGCCCATCCACTTCAGATATACATACCCCCTCTACTTGTAATCCAAGCTACAAACCTACAATTAATAGGCCAATTAATTATCTCCTAGCCTGTCACCTCATTATTAGAATCATTAATAACAAGGTACATGAACTGCATGCACTCCTGGCTTTTCTGTTTATCCCCCTGAGATTCTCTGTTTATCTGAAACCTGGTTAAAACTTAACAATACAGACAATGAAGTGTTACCACCTGGGTACAACATACACAGGCTGGATTGTGTTTCCAGGAAGGGGAATGGGGTATCTATTCTCTATAAATCTGAGTTGAATGTCACCATAGATGTAATACAACCACCTCCGATTAATAACTCAGAGATTCTTGCAACCAAATTGCAACTTAATAAAAATAAATGTATCAATATCATCTGTATGTACATTCCCCCAGGTAACAATATATCTACACTTGAAGATACCCTTCACTGGCTATCATGTCACTACCCCCAAGAAACCCTACTACTGTGATTTTAACATAGACTGGGGCACCTGTTCCTCAGAATCCCCTACCACATATACTAACCTGCATGCATTTACACAAATCATAACCACCCCTACCAGGATAGGTAAACCTAACCAAAAAGAAAGCATACTTGACTGGGTACTCATAAATAGCCACCCCCAGTTGTACACCTCTGGGACCCTCCCTGATGACCTAAGCGATCACCTTCTCACTTATATAATTAAGCACAAAGCCATTAACCTCTAACAACCCTTACTCAGAATGGTAATAAACAAAAAAGGACTTTGACCCTGCCAAATTCAAGCAATAACTAAACTCATGTAATTGGTCTATTCTAAAACACCTCCCCTTAGAGGAAGCATTTGTATACTTTAACAACAAATTCCTTGAAATCCTTGATTTGCATGCCAAGGCAAAAACTGCGCCATGGCTTTCTAAAGAGTCCAAACTCAAAATTACCCTTAGAAACAAAGCATGGGCTTTATGGCATACTACTAAAGACCCCCAAGGTCACATTAAATACAGGCAATCTAGTAACAAAACTAATAAATCCATTTTACGAGACAAAAAACAATAGTACTGTAATTTACAGACAATACATCAAAATAACCCTCAGAAGTTTTAGGCAGGTTTAAATAAACTACTACATCCTGGACAAACTTCAACTCCTATCCCCACTGCTACTATTGATAAACCCCCTGAGGATGTCTCAGACAATTTTAACCGATTCTTTATTGAGACAATTCAAGCCCTAGCTAGCCAACTACTTCCTAACTCCCCTGGCCCTGAAGATACCACCCCTAGAAACCTACTCTCGTTCAGCTTCCAACCAGTTGCCACTTCACTTATCCGTACCTTGATCAAAAAATGAAAACTCACAACACTGTCTGCTGATCAACTCCCTGCTGAGTACCTACAAAAATCAGCTGATGCTATTGCTTATCCCATCTCAATACTAATCAAATGAACCATAGCAGAAGCTAAAATTCCCACCATCTGGAAAATATCCTATGTAATCCCACTTCACAAGGGAGAAAGTTCTACTGAATTATCCAATTATAGACCAATAGGTAGACTATCTCCACTTGCAAAGATTATGGAAAAATGTATTCATAGACAACTGATGCACCACCTAATTCAGAATCACCTTATGGCAGACACCCAGCATGGCTTCCAACATCACCACAGCACAACTTCAGCCCTCCTAGCCTTTGCCAACACCATAAACCATAATTGCAACAATAATTATATATCCTCAGCCTTCTTCTTGGATCTTTATAAGGCATTTGATGTGGTTGATCACCAACTTTTAATCCACACCCTGAAAACATTCTGTCTAGATACTAAAGCCCTTTAATGGTTTCAATCCTATCTGAATGGCAGACAGCAGGCTGTTCTTTGTCATAACAAACTCTCTAACCTCCTACCTAACACCCTTGAAGTACCACAAGGTTCTATACAAGGGCCCCTGCTGTTCTCCATCTTCATTATTGACCTTTATAGTGTCATCCCAAATGTTAGCTGTATCCAATATGCTGATGACTCCACCCTGATTTGCTCAGCCACATCTCCAACAGAGCTATGGACAGCTACCCAGACCATCTTTAATACAATAGAAAACTGACTTTTTCTGATCATCATCTGATCCTAAATCCCAAAAAAAAACTAAAATGCTGTTTTTTTCACCAACACATAGGTCTACATTCAGCTTTACCATGAATGCAAATGATGGCACAATGATCTCCCCTGACCCCTCTACAAAACTATTAGGTGTCATTATAGATAATAATCTAAATTTTGACCTATATGTTAACCAATCTATCAAAACCATCAACAAAAAACTAGAGTCACTTTACAAAATAAAAGCCTTCCTAACCCCTCCAGCTAAAATTGCCATAGCTCACTCTCACCTTCTTTCAACTCTTCTGTATGCATCCCCTCTACTCTCTAATTTAAACAAGTCTGTCATTAACAAACTCAATCTGCTACACCCACATTGCCAGATTTGCCACTGGGCTGCATTTTAGGGCACATCATTGTATCAATCTAAACCAGCTTGGGTGGCTAGAACTACCCAGCCCAACCCAGTATAACCAACTGATTATGGCCTATAAAATCCTCTGTAATCCGGAAAATACTCCTGCACTTAAAATATTATCACCCCTTATAACAATCCTAGACCACTTCGATCCTCTAACAGACTACTAATTCAGACTAGCAAAATTAATAACACAGCCAGTGACTCTCTCTTTGCCAACTCTGTAGATAGATCCTGGAACTCTCTTCCAGCTGATATGACTTTGCTTTCCGCCTTGGGCCAATTTAAGACCAGACTCAAACAACATTTGACACTTAACTGGCTATGTCAATGTATCAAGCCTGGCTAACTCTCCTCTAGAATGAGTAAAAACTGTTAATCAACTTAACTGTGTAACTTAATCCTGACATACGCTCAGGATTAACTCTAACCTGTGGAACTTGTTTAACTTGCTTACATATGTAATCACTATAAATATTCTATTTGTAATATTTAATGTTGTATCTGTATTCTTAACTGCTGACCTTGGAGCTTTTCTTCCTGGGCCTCCGCTGAAAATGGACATGCATCCAGTCAGACTATCCCAGTCAACAAATGTAAAATAAATAAATAAATTAATAAAATATTATTAAATATATTTAAACCTTTTAATTGTGGCTGGTTTGTTTAGAGGTATTTAAGCTCTTAGAATACCTGCATTTGTATTTGGTGACACTGTACAGGCCACTCTTAAATAGCCTTAAAAGTTTGGCCACACTTACCATTTGGATAATAGTAACATTGCACAGTAGAATTGGTTACCCTTTGGGAAGGGCCTTTAGTAGCTGATAATAAGGGTGGTTGGTGGCAGTGATATCTACCTTATAGTCTGGGCAAAAGGGTCATAGCTAGCAAACCTGTGCCAACCTTCCTCAGGAGTGTCTGTGTGTTTGTATATAAATCAAATATCAAAGTGTGTGTGTGTGTGTGTGTGTGTGTGTGTGTGTGTGTGTGTGTGTGTGTGTGTGTGTGTGTGTGTGTGTGTGTCAGCTACTTGGGCAGGGACATGAAACACTGGTTGGACAGAGAGGGTTCTGGAAGTTTTGGCTTGACCACTCAGTGGAGATCTTAATCCTATAGCTGTGCCAGTGGGGAGTCTTATTGGGGATCTAGAGAAAGAGAGAGAAACCAGCCCCAGACTGACTGTGATCTCTATGTGCTCAGGGAAATTGTACTTTACTGTGTGTGTACTTGTCATTCTCCCAATGTGCACACCCCTCACTGGTGTTAGTGGAGAGAATTGAGGCTCCTTGATTACTGGGCCAGTGCAGGGGCATCACAATGTCACCCACCTTAAGAGCACTGGTTGATGTGGTGCATGCAATAAGTATGGTAAGCTATAGTGTGTAATACCAGATAAGTAGGGGGTTCTAATCTCACACCATCCATCTTGTGTGTGTGTGGGGGGGGGTGTGCATGTGTACATATGTCCCCTGACAGCACTAGAGACATACCATGTGGCCTATCCCTATGAATTGGTTATGCATTTTATGGCCCTGTGAGTAGACATTGGCCTTAAATTGCCCTCCTCTACATGAGCATACTTGATGTCCACCACTATATACAGTTGTATGTGCAGACTACCCAGGTGACATGTATCAATGGTAGTAGACTGTGTCACAGAATATGAAAGCATGATATCGCTGACTGCCCCACTGTCCCTAATACAATGTTCTACACATATGCACCTAGGGAGCCATGCACATATACTGGCATACTTTTTTGATGTCATATCTTTGCTGTGCTGCCTTGCCATCCTGTGCTGCTGTAGTTCCAGCATGTGTCCATAGTTGCACAGCTCAGACTCCTGGGACAAAAACATATACAGCTCCTCAACACATCTGCCAAACTGTAACACTACCACAGTGTATCATGAGGCAACAAATATACACAACATTTGATGTGTAGTTCTGACACATGCCAGCATACAGTACCTGTCATGGCCCACAACAACTGCCATGGCATAACCGTACTGCACTACACAGACACATGAAGAATTATAGAGTCACCCTGTGCATCAGACACATATATGCAGGACCAGCATAGATGGCATGTATGGCAGGGATGTGGCACAGGTATCATAACATGCACAGTGTGTGCTGTGGGGGTGCCAGAGGCCTAGGCTGTGCCAAAGAAATGACAGCATATGTGTGAGTCAGGAAGGGGTGCATTGGCATAGGCCATGGAGAGCTGCTGTGTGTGTCTGTAGGTGAACTGCATCTGACAGAGGTGTTGTAGTGTGTGCGTGTATACAGTCAAGCTCAGTGCTAACCCTACACATGCATATGGTGGACAGCTGTAGGCCGTACATGGTAGAGTGCACAGTTCACTGTCTCTGGTCATGAACAAAGGAACTGGATTCTGCATGAGTAGCATGGTCAGCACCATGCCCAAGGTCAGATACGGTGCTAGTACCTGATGGTGACAGGTGTCTGATGGGCCTGTGCCCCCCATGGGATGACCCAGAACCACATGCCCATGGCCTGCCACATCATGGTGTGGACAGCACTCTGCCCTCTGTAGCTCTGCAGGTGCAGCCACTATGGGAACGTGAGTTTGCATAGTCACATGGACTACCGGCAGATGGTGCTGCTGGCCTACGTCCACATGTGTGATGCCCAACCCCAACCACATATTCCAGCACAGACAATGTGTGCTCAAAGACAGACACTGTCTGAGCCCACCATCTCTCCACTACATTAGTGAAACATTCCATGGCATCACCAATGTGGTGTAGGCAGTCACGGATGTCAGACTGTGCTGCATCCATAACCCTAAGTGTCTGTCTGGTGTTGCATTCAGCTCATGCCTGTGCCTCCATGACAGCACAGGCATGCTGCACGTGACCTACGATGTGACTCCTGCAACAGGTAGTGGATGGGCAGCAGTCCTCCTTCAAGCAGCCCTGTCAATCTGCCTGTGTGGGACCTTGCCACTTCTCTGGCTATGGCCAGTGTCTACACTCATTGATGCCATAGCTTTCACACTGTCCAGTACTATGTCACCACCCTCTGATTGTCTGATATCTGTGGCCTCTGGTGACTGGGTATATGTGGGCATGAGGGCATACTGATGGTATGCAATGGTAATGGGAGCAGAAGAGGGATTCCAATCTCTGGGATAGATTCAGCCACCGATAACCCCAACTGTGCCTCACTAGGGCCACCATCATTATCATAGTCCGATGAAACATTGACATCAAGGTGTGAGGGGGACGGACTCCAACCCCCCCATTCACCTGTGAGAAGCAAGACAAAAGCAGCACATTGCCACCTGCACTATTATGTAGGGTAATCCACTCAAACTGATATAGATGAAGATTCACAACTGCATTACATGTCCAACATCTTCTCATCTCTGATTCCATGCATAACACATACACAACCGTAACAACATACACAGACAACCCAGGCCCTGTGTAACATGCATGTCAATTAAACCGAGTAGTGTTGCCAATTCAATACACCTGTGAGCTATGCAATATGACAGTGCATGTGACAAAACTACACATAAAACTCAGTACACCAATCTTGACAATGATATGCCAGTTGTAGTTTCACTGCCTCACGTATGTACCTTCTCACTATTGTGTTTGAATGGGCATCTTGGAGTAATTTCCTTATGTATAGCAGGCTGCGTAGTTGCTCATAACTGTAAGTGCAAACATGTTAATGTGTGTAGAAATACACAGCTGTGGTTCCCTAGGCTATGCACTGTAGTTAACTGCTCCAAAATGGAACATACAATTATTCTACTCAAGCTAAGCAGAATACTTGTGCAAAAGACAAAATGGCAGACCTTAACATTCATAGGGTATATCTGATCTGGCAAAACAACAGTATCACACTTACCAGGTACAGGATGATGAACTTCAGTCACACCTGATGTACCTGTGGAAAGGTGATGAAGAGTTATTGTCAGCAACATCAAATACTGCAGTGTTACAAGATAATATGTGTGTATATCCACATGTACAGTTGCTAATGTGATACTGGCTATATTGCTGACATTCTGAATATGTGTGCACAACTGTGTTGAAAAGCCAACCCCCCTCCAATGCTGATAGACCTAACACCCATGTACTCGTCTGTAGGGCCTGTCACAATGACTGCAAATGTATTATACTGATGAACACAGTTGGCTTACCTGGACATTCCTCTGATGTGGACTCTGTGGCATCCACCTCCAGGGTGTATGGCATGATGGTTGGCTGAGAGCTGGGGGTTGATCCTAGGTTTGCCAAGAACTCCTCTGTGGCTGAGAGCGGTTGTTCTGTTGCAGGCATTCCACTGGTGGAAGCACAATCCCTGGCAACAGCAGCTGCCCTTTGATGTGCAGAATTGACCATGTCTGTGGCTCGGTGTCGAACCTACTCATAGGTCCTGTCCTGTTGGCCAATATCATTTACAGCCCTCACAATGTTGGCCCACAGTGCTGCCCACTGTTCATGATTGTGTTGACCCCTTGACAGCAGAATATGACGATTGAGTCTGAGGGCATTCAGTATAATGTCATTTTCCACAGATGAAAATGGATGATGTCTCTATCGGTCCATTGTTCCTGTAGGACAACAAGAGTGGAACACATTACAGGACCTGATACATGGATATCCACTATATACACACCCTACATACCCATAATGGTCTGCACTATCCACTGCTCCCTCACACATCATACCCCACAGTTTGGCAACACACTACATGTGTGACTATCACCAAGATAGTTTCAATACTGGGTAATATCTCTTTGTGCTGGGACAGATTCTTCTGTATGTCTCTACAAGCATCTCTGCAGTGTACTGTGGTGTGTCCCCATGGGCATATCTGCACTAGTATGTGACATGGCCACTGTCAGACAAATATCAGTGTGCTATTCCACCAGCTATATGGGGACAGTCCAGTGACTCCAGTGTGCCACAATGACATACAGCAATGCAAACCTGCTGCTGTATATGTTCCCTGTTGTCATCATACATCTCAACTATGCAGATATTTGCAGAATGTCACCTTGTTTGGCTCATAGCTGTGGTCCATCTTGCACACACTTGTGCATGTCTGACAAATGGTTGTCCACTGATTAATGGTTGCTGTCAGAAAAATGACACAGAATATAACTGTCACCCATCAGACCCCTCAGACAGCACTTATGCTATAGTAATATCTGTTAATCTAATCACACTCTTACTTTGTATGGCCAATATGTATAGTCTGTCATTGGGTCTGGGCCCTTGTCCCCCCATTAAATATGTCTTTGTCCTGGTTTCTTACTGTAAGAGGTTGAGAGGTATGCTAGGCATAGCTCTCAACCAGACAGGGGTGAATGTCCATAATGCAGGGAGTTAGCCAGAGTACATCAAGGTGTTCAGGGACACTTTTACAATGTTAGTACTATTTATGTGTGACGTCGACAGACAGAAAGGAGGTGTATTACAGTCCATAGGTTGATGTTACAGGAGTGTACACTCTTACTAACTGTCACTATGTATCAGGTGTAATCCACTATCTTTACTATAACAGCCAACCATTGTAGGAGGGATGAACAGGATCAGGGCAGAGATGTGAGTCAAAGCAGGGACAATTGAGAGGCATGCCTGTAGGTGTTGGACAGCAGAGTGTCACTGACATGTCAGTATCATGGATCTAATGCAAGCCTACTGCTTTAATCCCTATTCCGTATACCTCCATCCTCCTATCTGCATCCCTTTTTATGGGGAAATCCCCAGTAGAGTGATATATTCTTTTTATTGAAGGGTTCCTCTGCAAATGCTTTGCACATACTCTGTCTGTGTGAGTAAAACCACACACAGACCTGTTCCCCATAAGCAGTTGCTCGCCCTTTGGAGGGAATACTCATTAACAGGTAATTGCTTGTGCACCAATCTGTGGCTCAGACTTGCTAATTGCATCCAAAACAGCTGAATTGCTCTATCATTAGCCAATGACATGGCACCACAGTGCAATATAAAAGGCCTTCATGTAGGCCTTGGTCTCTTTCTTAGTTTTTGAGATGGACATAACTAAGGTGTGAGACTACAGCATCACAGAGGGTAAGTACAAATACTGTCCACAGTAGAGATGTATGATGTTTGTCCACAGTTTTGCCTCATATGTTTGTTCAGTGTCCCGTGACAGTGGGGTCATCTGGCAGGTCAGTGGCAAACAATGTGGGTTGAGTTCAGAAAGGGGTTAGAGACATGTGAATTTCACACTTCATAATCATTAGAATATACATGGTAATGCAGCCACTGCTACAGCCTAGGAACAAAGGGGGGGGGGTTGTGACCACTTTGGAGGGTTGCAAGCTGTATGTGTAACTGTGGCAGCTGTGGCAGCCCTATCAGCACAGTAGAGCAAGGTTAAGGGTACTCATTACATTCCAATCGAGGCATGTGCTTAAGGTACATCTGTTATGCAACAGTGCCAATAGCAGAGTAGTAGGCAAATATAGTTAGACTATCTGAGTATGTGCAGTGTGTTCCTACCTGCAGGCCTGTGACTTGCAAAACTGGGTAGCTAATAATACAGTAGTAATAACCTATGGGAATTAAATTGCATGAGTCAGGCCTTACTTGCTGTGTTCACATGAATGTAATTGAAGTGCAACACACTGGATTCAAACCCATGACTGTGTGTAAAAATGTTCTGTATACAAGGCATTTAACAGACTGAGCTAGTGCTGCAGCAAGTGTATTTGCCAAATATATGTGCATGCATACAGATGTGAGACATGTCTACACCCATTTGGTATGTGCATGGCTTTTACAGGCAATTATTCTGCAGCAGGTCTCAGTTGAACACATGTACTGTGTCATTGATGCCTTAGCAGGTGTGTTTAAATATATTGCAGATAAAAGGGGACATTTACCTGTTATGCCAGGCCTAACATACTGCCATTATTATTTATTTGGCTCTCTACTGGTGTATTTTTGCATCAGAGTCAAAGCTACACTGCCATTTCTTCCATTAGGTTTAATTGCAGTCTGTCAGCAGCAATCACTGTTTTCCTGAAAACAGCTGGGTTAATTGAGATCTTTGTGGCCTAGTGGGTTAGTGCAGGAGGCTGTAGTTGAAAGGGACCCGGGTTTGAATCATGACAGATGAGATTATTTTATATATAGGCCTACCATTGTGAGAAACAAATAGGATCATTAAGGCAGTTTAAAGGTCTTTTAAGTGGGTTTGTGCAGTTTTGTGTGGTGCTCTGCTTAGCTCCACACAAACCCATGCTAAAAAATTAGAAAAGAAAAAGGGAGTGATAGCACAGTGGTGAAATGGGGGCAAGCAGGGTGAAAAACACAGTGAAAGGCAGGTAGGGATGTGCAGGACTGGTGCAGAGAAGGACCATAGCTTTCCATTTCTTGTACAGCAATAGCTGTGTATTTTGACAGATTTTGAGGATGAATTTAGACACTCAAACCCCAGAGAGAGGGGTGAGGACAACATAAATGTGTTGTCAGGCCAATTGGACCAAATTAGTTGTGTCCAGTGGACATGTGCAAAATGGAGAGCTATGTATAGGGTGATATTTTTTTTGTGGGATGGGTACCCATTGCTTTAATAAGGAGAGAGTGGAATATTGGGGAAGGGATATAGGTACATGTGGGGAGGTAAGCTGGGTAGGAAGGGAAGCAATTCTAGACAGACAAGACAGACACGACAGCAGACAGGGGCTGTGTGTCACACATGAGGTGATAAACACCTTAGATGGGAAGTGTGTTGTGGAATCCAAGGAGCATGTAACTCCAGACAGCAGAAGCATGATTGAGGTCCCCACCCATGGGCAGTCCACACTGCTCCTTCACTGCTCTGAAGGTGGCTGTGCTGGAGACTGGGAACCAGGGCCAGCAGGCACCACCAAGTTGTTGAGTCTGCCCTTGAGCCCATGCAGGCATTGTTCATAACTTCTATGAAGAATCCTGTACACCATGGCTGGTAGTCAGTCCTGGGTGACTACCACCCCTGTTCCACTGTTCCTGGGGGGCAGACCCTGTTGCTTGAGGAGGTTCCACCCAAAGATAGTGCAGGGCCAGCAAAGAGGGAACCTCCAGCTTGGGTCCCAGATGAGCTGGTACCCGATGCCACGGATGACTGAGGTAGGGTAGGTGGATCAGCAGGACCCAGCCCACCCTGATATGCTGTGATTATGGAGGTGAAGCAATATAGTTACGTTAGTTATGAACAAAACCATTGTTAGTAATAATAGCGTGCCAGAACATTGAAAACAACCCCATTACATTTCAGTACATGTTATGTGAAATACAACAATGAATATCAGAACGGGCAGTACATTAACAGCATGCCAGTAACAGTTATGGCATATGGTCAACTGAATAGGTAATTCAACAGAATATGTTAATATGAAACCATTGTGATACATAACAATACCAAAACACATGCCCCAAAATAAAGAGTGTGGAACAACTTATGTTAATTGTATACCATAACCAATGCATAACAATAATAAATATTTGAAGATAAGGGATTGGGAAATACAGAAATACAGTCCATTAATATCATTCTAGGCTATATAGCTGGCAACAGTACTTCTATCTGCTCTACTGGTCTCTCCTTTCTTTATGTGTAATAGTGCCCTATAGCTGCTGTAACACTTACATACCTCTCAAGCTATCCGCATGGGTCAGTATGGGCCAAGCAATAACAGCTGTGGGTGAACAACTACACAGTACACTTGCACATCAGTTGTACCTTTATTACTACCAAGGTGTACTGTGAGCTGATGTAGTGTTACCTTTGCTATTTACATAAACATATCAATGATACATTTCTGACAGAGGGATTACACAATGGTAATTGCATTCCTTGACAGTGTGACACTTGAGAGACATGTATGTGTACAGTACAGGTGGTTAACTATCATGCCTTGTATGGCAGGCATGGGGCTAGAACCCAATAGCAGTGACAGCAGTGGACATCTGCATCACATGTATTAACTGACTGCAACTAACTTTAACACACACTTCAGGCATACAGCCATAGCAGAGCTTACATATTTTATTTTTATTTTATTATTACACTTATTTCTTGTTTTTTATGCTGTATTTTCACATTCCTGGGAATGACTGTAACAGTCTGTGAGATGTAAACACACAATAATGTACTCATAATATGGGCTACCTCACCCATTTACCTGTAGTTCGTCTGGACAGAATATCTGTAAACATTACGTGACTGATAATGTAATATTTTGATCTACATAGCACTGAATTTGAACCCTGGTTTGTGTGTGGCAAAAATGTACTTCAGACACAGCATTTAGCAAACTGAGCTACTGAGCCACTTGTGACTACTGATTGACTCATATTTGTCTAGAGCTCACCAGGTACCAGAATATGACCTGCTAATAGTGGTACGGTTTTATACTTGACTTCAGTGACAGTTGAACACTCTTGCATGACATTCAAACATTACAGAGATACTAGGTAAAGTATATATGACTACACATAATTCAGGTGTAGACATTACATTGTTAATGTGTTGAAATATCTGCGAAGTCAGCAACCAGTATCCGATTATGTGTTATTTGCAGTGTACAACTAGTACATTGTTATACCTGACTATAGCACCATACCTCACAAATGCTTGTAGCTGACATGCAATAATGAAAAAAAGGCAATCCTGCTCTACACGATTTACCTATTGCCATTGTTCCCTGTGTCATTGCAGACCAGTTGTCATAAGTGATTTATTACAAAACAACTCTGAACCTACACTTATAACACAACAGACTTGATTAGACAGGTCTATATTAAATCAGCGAATGCTTAAAAAAGCGAACGCTGATTTATCGACCCCATGTAAGCAAAACTTACAATCCCGAAGACTTAGAACAGCGATTGTTTTTCCCAGGAAGAAACTTTAAGCATTACATAAAGTGGGGGGCTTCACTGTTCGATCATATAATAGGGAAAAGATTAGACATACTTCATGTAAGTACTGTTGCTGTTTCATGATTTTATTGCATAACACTTGAAATAATTGATTTCTTGCAAAACAGTCTTATTGCACAACAGACTTTATTATACATATTCATGCAGGTAAGCATACTATTTCATGTTTTTATTGCAGAACAGTCATAACACTTGATTTCTTGAAAACAGCCCTACTGCTACAGTCATTACACAACAGATTTCATTAGAGAAACCTTCAGTCAGTTACTGATATACTTTCATGTTTTTATTGCACAACAA
Source organism: Protopterus annectens (assembly GCF_019279795.1). Classification (NCBI taxonomy): domain Eukaryota; kingdom Metazoa; phylum Chordata; order Ceratodontiformes; family Protopteridae; genus Protopterus; species Protopterus annectens. The sequence continues at coordinate 196,711,560 of NC_056737.1, forward strand.
TTGTCATTATGCAGGTGTTGCAATACAGCTGCTATTCTACAGTTATTGCTCTACTTAGTTTTATTGCATATTATAGTTTATTATGGTTAATGCTTTACTCTTCCCTGCTTATGGAATTACAGTTGGCAGTATGCACTTCTTGCAGTACAGGTGTAAGCCTACATTCACTGCAATATGATCTTTACTGTATATACCTAATCGCAGTTAATGCTTTGCTCTTTCTTGCTTATTTGACCATAGATAGAAAAATACATCTGTACTCACCACACTCACGGTGCAACCTGGCCAAGTGCCCAGCATGAGCCTTGATGTTATGAACACTCGCCTTTGCAGCTATTGGGAGAGAAGTACACCATTATGCATACCAGTTTAGCACATAATCAAATTTAGATATTGGTGAAACACAGGTAATGGTACTTACATACATCTGGGACATTCCCAACCTGGAATTTTTGGACCCAGGTATCAAAGAGAGCCCCTTTCATCTTTTCAGGTCATCATGGTGGTAAAGACACTGCTCACTTGTGTGGGAGATAACAGTTACATTGGTGAGATCCTTTGCCAGACAGTCCCAGGCCTCCATCTTGCACTCTGAGCCCTGGTAACTTCCCTGCATCAGCCAGCCCTCACATTTTTTTCTAAGAAGTCCAGCCATGACCCTGGACTCCTGAATGCCCTACTGCTGTGCCCAAAAGCAAAATCCTTCTCCAGTGCCTGCCATTGTACCCTTCAGAGTCAGAACTCCAATGGATTATGCTGTATTACCACCTATTGGGTTTAATATAGCCCCTTTTCCCATTCTTACATGCCACTGAGAAGCATTAAAAAATGCAGTGCATTGCTTAGCACCACACAAACCAACACAGCTCAGCTGAACATTGCAAAAACCCGGTTTGCTTAGCACTGCTTAGCAGTGTGCAAACCAGCCAAGTTGTGCCAAACAGTGCATAAACATTACCCATTGTTCTTTGTTTATGCAGTGCTTACCATGTCTTAATAGATGTTAGCAGAGCTTAGCTGAGCACAGCAGGCTAGTATTTAAAAATAATTTGCATAATTTTTATTTCCAAAAAAAATGCTAATTTGCTCTGCCATGTATAAAAATGCTGCACCTACTGCAGATGAGGCTGTAACTCTATCCACTTAGCTACACGGATGTGTAAAATCTTGCCCTTCCTTTACATATACCTCTGAGCTGACTTTAAGCAGTGCTGAGCACTGCACCATGCTGCACAAACCTGCTCAGCTATGCTTAAGCATGACTTATAGATAAATAATGAAATATATCCATTTTCTATTTTTAGATGTCTGATGTCTCAGCACTGCTTAGCACTACTGTGCCCCATGCCACGCAGTGCAAACATGCTTTTTATAAAAAAAAAATAAGAATTACATTGGTATACTCTTATTGGACAGTGCAGGGGATGTATTAGTCTTCTGTGGACACAGATAGCACCACACTCCCTACAGTGATGCAATAACCATGTCCCATGGCTCTCCCTTGACAATGCACCATGTTTAATATGTATGGTGTGCTGCTAAGGGGAACAGTCTACACGGACATGGTAATATTCCATGTAGGCTCAACTCTTTGCTTACATGGATGTTATTAAATCTAGGGGTAAATAAAGGATTACTGAATAAGACAAAGCAGCAACCCCCCTCCCCCAATCATTAAGCTGAGTGATTGAGCTTGAATAACCAGTAATTCTGCCATATACATTTTTAACGCAGGATTAATGCAGGTTGGCCAAATATGTATGTTTTTTTTCAATGAAAAAATTATCTCAGAATGTACATAAAGGTGATGTTCTTCTCTGTTCCTGCAAATACATTTGAAGACAGGTTTTCAGAGTTTACATTAATATTTTTAATATGTGGTTGACAAAGTCAATGATTCAAAATTACTTAATTGTTAGGATAATAGCCAGATCTAGGCCTAAACAAATGTGAATTACGTGGTAATAAATGTTTACCTTTGCTATCCCCATCTTCAGCTGTCAAAGCTCTGATCTCTTTCTGGTATCAGTTCTATTCAATGGTCACCAAGCCTTTTTATTGGAAGAAAAGTGATTCAGCAGGTAGCCATACCTTTGGTGCTGGAAGGTCAGAATGTTGAAGATTCTATTCTCACTCCACATGAGTTATTTCATTTTCAAATTGCTGACACTTCAGTACAGCATCGGAGGTGCTCCATTCCTGAGTGGCCATTTTTTTGGATGAGATGTTAAATGAAGACCCTTTCTTCTTGACTTGGTGGTGGTTTTCATGGATTTAAAATATCCCACGGCACTGATCAAACAAAGTAGGTTCTGCTTTCTTTATACATCTTAATAATATACACATTCCATCATTATTTGCACTTTCATATTCACAATATTCACACTTTCAGTTTCACATGAATAATATTTACATATTTTATATTGCCATTTTCACAATGTCAAACTTTTAACTATATTTTCTTTGCATTTCTTTTACCTTTCAACCTTTCCTTTATCCCCATTCTCTCATTCATAGCCATTTTTTTTTGTGTTAACTAGCACATCATCATCTGTATTTTTATGATATAAGAATCCATGACATCATATTTTCCACAATACCCATATTGCTTCACACAATAGTTTGTACCATTTGCTAATTTCACATTTTCTTCTATTTTCATACTTTCTGTACAATAATGTATTTCAATGTGGAAGTTCTGAATCCTTCACATTTATACTCATTAACTTTTTCCAAAACATTTCATTCTTTTTAAATTCCAAAAAAATGTTTTGCTGTTTCTTCATCATTGTGTTCATTGCATTTCCTTTCATATATTACTTTATATTTACATTGTCTTGTAATTTATCCAGCAATATTCCCTATAGTAACCCTTTCCTTCTATTTTTACAGCATTCTTTACCTCTCTGTTTAATTCTTTCCATGGATACAATGAGTATTATTTGTTCCTGGCATATTGTACTTTTCCTTACTATTTCCATCAATTTCATTATATTTTACCTTCTATAGCTTGTCTTTGTTTGCATATTGTATCCCTTCCTTCTTTTTCTGCTTATTATGTCTTCTCTTTCCCCTTAATTTTTTATATTAATTTATAATTCACTAATAACATTTTCCTATCATTTTGTTTCTTTCTCTTTTACATAACTTTTTACCCCCACAAAAAAGATGGATAAATGCAATAGTACAGTTTTTTAATTCAAAACTCATCCTTCATTTTTATTATATATCAATCTTCTTTTTTAAATTGATTTAACCTTGACTCTCAAATGAAATGGAAAAATACCTCTAGCAGTTCTTTCTCTATCTTAGCTAGGAAGAAGTACAATCCCAAAGTATGCTCATTATTTCCAATATATAATTACTTAGCATGTATATAAAAATGTTCATACTGTTCAAATTTCATTCCCAATATACCTAGTTTTATTGGTATAATATATTCCATTAATTTTCATAATTTTACCAAACCCCTTACTCTTCATTTTGTTTTACTGTAATTCAGATTTAAAAAAAAAAAGTTTTCAATCCTTATGATAGTGTTGTTCATCCAAATGATGTTTTAGCCATGAAAGCTAAATTATCTGCATATCACAAACACATAGTAATTCTAAATGCTTTCTCCATCTACCACCTTAATTCAATAATGTTACAAGTGAATATTTGTATTATTGCTTTCTTAACCAGTACAAAAAGACACATGTTCATGGACATCCTTGTTTAAATCCCTGTCAAATGCTTTTGCTGGAATGCACATTACTAATCTTATCTTTCTTTTTTTCAAAATCATATCTACCATTTCTTTTATAATTACTTGCACTTCTTTCACCTTTATTTCTTTTACACCAAATTCTAATCCCTATAACCTTGCCCAATACTTTCAAAATCCATTTTTGTATTATTTTCATAAAGAAGGTGTCATCCATATTTTCTAGTTTTATTGGCATCTTTTTTATTTTTTCTTTCACCTTTTTCATGTAAATTTAATCACCGCCCACTTATCTCCTCATTTGTATATATTTCTCCAACAACCCATTCAATATTCTGACAAGCACTTTTTTTCTCTCTCATTCATTTTTTATAATATCCATAACTTAATCCATCTGTCCTGGTGCTGTTGTCTCAATTTCCCTTCCTTACATTCGCCACCAATTCTTACATTTTAATGGTGTAATGCAGCTCACCAGTGGGTCTGAATCCAGTAAAATAGGTATGGCTATCCCCACCAGTATTGAGTATGCTAGGGATGGTGTCTTATTGTGCCTAATTCTCTGGAGTAGTAGGATCAGATGATGTAGATGAAATTAACCATCCCCTGTTCCTCTAGTTCCATTATAGGAATGCCTTTGTCAAGGAAATGAGGTGACTGTCATAATTCTGAAAAATATAGGAACCATGGTCTCTGTCAGCAGATAGGCTGTCTTACTGAATTAAATTAAGTATCTGCAGCAAGAATAACTAAACATTATTAACCTATTCAAATGGTCACTGATTATGGGGACATATCCAATGTAACAAAAGGATGCATGATATGTCCATATGGGGAAATAGAGCAAAAAATGTCCACCTGTATTTACTGCTTATCTACATGCTCAGCAAAGTAGTAAAGGGTCTGAAGAAAATGGCGCATTCCCAACTAAGTAATTACCTAGAACAACAAAGGACATAGACTCCTAAGGTGACTTCCAGAAGAATTGTGTAATAGTCTATGCATTAACTAAAGTCTCAAGTTTAGTGATATGTAGCATGGACTATAACCATCACAGAATGCCATTTTTTGGATTATAGTAAAGCATCCTTCTCAATATGTTATACTCAAGTGATCAAAATACTGAGTACTTGGAGTGACAACATACTTTCTTGAATGATTCACCAGTTATTTGTCAGACCTGTTCTTCACAGTGGAATTGACAATCTTCTTACAGACATAATTATAGAATAAAAATACATTACTATTCCAAAATGAACACATTGATTGGATACCCCATGAATGACTTTGTTTAGTAACTTGGGCTCCTCCTTTGTGATTAAACCCCACCAACCATGGGTAAATACTGAGATACCCTCACCCAGTTGTGGGTTATTCTATCTTATACCACAAGTTTCAGTTCTGAGATGATTTCCACATGTTAATGAATGGTCTGTGATATACATCACAGTCATGAGAGTGAGTGTAATGTTAATGTGTTATCCTGCATCCATTTGAATCCAAATATGAAACAAAAGCACTCGTACAAAAAAAAGTGTTTTTCCAAATGGAAATATATCCCAAACTGAGTGTGCCATGCTGAAAAAGCAACACACTTGCTACTTCAGATGACAAACATCTTGGTTTAGAAAGGAAAAACTTAATGACATGAAGGATCACCTTTGGAGCAGATCTGGAGGCCATAATTACTGTTGAGTACTCAGGTTTCAGTCTTGAATAAAGTAATTTTACATTGAGAATATCGCACTGACAAGAGTATTTTAATTTTGTTATAAATGTAGGACTTTTCCATGGATGGATAACACTAACATTCTGTCAAGAGTTTTGTTATAGACGAAGGACTTTCCCCATTGATGCATAACTCTAACATTCTGTCAAGAGTATTAATTTTGTTATAGATTACGTACTTTTCCCATTGATGGTGTAATCGACAATAATTTAAAAAGTTGCTCAATGGCTGACTTTATGGCTTTTCTTAGACTGTTTACTGAGAGGATAGGATAGGATAAGATAGTCCTAGACATTGAGAAAATAGTTGTGGATTATTGTTCCCCACTTACCAGATTTGGTTCCTTTGATTAATTTCTTGATTTACCTGGTATATTTTTGTTATAGCAACTTTTTCAGTGAAATGATTTTTAGACTTGTTTATGGCTATTTCAGTATTTTATTTGGATTAATGCTCTATTTTAGCAAACCTGTGTTTTCAGTCTCAGTAGGTTTAACACTACCAGGACTTTCATTATTTGTTTCTAACCCTTGTACTGCTTCAAAATGTTTATTTATGGATTGATTTATTGATTTATTTATTTATCTTACCATACTCTGCTTGTTCCTGCTCATTATGTCATCTTACTAAGTGTGAGCAATTTAGTGCTGTACTGGCATTTAGACCTGATACCTAGGGCTGCTAATGCAATTTGGATAGTATAAACTACCTAGTTCAGACTGCAGCTTGTATATCATTGTACTTAACTGGATCTGCAACTATCCCTCTTATTTTTCATTGTATTGTATTTGTTTTGCATTTATGAGTTGTCCTAGATTTTTAGCAACTATTGATTCATTCTATAATTTTTGAGAATCATTTCTGCATTTGATCTGCATTTTATTAAGCTTATGTTTTTATGGTTCTTAGACTGGGAATTGCCAGCTTACTTTTATTTCAGTTTTATTACCAGTCTGCTGATGTTGTGTCATCACTTTCACTAATGCAGAATTCTCAATCTTCTCTAGACTGTACGTTTAACACTTTTTTCTGGCTCAGTTAAGAATTGTTGCCCCGTGCCTCTTTTGTTCATATACAAGATTGGTTGACACTAGCAAGTGGATGTCTATATGCTTTTTGCTTCACAATAGAATTAATTTGTTATTAGAGCCACCTGACATAACATTTTTGTAGACTGTTTTTGGTAATTTCTTTGTGCCCCTTTCCACCCACTTAGGTTGGAGTTCTGATACTCAAACTAATGTTTTGAGTGGTGCTCAGCTTTTATTATCAGGAATTATTCGGCATGGTCTGCTCAATGAGTTAGATTTTAATATCAGTCTGATTGCATCCATAATTAGCATATCTACATTAATGTGAATTAAGTTTTAGTCTGTTTCTCCTATCGTAAGTGTTTTCATCCTAAGAGAGGGCTTTGCTGGGAACATACAAATTTCAGCTCCACCATCTTGAGCCTGACTTATATGTGGGCCTCTTATTTAAGTATTATGCCTGCTTTTGCTTCATTTTCCAACATTTGCACCATCACTTTGTATGGGATGAGTTCCAATTTGAATATTTTCCTCTGCTTCCTGAACCTAATTTTTCTTTGATATTTTATAATCATGATTTTATATTATCATATGATTTTACAACCAGTAATCATCCAAACTAGCCACCAACTAAGAATAAAATGCTAGGAACAGGAACCACCTTCAAAGAGCTCGTACACGAGGGAGTATAGTAAAATCCTTTATTCCACAATGGTGCAGTTAAGCGCTTTCAACTGGAAACCCAGTCTTCTTCAGAACCATTTAAAAATACACATGATCTAGTATATATAGTCAAAGTAAATCAATTAATATAAAAGTCCGCCAAAACTCTTAAAGGTAAAGATCTCACTAAACATTACATTCAAAGTCACACAATGAAATATGTGTATATAATGTATTGAAAGTCCATCATTTGTAAAAAATACTAAACAATAAATATGTTATAAAAATACGTTATAAAAACACAGTTGTATACCTCCTTGGATATATCAAAAAATACTACATAACAATGATAAAAAGAAATACTTGTAAATATCTAATTATAAACTCTGCACATGACCAATGGTGCTAGGGTATAATATAAGGAAAAATTCCAAATCTAACAAAATAAATATATATATTATGTTAAGTTATGTTAAAACAGTTCTGTCCTTAATAAATAAATAATAACTATAATATTGACTAAAGCTTACTGGGAAAGTACCAGAAAGGGCTTAATACTAATGAATTCATTAAGTCCAGGGGGTTTTGTGGCGTCCAATAAAATCTGCCACCTGCTCTCCAATGCGGCTAATTGCATCTTCCAATTACCCCCAAATAATGAACTCTTAATTTGGTCTATAATGGCAAAACGAAATGAATGCTCACCCCCACACTCATTAATGTGCCTATATAAAGCGTTTTTGGTGTCTTTTTTCTGGATACGATAATAATGTTTATAAATACGTTTTTTTAAAGGTAAGTTAAAATAAGTTATGTGCAAAAAGAATGGGGAAATAAATATCCACCTTTATTAGGTAATTATGCAGTTAATCCGATAGTGGAAGGGAATGAACACAGATTGTTTGGTCGAGCATGTATATTGACATATACCCCATACACAAACTTCATTCAGGACATTTTGTGCCAACATTGGGACATTATTACTGCCTCTAATTTAGATCACATTGTGGGACCTTTACCTAAATTTGTGTATAAGACAGGTATTAACCTTAAAAGAACTTTGGAGAAAACAGGAATATATAAGGGTACTACCAAATGTGGAAGATGCAAACAGTGTAACCACATCAATGAGGCTAGATTTATTCGACTTAAAGATATTAATCATACTTGTATTAAGACCAGAACAGGGAATTGTAACACTAGTCAGGTGATCTACTTGGCTACGTGTTTATTATGTCCAGCGTACTATATTGGCAAAACCGAAAGACCTTTAAAAAAACGTATTTATGAACATTATTATCGTATCCAGAAAAAAGACACCAAAAACGCTTTATATAGGCACATTAATGAGTGTGGGGGTGAGCATTCATTTCGTTTTGCCATTATAGACCAAATTAAGAGTTCATTATTTGGGGGTAATTGGAAGATGCAATTAGCCGCATTGGAGAGCAGGTGGCAGAATTTATTGGACGCCACAAGACCCCCTGGACTTAATGAATTCATTAGTATTAAGCCCTTTCTGGTACTTTCCCAGTAAGTTTTATTCAATATTATAGTTATTATTTATTTATTAAGGACAGAACTGTTTTAACATAACTTAACATAATATATATATTTATTTTGTTAGATTTGGAATTTTTCCTTATATTATACCCTAGCACCATTGGTCATGTGCAGAGTTTATAATTAGATATTTACAAGTATTTCTTTTTATCATTGTTATGTAGTATTTTTTGATATATCCAAGGAGGTATACAACTGTGTTTTTATAACGTATTTTTATAACATATTTATTGTTTAGTATTTTTTACAAATGATGGACTTTCAATACATTATATACACATATTTCATTGTGTGACTTTGAATGTAATGTTTAGTGAGATCTTTACCTTTAAGAGTTTTGGCGGACTTTTATATTAATTGATTTACTTTGACTATATATACTAGATCATGTGTATTTTTAAATGGTTCTGAAGAAGACTGGGTTTCCAGTTGAAAGCGCTTAACTGCACCATTGTGGAATAAAGGATTTTACTATACTCCCTCGTGTACGAGCTCTTTGAAGGTGGTTCCTGTTCCTAGCATCATATGATTTTAGACAGGTTTTTTATGATTGTGAGTATGGTATAGACAAGTTGGCAGTGCTCCAACATTTGTATTTCATTAATATGTCTTTGGAGACATACTGCTCATGATCGAGTTTTATGTAGGCTTAGGACAAGGCTCTGTAAGCATTCTTCTGACAGGGCTGTTTTGTGCAGGTCCACATCTTTGCTTTGATGATCAGTCACAAACTGCAGTTGAAATTGTACACACCTCACTTTCCACCTCATCTCTTCTATAATGTTAGGCAAGGCCCATACATTTATAAATCAGTCTGAGACACCTGTTTCTTTACTGATCCAACATGGCTCACTGTATGCTTGCATTAGGTCTGCCTGTAGCAAACCTGCAAAACCTGTTGGTCTACAGTGTGATACTCACTTCATGTTTAACAGAGACTTACCTGGATGAAGACTGCTATCTGCTAGATACTGTGCCCCAAAGTGTCTCCAATGTATAGTGCCTTAGGTGACATGTGAATAGAGGGAGTGCCGTTTGATTTCAAGCTCAGTCAGAGCCAAATCATGGTCAAATGGGGACCTAGGCAAGTCAATGAACAACCCCTCTGCACCCACAGCCATACCAGTACAACATTACTTGGCTGTATCTCCCAGTTACCATTAAACACTGCTCAAGCCTGTCATCATGCATATTATTTGTTCTTTACTTTTACAATGATCACAGAGATTTGGATTTAATTTAAAATATTGACGAAACATTCACAGAAAAACAATCATTTGATAAACAAAAAACACACTGAAAACAGACATCATGAGCAACAGTAAACTTTATTCCTGTGAAACTTGCATTTATTGAAAATACAGCTGGTAACCCATTAAACTGCAAGAAATTTACAAGGACTCATAGTTAAAGGGCATACAGTAAAGAAATAATTAACTGATATCTAAAGGGTGCAGGAATTCAAAAGTCAAATGACTAATGCATTTGCTAAAAGCTTGGGACATTCCACTAAACACAAATCTTTCTTATAAGGAGCATCAGAAGAACACAATCTGTTGCAGTAATTCAGTCACACTCTAGACAAAAGAAGGATGAGGGAATCAAACGATGCACTACATGAAACAACTCATTAACAGTTCATAGCCTTACTTATCTGACACTGAGTTCCAGACAAATTGTTGTAGCCTAAAACAGTACAATTGACGTCTGTCTGCAAAAAAAAAAAAAAAGTTCAACTAAAAATGCATTCACATTTAATATTTTAACATCTTGTGCACATGATATGACCATCAGTTGCAGACCCTTATATGATTGCATATATTCAGATGTTTGCTTGTCATCAAAGAATGAAGAAGTAAATAAAGACAGAAAATTATATTTCAGCTCAATGATGTGGGAACCATACAATGCAACCATGCCCTCCCAACCTCTTAGTGCAAGAATCAGAAACAATCATAACATATCTTAAATGTTTCTCTTATATACTTATAAATCTGAAAGATTAGCAAGATTTGCATTAGCAACCATTTTCTAAAGGACAAAAGGTCTATAACTGAAATAACTGGGTTCCTGTTATATTATTGAAGTTCTGAAACTTCGAACACCATAAGGTCGAACCCTTATGTTCGAAGTGTCAAAACTTCGATAACAGAAAAAAAAAAATAAAAAAAAAAAAATGAAGTGTTGCAAGCAGGGGGGAAAGCCCCCCTGCACCCCCACACCCCCTACTCTTTAAATATACCAACTCTGAGATCGCACTACAGTGCGGTAAAGGGAAATCTTCCCTTTCCACATTGCATTGCGATCTCAGAGTTGGTATATTTAAAGAGCGGGGTGTGTGAGGGATGCAGCCCCCTACTTGGGGGGTACTGGGGAGCTTGTCCCCCCACTTGCAACAGTTAGGTAGGTTTTAGGTTTTCTATTTATTTATTTTTTTTTATGTTTGAATTCTTGAAACTTTGATCTGAGTTCGATGTTCTCAGGTTAGAAGTTTCATGGATTTGACAACATAATAGGAACCCAAAATAACTACCATTATTTAGTGATTGCAATGTGCAATGATTTTCCAGAAAACCACAAATATTACAAAGAGCAGACCAAAAATACATCCCAACATCTTTGCCCAAAAATTCTGGACAAAGCCAAAAATAATGGGTCATGGTGGATAAATGCCCAAATGGAATACATTTTAATATTTTATTTTATTGACTTGTTAACCATATAAACCCACTGGATAAACAACAATATAGCGTACAAGGTCATTAAAGTGGCACTGGCTGAGTTGTTATTCGATAACATTCTACAAGGCTTATGCTACTTTCTTAGAGTAGATTTTCCTATTAATCCAAAGATTTTTGGTATTCCCAAAATTCACTGCAATCCACCCCCCCCCCCTTACATCTAATTGTAGCTGCTAGTGGATCAATTACAGAACCTCTGGCCAAGTTTATATACCAAAAATTGAAAAACCTGCTTGTGTCCTTCCCACACATTGTAAGAGACTCATGGGACCTTCTGGATAAATTGAAGGGAATACCAGCAAAAGATGAATTTCTTTTGGATACATGTGATGTGCAAAGTTTATTTATGGTAATACCCCACAACCTGGGGTTGGAGTGGTTCAGAGAGACTGTAAAAAGATTTGGATTACTTTTTGAAACAGATTATGAATTGCTTAGTGAGTTCATGGATTTGGTGTTAAACAACAACTTTCTGACCTTTGATGTTGAATTTTACAAGCCGACACTTGGAGTGGCCATGGGGGCCGCATGTATCCCCACGTTTGCAAATGCTGCCTTATTAAGATGGGAATTAGAATCACTTTTTAAACTCTCCCTTTTTTACAAATGTGCTGGCTACTTCAGACACCTTGATGATCTATTTATCATTTGGGAAGGATGTATTGATGAACTTGAAGAATTCATATTACAGTTACAAGTCAGCACCTCCTTTTTGAAGTTCACATATTCTTTTGAATGTGACCAGATTAATTATCTTGACATTCACATCAGAAAAGGAGTTAATGAAGAATTCACTACCAGGATTTACAGGAAGTCCACTTATTGTCATACATTTCTTTTTTTCACCAGTTGCCACCCCTTTCATCAGAAGAGGGGGGCAGTAAAAAGTCAATTTATCAGAACCTCTCAGTTAACCTCAGATGACTTAGTGTGTCTTGAACAATTCAACATTCTAAGATCCATGTTTTTGGGCGGTGGCTACCCGCCACCACTTCTGGATTCAATCAGAGATGAAATATGGGCAGAGAGAAACACTAAATATGCCCCCATCATCAAGAAAGGACTGAATCAACTCAACAAGAAAGACAATCAAACAGGTTTTAATGGCCAAACCAATATGGCCCTGCATTACACTTTGGAAGTCAAGGAAATTGAAAAGATTTTGCAGAAGAACTAGTTCATGCTGTTGATGAAAGCATCAATGAGTTTTTTTTTCTACACCACCATCTTTTACCTATAAAAATTAATTTAACATAAAATCCTTTCTTGAGAAACCTTTTTATCATCATAAGAGATTTTTATCTACCAGGCAGTATGGGCATTGTTATCAGTGCCCTTACATAGACACTTGTTGCAATGGCACCCTTTTAAGTAGATTTGATTCTTCTGCACATGATGGAGCTTACAGTTGCTTTTCCCAAAGAGTTATTTACCTAGCTATATGTGCATCTTGTTCTGCTTTCTATGTGGGAAAAACTAAGACTGCTTTGAGCAAGCGTATCTATCAACATGTTTACAGTATCCAATGTAAGAACAGTAAAAGTGCACTGGGCAGGCATTCCATTGTTTGTGACAAATTCACTAAGTTTACATTTCTAGTTATTGAACAAATACAAAATTCCCCTTATGTAGGGGACAAATAGAACAAACTGCTTCATCTGGAAATGACATGGCAGCTTAAGCTGGATGCCACCAACTTTCCTGGTTTAAATGACACTATTTCTATCAGCAGTGAACTAAAAATGAGAGCCAACAGAATATGATTTTGTGTTTCATCAAACATTTTCTGTTTAGTTACTTTTTGCCTAGTTGTATTTTTGTGTTTTGTTTCAGGTTTTAAAAGTTCTGAGTTATTTTTAGTGTTGTTACTTTACTTTTTCTGTTTCACGTTGATTTCAGCTACAACATGTTGTGATTTATTTACATGAGAGGTGTGTCATCTGCACTTAGGTTTCAAAATGGTTTCTGCAAGCAGTACATTCATAGTTCTGATGATGTATTAGTGTTACAGATGAAAGCATTAAAATGTGGATGTTTTATCCTACTTTTGGTATTAAACATATTCTTCAACAAGTTTTGAGTTCAGTGGCTGATTTGTGGTTGTTTTGCTGTTGTTAGCTACTGTTTTCTTCCAGTACCAGAGCTGCACTCTTGTTTCTTCCTTTAGACTTTTCTTTAGTCAGACCCCCTCTGGAAGTTATGTACAGAGGGGGACTTGAGGAGTCATCTGCCCCAAATATCCAGGCTGACTACAATAATTCTGTTGCTAAAGCCTGCTAAATTAAATTCAGAACCAGAGGATGTTCATCCAATTTCAATTGAAAACTAAGATTTATGGAAAAGTACTGACTACAAAATAGGAGAAATTACTGCTATCATTGGTACAACTAATGCAATGGAGTTTTATGAAGGAGAGGCAGGGTGGTGTACGGTTGGTCTGGTTATGGTTAAATAAGATACAGCTAGCTTGGAGCAATCCTCAACCTTCATAAAGCATTTGACTCACTACATTGGGCATTTTATAGGATGAATTTTAGGCCTATGGGCTGACAGGGACATTTCTCGAGCATTGTAAGTTGCTGTACTTGGAACACGTAGCCCAGGTGGCCACGTAGAGAGCCTTACCAAAGCTTGTATTGATGCAGAGATTGATGAATCAGGGGTGCCCAGTATTGCTCCTGCAGTACATTTCAGATATTGAGAAATTGCCATGCTTTATGAAAAAAAATCATTCACAAAGGGGAATTAGATTCAACCCAACAGAACGAATATTCACACCTTTAAAGATGATGGTGTACAGGAGCTAAACAACCTTCTAGTACTATCCTGAAGGCTATAGCTCTTACACAATTTGGAGACCTATAAGGACTGAAGGTAAATGTAAAGAAATTGGTCTTATTTCCTCTGAAGGAGGAAGGTAGGCAGCAAGTAGGTATGTGGACAGAAGCACCCCCACCCACTCAGTGAGCTATATGAACATCAATTTGCACTTTTGTCTATCTCAAATAGTGGAACTGAATATGAGTCAATTTATGAAAGTCATGAGAGTATCATTGCAAAAATGGTCTGACCTTAATCTTCCTTTTATGACCAATGTATCAGAGATCAAGATGTGCTACCTGCTAAAATTTACATTGTTGGTGAGGCACTAATGTCAGATAACTTACTTGCTCTATCCAGATTTGTTGCATTAGTTGGTTCCCTCATTTTTACTGAAGGGTCATAGGATATCTAGGAAGAGAATGTTTGTGTCAACAAGGAAGGAAGACGTGGGTCTACAGGATTGTTTTGTCCTCTGTTAGGCCACAAAAGGTAGCTACATTTTGGTGAGCTAGGACCCTCCCATAGATACAGTTGGATCCTGCCTGAATTGGAAGCAATACGCCATATGAAGAGTCTAGAACTGAGAAAGGCTGGATGATTGGTGAGGAAAAAGTTGAGGGATGCAGACCACTGCTTGGATGGGATATGGATATAGGAGAGAATATGCACCCCCCTCAGTTATCAATTCCCAACCAAAACATTGGTACCCTTGGTTAACAGGGAGATTTTTATATTGGAGGGACTAGTTAGCTGGCTCACAAGGCACTTTATTTTTAATCATTATATCAATGTGTTAATCAGTAGTCTAATAAAAGTCTTAAAAGTAGTGTCAATATTTACAGTTATGATCATTGAGGGGTAGTAAGCAGAAAAATATATAGATAATATAACAGATGAGAATGACGGGTAAATGGTGAATTTTTATAACAAACAATGCCTCTCAAGAGGAATAATTGCCTATTGGTATTGTATGGGGTTCATGCAAGAAACTTTGGGTATATGTTTAACACTTTGAAAATTAATCGATAGAGTATCATGGGTAAAAGAATTTCTGAAGAGCAGTCAAAAGACATTTTAAAATCATTAAGGAATTTTCTGCCTGTCCCAGTAAAAGATTGTACTCAATTTAATAGATGTAAAATCATAGAAAAATAACTCACTACATAGGAGATCTGGCAGCTTCGAATGGATGATCATCCCCACCAGGTCTTAATGATTTTATATCTATCACTAGTAAATTAAAAAAAAACATGCTTTGAACATATAAACATTAATTTTACATTTTGTTCTTTAGGTGGAAGGGTTTTTTTTATATTTTCTTTAATATTCATTTACTTTGTAATACATTTTGGTATGTCTTTGACTTTAAAACAGAAAAAGTAACTGTTTTAGGGTGTGGATGGAATGTTATTTCAATGAAAGAGTGTAATAGTCAAGCACGATTCTGATGAAGTCCCAGATGTAGAGGGGGCACAAGAACTTAATCAGCTCGATTTGTTTTTATCAGTGATGAAGTCCAGCAGAGATGGAAGCTCTTAACAAATAAAATATTTAATTGCGAACAAATAAAGAATTCTGTTGCGAACATTTCACCATTGTGGTGGTTACTTTTCATTCCCTGTTTTTTATATTGAAGTTGGAGTGGTAAGCACCTACCAGAGAACAGCAGTAGGACTCAAAGAAGAGCTTTAAAGTATTAAACATTTTATTCAGTCTTTCTTTGTTTAGATAAATGAAGTGTTTAACTTGTTAGAACTTTTTGTTTTTCCCATAATTATACTGTGGTGGCCACTGTTTGTGTGGCAATAGAAAGTGTGTTTCAAAGCTGTAAAACACTTAGCAATCCCACACATTTGCCAGTTATAGGTTTGTAGGTTCATAGGTAGGTACTAGGCTATCTGCCCAAGGGCATTTATAAGCCTAGCCAGAATGTGTTGGCTTTCGCCTCCCTTTTAGATTAGTCTCCTGAGCCTCTGTCCAGCAGGGCCTCTGAAGTGATCCCAGGGGTAAATTTACGATTTCCCATCCACTCGTCAAGATTTCTCTTGAAGAGAGTCAGTGAGGGGCTTTCTCTAACATAGAATGGGATTCTATTCCAGAGTGAGAGAAGTCTCTGGGAGAGGAATCTATCCCTCCAGCATGTCCTATTTATTGCTGTGCTGAGGTTTATATCCCTAGAGCATGTGGCTCTAAGAGTTTTGGTTTTCTTGAGGTGGAGCATGTCCATTAATTCTGAGTTAGACATGGCCTTGTATGTCAGGCAGAGATCACCTCTGACTAGGCGGTAAGCAACCGAGTAGAGCTGGAGTTTCTTTAGTCAAGCTGCATAGGGCATCTGTTTGAGGCCCACAATCCTCTTGGTGAGTTGCTTCTGTGGTCTTTCCAGCTGTTGCAGGTGTCATGTAAGGTACATCCCAAATGGGGCATTGTACTCTATTATGGGCCTGATGAGCGATGAGTAGAGGGGCATAATAACCTCTCTTGATCTAGATGTGAACCCTTTTGTGATTAGGTGGGCTACATAGAAGGATTTTCTAACCACTTTGGCAATGTGATTATCAAAGGAGAGGTTGCTATCTACTGGGGTCCCCAGATCCCTAATTACATCTTCCATACTTAGTGGATTACCACCTATGTGGTAGTTCGTGAGCACTTTGTTTTTCCCAAAGGGGATGACTATGCACTTTTTGGCATTTAGCTTGAGGCCATGATTCTGACACCAGGTATTCATCTCCGTGAGACCCTTCTGGAGGATGTCTGTGTCAGCCGGAGAGTCGATTATGGCCCCCAGTTTGCAATCATCTGTGAACTTGGTCAGCCATAGACCTCCCATGCTTGCCTGTACCTCAGAGAAGTATATACTGAAAAGGAGGGGTCCCAGGACTGAGCCCTTTGGGATGCCACTTTTAACCGGTTTAGAGTCGGACATAGCACCCGCAACTCTGACCATGTGAGCTCTATCCATGAGCCAGCTGGCAACCCATCTCATGACATAAGAGTTAATGTTCAAGCTGGTAAGCTTATCTATAATGCCAGAGTGGAGAATGGTGTTGAAGGCCTTTACGAGGTCCAGGCAGGCTGTGTGGACTACCTTTTCCTCATCTATGGCCTTGGTAACTGTTTCAAAGAAGTCAACTAGATTTAGTTGGCAAAATCTGCCTTTAACAGAACTGAATTGGGTAGGGTCCAGTGACTGGAGGTTCCCAATGTCTCTGTTAATGAGTTCCATGATGATGCTCTCCATAGCTTTGCAGACCAAGCTAGTCAGGCTTATAGGGTGATAGTTCCCAGGATCCGTTGTGGCACCACCTTTGTGGAGCTGGATAACTGTTGCTGTACACCATTCTTTGGGTACATAGCCTATGGTAAGGCTGAGTTTGAACAGTGAATTTAGGTGAGGGGTTAGTTCATTTTTGAGCTCGTGTAAGACACAGCCTGGGATACCGTCCCATTGATGCTGTGTTTTTGGCTTTGGAAAGGGCTGTTTTCAACTATGTGTCTGTGATATCTGGGGCTCTACATTCTTCTGGGATGGAAACGGGCCCTTTTGGGGTGGGGGGGTAAAGTTTGCACTGATCCTGTCAGCCAGGATGTTGGCAATGTCAGTTGGTTCACTGTGTTTTGCCATTTTGTACTAGCTCAGAGCAGATCTGAGAGTTTCCACCTAGATTCTTGACATAGCTAAAGAGGGCTTTGTGATTATCTTTAGAGTCTTTGGCAATTTTTCTTTCGAAGCTGGCCTTGGATGATTTTATGAGGGATCGTAGTTTCTTGCTGATACTGGTCAGGGATGCCTTCCCTTTTTGGGATTTTGCTCTATCATGTAATAGTTTCCTCCTTCTGTTGTATAGCTTATTTATGGCCGGTGTCCAGTAGACTGGTTTCCTCTTTTTGGAGGAGTGAGTCTTGGTTTTACTTGGGATGGCTTGATCCATGCATTACTGTAGGTGCTCATAGAGTGCATTTGTAAAGGATTCTGTGGTTTGGGCAGCATTACCTTTTAGCAAGGGGACTTTGAAACTTTCCACCTCGGTCTTGAGAAGTGTGAAGTTTGCTTTTGAAAAGTTTTTCACAGTGGTTTCCTTGACTGGGGATGGGGTCGGGATGTGGATTTCCAGTGTGATTAATTTATGGTCTGATCTTACCAGTGATGGGTTTACCTCTGGTGTGGAACATTGGTCCCCCATGTTTGTGATGATCAGGTCCAATATGTTGTCACCTCTTGTGGGAGTGGTGACCAGTTGTTCCAGGACATTTTAGTTTATAAACTCTAGGAAGCGCTGGGCAAAGGAGTTAGTACTTGAGTAGTTTTCCCAGTCAATGTTTGGGTAGTTGAAATCACCCAATATCATGGTGTTAGGTAGGACCTTCATATTTTCCAGTGTTCTCAGGAATGCTGAGTGGGGGTCCTAAGACAAGGTGGGTGATCTGTAGCAAGCTACAATCTGAAAAGCAGCTTTATCCACTGTTATTTGCACATGGATGGTCTCCGAGGCCTAGTGCTGTGCCAGTGACCTGGAGGTGTGGGCATCCTTGATGAAAATGGATACACCCCCGCCTTTTGTATTTCGGTCCGGGTTCTGGGGCTGAAAGGTATGGTATGAGTTATAGCCTGGTAGTGCTGGGGTGCTCTCTGGAGCCTTGAACCAGGTTTCTGTTACTGCACAGGTATCGATTCTCTCCATACTGAGGAGTGCCTCAAGTGCATGCATTTTGAGGTTTAGACTTCTGGCATTGAGTAGCATTACCCTCAGTTTTTGGTTTCTTCTGTTGTTTATGGAGGTGGGTTTGTCTTTTGAGCCTTGCCTAAAAAAGGCACTATGTGGGCAGCAAAAGCTTTGGCCAGTATTCTAAAGCCTAAGGGCAACAGGTGCAAGCTGTCTCTAGTGAAGCAACGTTGCTTATCGAGCATGTCATCCCAGGCTGACAGACACTGGATCCCCTTTGAATGACACCAAAAGCTTAGCCAATTGTTAAAATTGATCATTTTATCTTTATACCATGGCATAAATCTTGGTGAGGGCAAGATGCTACTCAGGGTCAGGGTCATACCACCCTGGGCTACATGATCAGAGAGCTCCTCTGTATCTCTTTTCATGTAGTTCAGGGAGATAAGTCTCAGGTCATTCACACTAACATGGACAATGACAGAGTCATATTTGTACCTGTTCTGGAGTGACCTGATTGCTTGTGTTATGTGGTGGATCCTGGCACCTGACAGGCAGCTTACAGTAACCTTCTCCTTGTTCAGTCTAGTGAGTGGGACGTCAGTGTGCCTGACAATAGAGTCACCTATTACTAGTGTACTGGGTGTGTTATTTAGCCTTAAGAGTTGTGATTGCGTGGCACAATGACTTTGTGAAGTATGTGATAGGTGGTTATTGTTGAGGGTGGAGGTTGCTTGAATGTCTGTTCTGGAGGTCTCTGCTGCTTTGGCAGATTTTTATTTAGAGCATCCGAGTATGTTTTTGTATATTTATTTGTGTTATTTGCTGGTGCAGATATGACTGGTCTATGTGAGACTGGTAGTGTGGTGCAAGTGATTCTCTTCTCCTCATGACTGACTGTTCCAGTCTTGGGTTGAGAGAGCTTGGCCTCCAGTTTGGCTGTATAGTTGCATCTCTTACATACATCTGCGTTTGTTGGAAGGAGGAAAGGGTTGTCTGTGTACATGAGGCAATTGTAACATTGCATCAAGATGCCCAGATTCACCAGCTGGACTGGAGAGTACACCTGAAACTGCCCTTTGGACATGCCTGAAGAGATAAAGTGAACTGTTTTACTGATTGTCCAGTAGGGATGAATAGAGAGCCTTGTACTTCTGTATAGTATAGAGGGGGTGTAGTGCTAGCGTTTATTAGTGCTTACTAAGAGATTTGAGCAAGTGCTGGAATGTAAAAGGAATGGTTTGACATAGTACACAGTAGACGTTTAAGCTCCATACTCCCACATATTTCATTTACCACCCATCTTATAATTTTTTCTAACAGGGACTGCTCTTTTTGACACATCTGTGTGCCAGGAAAAAATGACCAAATCCTTATAAAAGCATAATCTTATTATAAAACTGTATGCTTTGTAGGTAATACAATTTTTTTAGATTGGGTAGTAGTGCATAGTGTTTTATAGTTTCCTACTTTATTTATTCAATTTTTCCATTCTAATAGGAATATTTTTTTCACCTGAAAATTGAGTTAGGAAGGCAGTGAATTATATATTATAATTAATATAATATATAATTCACTGCCTATATAATAATAATTATAATAAATTATATATGTGCAGTGTGTGAAGTTACTTTTCTACATTGCAGTGTGTTCTGTGGTTCCATTTCTTTAACTGTGTTTAGCATTTTGATGAAACCAAGTACAGTATAGGTTTGTGTTTAGGTGAGGTGCTTCAAGTGGCATACTTTTTATCTGTATGAACAAAGTGTAAAGTATTAAATGGGAAATGTCCATTTTCCATTTTACTTAAATAGTTTTGCTTTGATTAACATTTTAAATAAACTTAGGTAAGATATGAGACTAGGAGGATTGTTTATGCGAACCAGGACATTTCTATTGATTGTTACCATCTACTTTTTGTGTGGTAATTGACTCTGATGTTTAGAAACAATGCCGATGTTGCACAGTTTACACTGAGATGCCATATACCTGCTGAGATGGGCAAAATATTACAGCAATGCAGTCGTATTTGGGTGCAAAACAAATAATGTCAAGTGCACATGCATGCAGATAGAAAATGAAATAGATGAATTTCATATTACAATCATGTGTACATACCCACTAACATATGAAAGAAGCAAATGAAAAGCACGATTTATAATGGTAGTAGTAAATATATTCAATGAAAATGTTTTATCCAGAAAGAAACTGCATGAATATCATAAATAGGTAATAATCATTTGTAGCAGTACCATAAACAGACATACCAAGGCATGAATACTGGAAGCAGGTATACAGCACAGTGTAATGGTTGCTAGCAGAGACTAAAAGGAACCGACTTTCAAATAGTGACAATCTTAACACCACCCATCTGCAGTCAGGAATGTTATGTAAGAATCTATCATGTACCAGTGGAAGAGTAAGATAGGCCCACTATAATTGAAAGCTGGTGGATGTAAGCAACTGTAATGCGTGGCAGTAAAAAGCTTACCAATGATAAAATAGGTTTCAGGGGGACTTGATAATGTATCTCCAAAAGGTACATAGCCATAGTCAGGACACCAATGACATGTCACAGAAATAGCCAAGGAAACAGATGCATTGTAAGAAAGATTAAACACTCATCAGCTGCTAGGAGATCCTATTCCCAAATATATAAATTCAAGGTAAATGCCATCCATTGGGTCAGATTAAGATTGGCCCCCAGAGGGTTAATTCCCATCAAGGGTTGAAGTCAAATAGTTTTGAAGATATCACACACATCATACAGTGATGACTTGATGATCTTCATGAGGTTTATGTGGACCTACCAGTCCTTCCAAGAAGGCAGTTGACCATCTATAAAGTAAAGTAAACTTTATTGTCATTTAAAACTACACGTGTAGCCTAAATGAAATTTTGTGCATCAGCTTAATTTTTGAGATTGCAAAGAAAAGTGAAACAACACATACAAGAAGAAGAATAAACACAACTAACAAATACAATACTACCCCAATACATGCAAGAAAGTGCAGAGACATTTACCAACACTCATATACAAAATGAATACCCTCCCTTGAGTTGACTAACTACCCTATTTAAAGTAATACAAAACACACTACAGATTGAAATGCCTGTTATTTGTCTAATATTGCACTTGAGTGAGTTAAATAATACTGACTACGGATATAATAAAAATAAATATTGCACTTATTTGGAATATATATAAGTATACATTGCACAAATAAAAATTGACTTATTATGTGTCCAGACCCCTAGGGCTAGTGCCTGAGTTCAGAAGTCTAATCATGTAGTCCTGTAACGGATGCTGCAATATCTCCTGCCCAATGACAGATGGTTAAACAGTTCATGCACAGGATGCTTGCTGCCCTGTATTATTTTGGTGGCATTTCAGATGTTTCTTGCAGAATAAAGATGTTGTATCAATGTGAGACTGGAACCTGTTTCCTTCTCTGCAACCCTCCCCACTCTTTGTAGCTCCTTCCTTTTTATAATTGTGCAGCTTCCAAACCACACTGTGAAGTTGCAGGTGAGGATGCTCTCCATTGCACCTCTATAGAGGGTGGAGAAAATATGAGAAAAGCTTAGTTTTTCATCCTTCTTAAAAAGTGGAGGCATTGGTGTACTTTCTTGACCAGTTGGTTGGTGTTTCCCAACCATGAGAGATCCTCTGATATATGTACACCCAGGAATGTCGTACTCTTAACCCTCTCCACACTCTCACCATTGATCCTGAGCACTGGGTGGTGTGTTCTCCTTTTCCTGAGGTTTATGATAATCTCTTTGGTCTTGCTTACATTCAGGCTAAGGTTATTCCCCTCGTACCAACTGATCAAAGATGCCACCTCTTCTCTGTACACCCTTTCATACTCCTTTATGATGAGCCCCATGACTGTGGTGTCATCAGCAAACTTTATGATATGGTGGAACTTATGCTTAGCATAACAGTCATGGGTCAGGATGGTGAATAACAGTAGGCTGAGAACACATCCCTGTGGAACCCCAGTGTTAATCATGATGCACTTTGATGTGTTCCTGCCTGAACACACTCTCTGTAGTCTCTCAATCAGGAAGTCCAGGATCCAGTTACAGAGATGTTTACTGATTCCTAAATGTGCCAGGTTTTCTATCAACTGCATTGGCACCACTCTCTTAAATGCAGAGCTGAAGTCCATGAACCGCATCCTCACATAATTGACTTTGCCCTCCAAATGCTCAAGAGAGCTATGTAGTGCTACTGATATGGCATCAGCCGTGGATTGGTTAGCTCTGTACACAAACTGCAGAGGGTCAAAATCAGGAGGTAGGCATGATAAAAGATGCATTTTGATCAGCCGCTCAAAATATTTAATAACAGTGGATGTCAGAGTGACTGGTCTGTAGTTGTTAGGGCTGGAGGGGGTGGTTTTCTTAGGCCGTGATATAATTATATGTTTTACGTCTATAAGATGAGAAGGCAGATGTATTGCTAGGATAGCATTCAGAATGCAAGGTTGCAGTGGAGGAAAAGAAATCAAAACTGAAGCTAGGAAAACACCAACAGTACAGTAAATTGAGGTTAATGTAATACTTTGCAAAATTCCATATATCGTTCTTTGAATAATCCAAATTCATATGATTAAACAATTAAGTTTTTCCATATTCAACACTTATATACCAACTATTCATGATTCATCACAGTCTATACACCCCCCCCCCTCACAAATTACCAGCATTTGTGATTACAATTTCCTCAGTCAATATGCTTTGCTGAAATCAAATTGATGACACTTTCTACATCCTTTGAAATTTTAGAAAATTCAAATGTATTAGAGCCATGTAGTAGTTAAGTTAAGACAGGAGGGTTTTGTTACCTTCAGCTGGAAGTGTTGGATTTGCATTCTGAATGTATCTCTGGATAAACTGACCAATGTGTAAATGTCAGATTAATATCAGCCCAGCCTGGGTTAAATTTTTTAATAGGATAACAGAGAAGAAATTGTATGTAAACGAGAAAATTCCTTAACAATCCCCTTTGAAGGAATCTTCAAATATAACATCATGAAGAATCCTTGCTTGTGTGACAACTTATGTGAAGGTAGTTTACTGGAGAAGCAAGCTGATATTGTTAGTCCTCTAACTATCATGTTCATATTATCTTTATCTAGAAATACCTCTTTTAACTTAATGTGCTTAGCATGATGACACAATAGACACATTCAATTTTGTTATTCATTAGAGTCCCCGGGATTCATGAAGCTCGGCGCAAGGCCGGCGTAAGGCTTGCACCGGCGGTGCAGTGAATAGCCGGCGCAGTAGCACCATATACATATTAATGAGAGTGCACCGGAATCACAGACACGTGCGTAGTGTACGTGAGCGAGCCCAGGTAGGATGCATCTGGAGGCGTGTCTAAGCCGGCATGAGGTG